>NW_020954594.1:19771309-19997920 GCF_900497805.2 Vombatus ursinus | reverse complement strand
TATCTATCTATCTATCTATCTATCTATCTATCTATCTATCTATCTATACATATAATTTTTTCCCTCCAACTGCTCTAATACTGACAAAGGACTCATAAGTTACAAATATCACCTTTCCATGCAGAATGTAAACAGTTCAACCTTAATAAGTCTCTTATGATTTCTCTTTCCTGTTTACCTCTTCATGTTTCTCTTGAGTCTTGTATCTGAAAGTCAAATTTTCTATTCAGCTCTGGTCTTTTCATTAAGAATGCTTGAAAGTACTCTATTTCACTGAATGTCCATTTTTTCCCCTGAAGGATTATGCTCAGTTTTGCTGGGTAGGTGATTCTTGGTTGTAATCCTATCTCCTTGGCCCTTCAGAATCCAAGCCCTCTGATCCCTTAAGGTAGAAGCTGCTAAATCTTGTGTTATCCTGATTGTGTTTCCACAATACTTGAATTGTTCCTTTCTGGCTGCTTGTAATATTTTTTCCTTGACCTGGGAACTCTGGAATTTGGCTACAATATTCCTAGGAGTTTTCCTTTGGGGATCTCTTTCAGGAGGTGATCAATGGATTCTTTCCATTTCTATATTGTCCTCTGGTTCTAAAATATCAGGGCAGTTTTCCTTAATCATTTCTTGAAAGATGATGTCTAGGCTCTTTTTTTTGATCATGGCTTTCAGATAGTCCAATAATTTTTAAATTATCTTTTTGGATCTGTTTTCCAGGTCAGTTGTTTTTCTAATGAGATATTTCACATTGTTTTCTATTTTTTCATTCTTTTGAATTTGTTTTACAGTGTCTTGATTTCTCATAAAGTCACTAGCTTCCAATTGTCCCATTCTAATTTTTAAGGAAGTATTTTCTTCAGTAATCTTTTGGACTTCCTTTTCAATTTGGCCAATTTTGCTTTTCAAGGCATTCTTCTCCTCATTGGCTTTTTGGACCTCTTTTGCCATTTGGGTTAGGGTATTTTTCAAGGTGTTATTTTCTTCATTATTTTTTTAGGTCTCCTTTAGCAAGCTGTTGACTTGTTTTTCATGATTTTCTTGCATCATTCTCAGTTTTTCTTCTACTTCTCTTACTTGCTTCTCAAAATCCTTTTTGAGCTCTTCCATGACCTGGGACCAATTCATATTTTTCTTGGAGGCTTGGATGTAGGAGCTTTGGCTGTGTTGTCTTCTTCTGGTTGTATGTTTTAATCTTCTTTGTTACCAAAGAAAGATTCTATGGTCTGACTCTTTTTGTGCTGCTTGCTCATGATCCCAGCCAATTACTTGAGTTATAAACTCTTTGTTAATGTAGCAGTCTGCTTCCAGGGTGGAGAGTGTACTGTCCCAAGCTTCAGGGTTTTTGTGTAGCTGTTTTCCCAGATACTTCTAGGGACCTGAAAATTTTCAGTTCTTCCAAGGTGCTATGATCAAGGGTGAGGTGTTTACTCCTTTCTTGGCCTGTGCTCTGGTCTATGAGTGACCACAAGCACTCTTTTCCATCTTGGAACTGTGAGGAGGATTTCCTCTCCACCACCATTGGAAACTCCACCATGGCAGTGCTTCTCCTTGCCCCAGGACCGCCACCCAGAACTGTGACCCTGATCCAAGCACAGGCAAAGCAAAAGAATCCTGCACCAGCAGAGAGATCCCTGCAATTCCCCTCTGATCAGCCACTCAATTCCCCCTCAGTCTGTGGTCTGGAAGCTGCAGAGGCAGCCGCTGCCCTGGGACCAAGCTCTGGGACTGGGGCTGGGACCCCGTGCTTCTCTCTCTCATTGAAGACACAGACTTTTCCTACTGACCTTCCAAATTGTCTTTGGTGTTCATGGGTTGAGAAGTCTGGAAACTGCCACAGTGGGGATCCAGTCTTCTGAGGCCTGCTCCAGGTTCTCAGTGGCCTGCTTGTCTATGCCAAACTGTGCTCCTCTCCCCACCCTGCGTGATATACCTTTCCAATCAACTATCCAGATTGTCTTGACCTGGAAATTTGTTTCACTCAATCTTTTTTGTGGGTTCTGCTGCTTTAGAATTTGTTTAGAGCCATTTTTTACATGTATTTGGAGGGTTTGGGGGGAGAGCTCAAGCAAGTCAGTGCTTTTACTCTGCTATCTTGGCTCTGCCGCCCAGGCTGCCTCTTATAAGGGTCTTAGGGAAAATGGTGGTAGTTCGATTTGCCTGACACATGATACTTCATTCCTTCCTTCCTTCTTTCAAACTTCCTCTCTCTCTCTCTCTCTCTCTCTCTCTTTCTCTCTCTCAGAACCTTCCTACTTCAACAGGGCTGGTTTGTTTGTTAAGCAAATGCTTCTCAGGGGAATCTGAAAATTCAATAATAACAATGTTGGGAACAAAGGAAATTACCCAGGGTTAGGTGATTAGCAGAGCAAACATGACAGTATGTCAAGTGAAAAAGAAATCCAGGGGTATGAGTGGTTAACATCTTTAAAATGTGTGACATTTGAGTCATGACTGAATAGGAAGGGAAATTTTACCAGAATGGGAATATTGGATTGTAAGAATAGGGATGAACTGAGGTATCAAATGTCATGGTCATAGTCAAGATCAGGTACTGAAAGACTGGAGGAATAGTGAAGTTGAAAGTATAGGGAAGTAGGTGCATGGAGGTGAATTTCTGAGCTTTAAATCTGGGAAGCAGAACAACATTTTAAGTTTTAAGGTGTGACCTCTTTAAGTAGAATGTGTTTTTGCATTGGCTATTATTCATTCCTGAACACTACCTCACAGAATTCTTCTTTTTCTTTAAGATATAGATTCAGCCCCATATTCTACCTGGAGACTTTCCTGATCTCCCATATCATTGGGGTACTCCTTCCCAAACTACCTTGTATATAACAATGACAAATGATTTTGTATTTATTCACTTTATTGTAATTCTGTATGTGCTTATATATTTACTTGGTTTCCCCCGGTTGAAATTAAGTTCCTTGAGAGCAGAAATTATTTCTTTCTTTGTATTTGTATCCTTAGCACTTAGCACAGCACCTGACACACAGTAGGCTCTTAAGCAAGTAAAGGTATAGGTGACTGATCATTCATCTTGTATGGGCTCCTCTCACTGAAGTGTTTCTAGGAAATGTCAAAATGTCATACAAATGCATGAGAAATGTGCAGATCTTAAAAAGCACGGTTTATAATAGTATAAGAATGCCCAAATCTTATGCCTGAAAATACTAGACATGGATTTGCCATTTATTAGCTTGCATAAACTTGGATGAATCTGGTTCTTAATCTCATCTGCAATGAAGGAGGTTGAACTTGATAACCTATGAAAGTCTCTTCCAGCTCTAAGATTTTAAGATCCTACAAATTGTAAGAAACCTCTGCATTGGTTTGCCACACTGTAGAGAGGGGTGATGGAAGGACGGGGTCATTGAATCTCCTAATAACCTTGCTTCAGTCATTTTAAATTATAATGTTATTTTAAATACATTTTTGTATTTAATTTCATAAATTATCCCAACAAATGGGCATATGTTCAAATAAGCTTTTAAGCATTTCCCATAATTCATAATTACTCAGAAGTAGAATAAAGACCATAAAATACCCAGGATTGCTTCCACCTGTGTCCCTGATCATTTTCCTGTTTCTATCTCACCTACATATTCATCCTCATTGCTTCTACTCTGTCAAGCTGCCTTCTGAACAGAGCAGTGAATGTTTTAGTCCAGAGAGTACTCCTAGTATGTGGTGTACAGGTTTAATTGATTACTGTTTGTATGTCTGATATCCAAGTGTTCTTATTATAGCATTTCCTGGGCAACCACAAACTCAATTCACTAAATGAACCTTGTGCTGCATTTCTGATGGTTTGGATTAACTAGTAGGATGATTCCTCTCTTATCCACATCTATTTGATATTAAAGAAACTTCTGAAACAGTAAAAAGAAATGTTTGAGTGGGTTTGTTGTGGGCTGTCTAAACAGCCCACATTGATTTAATCATTAGGACTCAGACTCTAATCAAAGCACAATCTTTCAATATAAGGGCAGGATCTAGTTTACTGTGTCTGATAATAGCCAGTTAAGACAGCTGAATCAATTTAGCCACATTTGCTATCATTCTTGGTATGGTTTGTGCTGCTTAATTGGCCAGTTTATGATGGATAAATAGTCCTGTTCTCCTAAAACTGACTAAAATATAATTATTTTTGTGTCATTATTTTGTCAGATACACCACTACCAAGGGCCTCTTGGTGGGAGAAACTCTAGTTTCTGGAATGTTTTAATAGTGAGTAAAAACTCTTCCAACTCTCATATGCGTGAATGGACATTTATAAAGAACTGACTATTGAGTAAGTATTGTGCTAAGGGCTGGAGATACAAATGCAGATGAGAAAAAAGGTTCCTCCTCTTAAGGATTTTTCAGTTTAATAAAGGGAGATAACATAAAGAAGTAGTATCCAAGGAAGGTTATTTTGGTTTGCAGATTTACAGGCATGGCAAATGGAACCTCAGGGGTGCAGTTTGACATACCCTTTCCAGTAGCAATACCAGTACTAATTTGATTATTGATCCAGAACTAGAAAATAGTGTATGGGGGAGGGTAAAGGGTTAACATGACAGCAGGCAACTGTCAAGGAAAAGGTGGGGAATGAAAGGAAGGATGGCTGGAGCCAATCAAGATATAGAACACCTCATGATGCACTGACTTATTAGGAATCAAAAGTGCCAAGGCAGGAGTTAAAAGTTGTCTTCTAGGACATAGTCACTTCTCTGGGCCACTTGAAAAGAAGATTGATAAGGAGTAAAGATCAAGCTGGAAAGTGTTCACGTATGAGTCCACTGACAAACTAAATCTACTACCTGACCTTTGGCAAGTCTTTTAGTCAGCTTGGACATAGTTTCCTCATGTGTAAAATGAAACTATTATTTAGATGGTCTCTGATGTACCTTCTTGTGCTAGAGATATGATTGTATGATCTAACTACCTAAACACTAGGCTAGCTAAATATGGAAAGCCTCTACCTCAGAAAGTTGTCCATTAATGAATGAAAGTTTTTGATCATGACAACCCATTAAATACATACATGAATACATATGTATCAAGGGAGAGGGAGAGAGAAAGAGAGAGGTCAGTTGGAATATTATAGTAAGAAATAACAAAGATGGAGAATATAGAAAAGCAAAGAAGGATTTACATGAACAGATACAAAATAAAGTAAATAGGGCCAGGAAAACAATATATGCAATGACTTGAGCACTTAGCACAGTGTCTGGAAACATAGTAAGTGCTTAATAAATGCTTGTTGAGTAACTATTATAAAGTAAATAGAATAACTACTAATCAATTTTAAATGGATGTTTGGATTTTGAGAAATTATAAAGAATAAACTCAGCCTCAAAGAAGAGATATAAGAAGACAGCAACTCCTGCTCATTTACACAGGTGGAGGTTGGGGTGTGCAGGTATAGAACATTACATATAGTGTAAGTTTTTTTCTGCATTAACAAGTTTCATTGATTTTTTTCTTTTTAAAAAATTGCACCATAATAAATGGCTCTCTGGGAAGAGAAAGGATATGAGGGAAAATCTTTTTGACATAAAATAATAGAGATCTATTAAAATCTATTTTTTAAAAAGGAAAAAGAATAGAAGATGAAAAATTCATGAATCTGCTCATCATTAATTTAACTTTCAGTTTCCATTTTAAAATAGTCTTTTCTTCTTTTGATCAATAATTTGACATATTACTGAAGGAATGGAAACATTTTAAAATGTATATATTTGCTACAAATGAAAGAAAAATACAAGTAGTGATTAAAGAGAAAAAAAGACTCAGTGATATAGCTAAACATTTGGAATACTTACTTTTATCATGAAACCTCAGGCAGCAATGAACATCTTTTAATAGGATACTTATCATCTTACCGTATAGGACTTATAATAAGTTTATGCATGTAGGCTACCATGAACATAATACGGACCTGGGTATCATCAACTGCTAAAGATAAAATTATCTTCTGGTTGTGTGTTTTGATCTTCTTTGTCACCAAAGAAAAATTCAATAGTCTGACTTTTTTTTTTTTGCAAAGTTTGCTCATGATCCCAGCCAATTACTTGAGTTATAAACTCTTTGTTAAGTCAGGGGTCTGCTTCCAGGGTGGAGAATGTACTGTCCCAAGCTTTGGGGGTTTTGTGCAGCTGTTTACAGATATACTTCTAGGGACCTATAAATTTTCAGTTCTTCCAAGGTGGTATGATTAGGGGTGAGGTGTTTACTCCTTTCCTGGCCTGTGATCTGGTCTATGAGTGACTATAAGCCATCTTTTCTGCCTTGGGATTGTGAAGAGGATTTCCTCTCCACTATTACTACATGCTCCACCAGGCCAGTGCTCTTCCTCACCCCAGGACCACCACCCAGAACTATGACTCAGATCCAAGCACGTGCAAAACAAGAGAATCCTGCATCAGCAATGAAATCCCTACAATCACCCTCTGATCTGCCATTCAATTCCCCTTCAGTCTATGGACCAGAAGCTCTGGAAGCAGCCACCATCCTGGGGAATCACATAGGGCCTGGGGCTGGGACCAAGCTTCTCTCTCACTGCAGTCACAGACTTTTCTTACTGACGTTCTAAATTGTCTTTGGCATTCCTGGGTTCAGAAGTCTGGAAACTGCCACAGCTGCCTGTGATTCAGTCCTCTGAGGGCTACTCCAGGTTTGCTGAGGCCAGTTTTGCCTGTGCACCAATGCTGAACTGTGTTCCTCTTCCTGCATGATATAACATACCTTTCTAATCTACCACCCAGGTTATTTTGGACTGGAAATTTCTTTGACTCTGTATTTTTTTGGGTTCTGCTGATTTAGAATTTGTTTAGAGCAATTTTTTACAGGTATTTGGAGGGGTTTGGGGGAGAGGTCAAACAAGTCACTGCTTTTACTCCACCATTTTGGTTCTGCCCCCTTTCCAGGTTTTTCTGAAATCTGCCTAATCATCATTTCTCATACAAAATAGTATTCCATTACATTTATATACCACAACTTGTTCAGCCATTTCTCAATTGTTAAGCATCCTCTTGATTTCCAATTCTTGGCCACCACAAAAAAAAAAAGCTGCTATAAATATTTTTGTACATATGTGTCCTTTCCCTTTTTTCATGATCTCTTTGGGATACAGACCTAGTGGTGGTATTGCTGGATCAAAGGGTGTAAGTTTTATAACCCTTTGGGCATAGTTCCAAATTGCTTTCCAGAATGGTTGGATTAGTTCACAACTCCAGCAACAATACATTAGTGTTCCAATTTTCCCACATCTTCTCCAACATTTATCATTTCCTCTTCTGTCATATTAGCCAATTTGATGTGTGAAGTAGTACTTCAGAATTATTTTAATCTGTATTTCTCTAATCAAAAGTGATTTAAAGCATTTTTCATATGATAATAGATAGCTTCAATTTCTTTGTCTTAAAACTGCCTGTTCATATTCTTTGACCATTTATCTATCAATTGGAAAATGACTTGTATTCTTATAAATTTAACTAAGTTCTCTATATATTTTAGAAATTAGACCTTTATCAGAAACACTGGCAGTAAAAGTGGTTTCCCAGCTTTCTACTTTCCTTTTAATCTTGGTTGCATTGGCTTTGTACCAAAACATTTTAACTTAATATAATCAAAATTATCCATTGTGCATTTCACCATATTATCTATCTCTTGTTTGGTCATAAATTATTCCCTTCTCCATAGATGATAGGTAAACTATTCTTTGCTCTCCTAATTTGCTTAAGGTATTACCCTTTATGTCTAAATCCTGTACCTATTTTGATCTTATTTTCACATAAGGCGTAAGATGTTGGTCTATGTCTAGCTTCTGCCATACCATTTTCCAGTTTTCCGAACAGTTTTTGTGAAGTAGTGAGTTCTTATCCCAGAAACTGGAGGCTTTGGGTTTATATCAAATAGTAGATTGCTATAGTCTTTGAGAAATCTGAGGGAAGAAGAGGCTGGAGATGTGTATTCTGCCTCCCTTAAAGTCCCACCCCCATATTACATGTAGGGGACAGCCCTTGTTACATATGTACCCCAGTTTAGAGGTTCATCATTTTTTGCTTAAACTACTGCAATAGCTCCCTACCAGGTCCCCCTAAATCTAATTTTTTCTCTCTCCAATCAGTCCTTTACAAGATTCCAAGTTGATGTTCCTGAAAGACAGGTGAGAGCATATCTATCCCTTGTTCTAGAATCTTAAATACTTCCCTATTGCTTTTAGATAAAATGAAAAATCTTATGCTAGCATTTAAAGTCCTCCACAATTTGGTTCTCATCTACATTTGTAGACTTATTTTATGCCTTGAGGCCACAGGTTCCTTACCCCTGAATGAATAAATAGAAAATGAATTCATGCTGAATACAATGCAATTTGAAAGACATTTTTGATACAATTTCAAGATGTGAGAAAATTCTCTCTCCTCTTTCCCCCAAAATGGAAAAGATTGTACTTTTAACAAAAAGTGATTGAAAGGATATCAATGACCACAAATTCTTATGCCTACTTTCTCATAACCAGAAAATCTGATGAGAATATTCTATTCATGTTTGGGTGGAGCTTGCACATAACAAGTGACATTAAAAAGTCATCAAACATAAGCATGTACAGAAAAAGGATATGGATCATTCGTGTGACAAGAGAGAGAACTAATAGACCTAGTATCCAAATATTATTAAAATAACAAGAGAGAAATATCTAGGGCATCAGTTGAATCCTCAAGGGATGCTGTCTAGAAAGGTATGGTAATATGTGGATGGATCACTATGACCATACTAACCAGATCATAAATTCAGAGATCCATTTAAGCACCTATGTTAGTAACTAACAGGAGTGTTTAACTCTTTTCAGATATTTATTTTTGCTTCTATAACAACTCCCCATCTCTCTCACTCTCTTACTCTCTCTGTCTCTGTCTCTCTCTGTCTCTGTCTCTCTCTGTCTCTGTCTCTATCTGTCTCTCTTTATCTCACTTCCTCTCCTTTCTCTGTCAGTCTGTCTCTCTTTATTCATTTTGAAAAGGTTAGGTTCATCTTTCTCATGATCCTTCCTGTTTCATCACATTTTTTGTTGAAGCATGGGGCCTGGAAAACAATTGCAAGGACTGCAGGAGTGATTTTCTTTAGAGATGAGGAAAGGAGATAGAACTCGTGGCTTTAGAAACACCTTGCTCTAATAGCTGCAGCAAAAACCTTGGGAAAAATTCAACTTGACATCTCACAGTATCTTCTCTGCCCTCCTCCCCACTGGGTTCCAATTAGTTCAAAGCTCATTTTTTATAACACTGTATAAGACATCAGGGAGTTGGTGTTAGCTCTCTGGCACCAACAATAATGTTTAAGTACAGTTGTAACCAGCATGAGACTGTTTCCACCACGGAAAGAGCCTTCCTGCAAGAACTCTAAATTGTAATGTGCTCTCTTCCTACTATCATAATTTCTCTCATTAGTTCTATATGCGTTCTTATACTATAATTTCAGTAAACTATGCATTGAGAAAGTTATCAGTGACTTCATTACTTGGGTAGTTTTTTTAATCTTGTTTCTAAAATACCCCCTAACACACACACACACACACACACACAGACACACACATCTTCCCATCTCACATCCCTCATTTATTTAAATGAGCCAAAACACTTCTTATTGGGGAACATCAAATCATTCTGAGTTGCTTGTATAGCAACTTATCCAAACTGAGCTGCTGAAGGTATGTCTCTCTATGTTTCTGATGAGGTACTCAATACAAAGTGCTCATTAGGGATGCAATATGATCTGAAGAGCCACAAAGGTTTTCATTGCAAGGAGCATTACCAATGAAATGGGAGAAATAGTAATAAAAAGTTACAAGCAATAGTTTTAAGACCAGGGATAGTTTAATTAATCTTAAAATATATATAGGGATGGAGACTAGACCTGTGACTTCATTGTTATAGGGAATTCCCTTCACCAATACAGCTTGGCACCTTCTCTGTAAATTACAGTTATCTAGAGAACTGAGAGGTTAGGTGAAAGATTTACCTGCTACCCAACCAGCATGTGTCAGAGGCAGGAGTTGACACAGATCTTCATGATTTTTAGGGAGCTTTTACTCCACTCTACCATAGTGCCTCTAATTCAAAGATATAATTGTTTGATTATCATTTGTCAAAATGCCATGGTCTTCTTTTTTAAATTGGTTGCCAGACAACTATTTTAGGCTTCTAACTGTTATTCATTTCAATAAAACTGAGATTTTGACAAGAATCTTACTCTTTGTTATTATAGGTAACCCAGATTAGGCATGGAGAAGAGAACCAGTATTAGTCATAACTTATTGAGTGATGGTTTCTTCAGTATTTAATATATGCCCTCTGTTGCAAAGGACTGGTCAAATGATGTTGTTGCTTTCTGTCTGTAACATATGTATAGACTTCAAACTGACTCTCCTAGCCCATAGTCACAGTGGAAGGGCAAGACCCCATAGCTTGACTGCCTATGCATCCCTTTTACTCTTCTAAGGGACTCTTCTCTACTACTATCTTTCATAAGTCCCTGTCTCTTGTTGCCCCTCCTCCAAACCAACTGACCAGTTATTACCTCCTCAATATCATTTAACCAGTAATTACTGTCCCAATATAATTTTGACTAGTTGATATCTCCTCGATTTGACCAATAATCAATTAGCATCAATTAAATTTTATGAAGATATATTCATTTTTTTAATTTTTAAATTTATTTTAAACTTGTATACAAAATAAGAAAAGAAAAAAAATGCCATGTGCACAGCAGAACATAAGGGAGGACTGAATATAAAGAAATAAATTTCCATTTCAAGAAACCCTATATAATAAATACTAACCACTATTGTCCAAGCTACTCATTTTTTCTTTGCTTCCTTGTAATTTTTTTGTCCTCTACTTTGTACTTTTTACTTTATTTTTCCCCTTCCTTCTACTCCCACCCAAGAAAGATACAATTAAGTGTGGATAATACATGTAGACATACATACATACATGCATGCCTGCATACATGCACACACACACATATAAATATACATGTGATACACACAGAGATGCACATATATACACACATATATTCATATATATAGACATCCATAAACATACACATATATGCAAATGTACACTCAAATGCATACATGAAAGACTGTATTATGTTTATTTCCATTTGTCTTCTAAATCTCTGAAGGTGGACAGCATCTTCCTTCATAAGTCTATGTCTTTTCATATTTTTCTAATTCTACCAGCTCATTATTTCCTACACCACAAGAATATTCTGACCCAATCACATTGTATCTGAGAGACTATTTATAAGAGTCCCTGCCCCAATTTTCTGCATTCCCTCTATTCATGGTTACAGAGGTTTTATTTATACAGGAAAATTTTAATTTAAAATAATCAAAAATATCCATTTTACACTTCAATGATGCTCTCACCTTATAATATGGTTTAAGGTCTGATGCTTCTGAATCTAGTTCCTTCACATCTTTTTTCCCTGGTTTCCTAGAAGTTCCTGACCTTCTGTTCTTCAGAATGAACTGTTAAAAGTATCCATAAGATACTTTCTAGTAATCTAATTGGGATGGCACTACACAAATAGATTAGTTAGGTAAAACTGTCATTTTAAAAATTATATTAGAATTACCTAACTCATTCATAATAAATATTACTTCAGTTATTTAGATCTAACTTTGTATAAAAGGTGTTTTGTGTTTATATTTGTATAGCTCCTGTGTTTTTGTAGGTATACTTTCATATTTTATACTGTCTAATTATGTTATATGGTATAAAACTTGATTAATATGGCTGACATGTAGTGTACTTTCCCTATTTTTATCTTTTGACTAAATCTATTTTAGCTTTAACTTTGTCTCAGATCATGCTTATTATCCCTGCTTTTTTACATAATAAATTCTACTCCTGCCCTTTATTTTGTTTGTGTATATCTCTCATTTTTATAACATTTCATGAAAGTAACATTATTTTTATTCAAATTTTTTAACCTGCTATCAGTTTCCATTTTATGGGTAAACTCATCCCATTCACCATCTAAACTATAATTGCTTAGTGTATATTTTCCCTCCTACCTATTTTCCTCACTATCCTTCTTAACCTATTCCTATCCCTCCTCACTCCTCTACTTTACTTCTATCTGCCTCCTCTACTTTACTTCTATTTGCCCTACTATTCCCCCTCCAAGAATCTCTCCCTTATTCTCTTGCTACACCCTATCTTTTATTTACCCTTTTATTTCTTTCTGAATTTAGAAGACTTTTGTATCCTTCCAAAAATATATGTTGTTCCCTCTTTATCCCATTTTAGTTTATCTACACACCCTTCTATAGCACCCCCTTGTCCTGTTTATTTCTTCCTTATTTCTCCCCCATCCTTATCTCCTTATCTTCTTATTGCTTTCTGAATTTAGAAGTCATGTATAGCCTTACATATATGTATATATATGTGTGTGTGTACATATATGTATATATGTATCTATGTATGTATGTATTGTTCTCTTGTTAATCCATTCCTGATGAGAGTAGGCTTCCAGAACAACCAGCCCTCCTCCTCCATCTAATTCCTCTGTATAAGTTCTTCCTCTTGCACCTCATTTGGATAAGATAATTACTCTTTTTACCTTTTCCTACATCTTTTTGCTTTTTAGAATCACATCATACTCAGCTCTACCCTACTTTTTTTTCCAAACTGCCAATTACTATTGACAGTCTTAGACAGTTTACATTTCTACATATAAAAAGTAAACAATTTCTCCTTATTGAGTCCCTTGTAATTAGTCTTTGATGTTTACATTATATTTCTCTTGGATCTTGTATGTCAAATTTTCTTTTAAGCTCTGGTCTTTTTGCAACAAAATCTTGAGAGTCTGTCAATTCATTGAATATCTTTTTTTTTTTTTTCCGTTCAGGATTATACTTAACTTTGCTGGGTATATTTTCCGTAGTAACCCCAATTCTTTTCTTCTACATTATATAATATTCTGAGACTTGTGGTCTTTTACTGTAGTCACTGCTAGGCCTTGTGTAATTCTGATTGTGGCTCCACCATATTTAAATTTCTTTTTTTCCCCTTGCTGCTCATAATATTTTCTTCTTGGGGATTTCAGAATTTGACTATGATATTGCTATTGATCTTCCTCTTAGGATCTCTTTCAGCTAATGATTGGTGGATTTTTTTTTCTATTTCTACTTTTCTCTTCTTGTTCAAACAGTTCAGACAATTTTCTTTAGCTATTTCTTGTATTATCGCATCAAGATTCTTTTTTTGATTGTATCTTTTAGGTAATCTGATTATGCTTATGTTTTCTTATCTTCACCTGTTCTCCAGATCAATTGTTTTTCTTATAAGATGTTTCACCTTCTTTTTTCATTCTTTATATATTTTTATGGTTTCCTGTTCTTTTATAACTTTGCTGGCTTTCTCTTGCTCAATTCCAATTTTTGAGGAGTCATTTTCTTAAGACTCTGGATTTTTTTCCTAGTTGGTTGACTTTGGTTTGATAATCTTATTTTTCTTAGATTGTTCTTACTTTAAAAAGTCTTTAGTCTCTCTTATTTGATTTTGGAAGTCTTCTTTGAGTTATTTTATGAATTATTTTTGGGCAGGTGACCATTTGATGTTACTCTTTGGAGGACAGGCTTTTTTTTTTTTTTGCTTCAGTATCCTCCTTTGAAGATGAACCCCAGTCTTCTCTGTTCCCATAGTAACTGTCTATAGTTGGGTTCTTTTTTCCTTTGCTGGCTTTTAAAAAAAATTAGTAGCTTATTATTATAATCATCTCTAATCCTGGGGGGGCTTATTTCCTTTTTACTGTTATTTTTTGAGCTTTGTCCTGGGCCCAACCTCTGCACTCCTTTTCCCAAGCCACAGCTAGGGCCTCCCAGCACAGTACGCTAGAAATGCTTTTACTCCCTGAGTACTCTTCAGTGGCTATGACCGTCAGTTTTCCCCTCTGGCCTGAAAATGAGACCAAGAACTCATCTCTCCTGTAAGTGCCCACAACCAGCACCATCCCCACTGCACTGCTTCTGCAATCACCTGACGTGGGTTGGTTCTTTCTCACCCAGGACTGAGTCTGGACAGCGAAGCTGGGCCTGGTATCCCTTGTCAGCAGAGGCTCACTTAATCTTCCTCATTCAGATGCCTCACTCCCCATACTGTCTGGGAGGTGAAAATTCCTGTGGCCAAGGTCAAGGCTACTTCCCAACCCAGCTGCCCCCAGAGCTTGCTGCTTGCTATTTCAGCAGAGCTAGACTACAGGGCTTACGCTTCCCTCTGGCTGAACCTCCTTCTTGGTATTTTTCTTCAGATCTTCTCCAGTTGTCCTTGGAGGACCACTGTAATAAGTCAACTCTTGTTTATTCTATATTAACCCTGAGATGCTATTTCATCTTGTTTGTGAGGGAAATCTGGAGAGCTTGGAATTTTCTGACCTACTCTACCACCTTCCCAGATTCTTCTCAATTAAGATATATTTTAATATTCATTAAAGTATATAGCAATAATTTAAGTATAAATAACTCTGAAATTGGAAAAAAAAATTCCCACCCACCATCTTGGTCCCTAGAAACAATAGACTCCAACTCCAAGAATCTGCTGATAAATACTTGTCTCACCAAAGTCACTTCAAAGTATGGAATAACTTATGAAGAAGCTGCTGTTAGCTTTCAGCCTACAGTGTCTGAGCTTCTAAGTCAATTCAATTCTGGGCTATCAAGCAGGTCGCCCTTTAGGTGATCTCTGCTGCTATAGCTACCAGCATGCTTTGCTATGGACTCCAATGGTGGAGCTTCTGGTGGTTCTTTTGACCTTTCTTTTCTTTCCTTTTTTTCTTTTTTTCTTCACTTTTTTTTTAGGCAATTGGGGTTAAGTGACTTGCCCAGGGTCACACAGCTAGTAAGTGTCAAGTGTTTGGTCTAAGGCTGGATTTGAACTCAGGTCCTCCAGACTTTGGGGCTCTATCCACTGCACCACCTAGCTGCCCCAATCTTTTGATCTTTCAAAGCTCATAAGATTGTAATTTGGTCAATTCCACACTGATACCAATTCACCAAGGTCAGGAGAGAAGAAACCCCACAGAGAGAAGGAATAGAAGAAGCTATGTACTAATGGCCATATGGTAGTCCAGGTGGGAAGATAAGGTAACAATAGCAGTACCTGCTACATCTCTTCCATTTGACTTATATGAATTTTTGCCTTGTTTGTTGTTAGGGAAAGGAGAGGTCTTTCCTTTGTATCTTTTTTATGTGCACTCAGTTCTGACTCAGTAACCAGTTAAAAGATTCTTAGTCACCAAGAAGTAAAGTGACAAAAAACAGTCAAGAATATATGAATATACTTTTAAATACAGAATATGGTCTTCCATTATGCATCAGCAAACTTTTTCCAGAATTAGGTTCCCCATGTCTCCTTCTTGGTTCATACCAGGAAGAGCATATTAAAGACTGAGCCCCTAAGTGACCAGCCTCCTGTTATGTACAATTTTGCTGGAAATCATGACAGAGGGGATGGACCCAAGTAAGACACTGATAAATGGAAAAGTATGGTTACAAATGTTTGGGAAAGTGGGACTTAATCTTTCATTTGAATTGAATATGCTCCATTGGTATGCTGATCTACTGGGAAAGTAAAAATAGAAGCAATTGTGGTGTGTCTATATTTTTCTTTTCCTCAAGTATCTTGTGCATTTTAGCTACACTGGTTGTACGACTCTTGGGTCAATAAATCAATAAAGAAACAAGTAGTATTGTGGATAAAGAGTCTTAGTTAGGACAATTTGAGTTCATTCTTGCCCTTGACCCATAATTGCTATGTAGCACTGAGCAAGGAATTAAATCATTCTTTGCTCCCCAGTCAAGACTCAAGAATCTATGTTGCAGACACAGTTGGAGGCAGTACATTTCATTAGAATGTGCAGGTAGAGAATTTTAGTCTTACTCTTTAAAAACTCAAAACTTCATTGAATACTCAATATAAAGGGAATTATTTTTATTTGTCACACTATAAAAATAAACAAAAACAAAATATATGCTATATATCGAGTACGTAACACAACTCATAGTTTAAAACCAAAACAGCTATCATGTGATTAAAGTGCAAATTTATAATTTCAAATTTTGAGACATTTAAGACAAACTTGGGCACCCTTGGCAAACCCTAAAAACATGCACATGGTTGTAAAAGTTACTAATATGCATTAACAGAGATCATTTCTTAACATGGGAGTGACCTAAACTGATGAAATCATAGATCTGGCCATAAGAATAATTGTCAGTTATTGTTTTAGATATTGGGGGTATAAATAAAAATGTAAAACAGTTTACACTCTCAAGTAGCTTCTATTATAAATACAAATAATGTAAATACACTGTTTGGACAAATTCATCATGAGAAAAAAGTTGGGAGACTTGAGTTTGAATTCTGACTTGACCAACAATCAGCTCTGTGACCTTGAGCCACTCAGTTAACTCAATTTCCTCATTTGTGCAATGAGATGGTGATTACCAATGTCCCTTCCTGCAACATTCATTGAATTCAGGTAACTCAGATTCAATTTTAGGCTCTGTATTTGAACAGACTCTTTCAGACTCATGAGAATACCCATGTTAGCCTTGACCACCATGATTTTTGTTCATAGTTCCTATTAATGTTTTGGGGCTGGGAAATGAAAGCATATAAGGCATAAAAATCCTTTAAGTTCACAGTCCAATTCCTCTAAAAAAATAAAGATAACTGGCAGCAGAACTGGGAAGGCAAAAGTTTGCCTTTATGTCTAGCCTCTTCTTTCTTTTCTTTTCAACCTGGTTGCAGCTGGATTGATCTTCAGAGTAATCACCAAACTTCATATACAAGAATGCCCTTCTTCACCAAAAATACCATTTCTGCCTTTTGCTTTTTCCTGAAATGTCTCTACTAGGCTATAAACTAATGTTAAATCTAACTCTTATGTTAGAAACTTTCTAACATGACATCAAAAACTTTAATGCATTTGGAAGTATTTCTCACCACTTTGACTCAATTTTCTCAGCTCTAAACCTATCAGGTAGTCATCTCAAACTCAAAATATCCAAAATGAGCTCATCTTTCCCCCTAAATCTGCAGTCCCTCTTCCAAATTTCTTTATTTCTTTAGAAATCCCCGCCATACTTCCAATCTTCCAGGTTCATATAACCTCAGTCATATTGACTCTTCATTGACCTCTCCATTATCCTCTATATCCAACAATCAGTCACCAATTCTTGTTTATTCTACCTCTACACAGCATATCTTAAATTCAATCTCTTTTTCCTTTCACATGAGTCATCATACTATTTGGAGCCCTGTAATGACTTCAGTAATCTCTCTACCCCATTTGAAGAAGTCCTGAGAAAACTCAAATCCTCTGAGCCACCCATAAAAGCTTTAATGTCCCAAAGCCCCTTTCCTACCTGTGGGGAAGTATGAATGTTAATTAGCCACCAATTCCCCAAGGGTTTCTTCCTTCACTGCCACACCCACACCCACAGCAATTCCCAAGAGTATTAATCAGCTCCACTCCTCAGACCAGGTCAATCACTCCCTTTCTTCAATTCCTGGTCTTCCTCAACCTCAGTAAAAATCCTTTAAAAAACCACCAGACTTTACTGGTTTGCATGCTAAATTCTACCTTGGTCTTAGCAATTCTGACCTGTTTCCACTATCATCTCTCAATGCCCTTCATATTGTAAGTATGTCCCCACTGAATTCAAAGCTGAATTGCTTTGCTGTCTTGTGCACTCCATATTTCTTTGTCCTAAAATGTTAGTATCCCAAACTAAGAAAAGCTCTCCTCAGCTCTCAAATACACCATTGCAAAAGGTTTCTAATTTGTCTGTTTCTAGTCTCTCCTCTCTCTCCAATCCATCTTCCACATAGTTGCCAAAATTGTCTTCCTAAAGTACATATATCATTTCCTGGTCAAAATTCTTCAGTTTTTCCCTATGTGCTTCTAGGATAAAATAAAATTCCTTTGCTTGGTATTTAAACCCTGCCATTTTCTGGCTCCAGCTTTCCTTTAAGGAAAGTATTTTCCTTTATATACTCTGTTTTCCTATCAAATTGGAATATAGGTTCCCCACATTTGGTATTCTAGCTCATCTCTGCCTTTGTATAGACTATGAACTTCCTTTCTACCTCCCTGTCTTTTTTATTTTTTTTTTTATTTTTAACATGTGTTTTTAAAACTTTGGGTTACAAATTTTCTCCCTTCCTCACTCCCCACTCACCCTCATTGAAAAGGCAAGCATCTTGATACAGGTTATAGATGTGTAGTCATGAAAAACACTTCCATAGTAGTCATGTTGTGAAAAACTAAGTATATTTCCCTTCATCCTATCCTGCCCCCCAAAACCTCCTTTCTTTTTTTAGGCATTTGGGGTTAAGTGACTTGCCCAGGGTCACACAGCTAAGTAAGTGTCAAGTGTTTGGTCCGAGGCTGGATTTGAACTCAGGTCCTCCTGACTTTAGGGCCAGTGCTCTATCCACTGCACCACCTAGCTGCCCCTCTACCTACATGTCTTAAGCTTCCTTAAATGCTCAGCTCTGATGCTGCTTCCTATAAAAATACTTTCCTAATCACCTTAATTGTTTTTTAATCTCTCCTACATTATTTTTGTGAACTTTTTTTTTGTTTATTTGTTTCAGCCTCCAGACCCTAGAAATTCTTATTTTAGTGTCCATGGATCTCAAAGATATCTGTGGATAAATACCAAGAGGTCTTTCAAAACTTGTCTGGGGAATGGCATCTTTATTTTCATTGACTTCTAACTGAAATTTGGTATTTCCTTCAATTCCTAATATATACCCTTTGACCTAGCAATAACACTACTTGGTCTATTTTCAAAAAAATCATTAGGGAAAAGAGGGAAAAACAAAGCCTATACATCCTAAAATATTTACAGCAGCTCTCTTTGTGATGGCAAAGAACTGGAAATTGAAGGGATGCCCATCAAATGGGGAATAGCTGGACAGGTTGTGATGTATAGTTGTGATGGACTACTACTGTGCTATAAGAAATGATGAGCTGAATGATTTAAAAAAACATGGAAAGACTTCCATGAAATAATAAAAGTGACAAGTTTTGTGTTTAATCTCTAGGGCAGAGGAGGGAAGGGAAGGGAAGAAAAAGAAAAAAAAATTACATGTTAACTTTTGTATATTTGAAAGGAATAGGAAGTTATGTGTAATAGATTTGCAGTTTCACGTGCAATCATCTGTTTTATTGGACCATGTTAGGAAATGCATGTTTTATTCCATAAATTAAAATAAAATTTTAAAAAAGAAAAAAATTGTTACGTAGGCAACAAAGCACAGTAGTATTAAGCTTTATAAGATTGTAAAAGGGGTCCATGACACACAAAAATTAGTTAAGAGCCACTTCAGTGAACCCTAAGCTCCTTGAGGGCAGGGAATTTTGTGTGTGTTTGTCTTTGAATCTCTAATAAACAATGCTGTTTTTATATTGCCACTAAATCAGGGGTGTGATGATAAGTATTTAATAACTGACTCCCTGAAAGACAGGATTTCAACCTACCTTATTAACATTTTCCCCATCACTTTCTTAATTGTGGACAATCAAGAAAAAAATTAGCAAAATACTTATTTTTAGTCTTTGTTCTTTCCAAGGTGCAAAAGTTCACATTGAAAATTTAACAATCTACTCTCCTGGCTAGCTCCAAGACACCCCTGCACTAAATTCTCTTGGTTATCTTGCACATACATAATTCACAAAGGAAGATGAAGTAAGGTAAAAAAGAAAATGAGACTCAAATCAGACCTAATGGGAAATAGTAAAATCCAACAATGTACATCTCTTCCCCTATATCAAGACATTCTTCTAGTATCTACAGTAGGCACCAACTTTGTTCTTTTTATATGTCCCCACTTAAGGCTGAAATAGGGTTATTCACACTAAAACCCATTCAGGCTCACCCATCCCTTTCAATTCTCATCCATGTCATCCAACATACTTTTGCCACAAAGGGTCCACCCATTATTGCATTATTGTCTTGATTGTGTGTTGTTGTTATTTGTTCTTCATTCTTAAAGAGGACCAATGACATCACAAGGGTGATGTCTTGACTTGCACATGAATTGGATTTAAGTGAAGCAAACCTGCACAAAGTCATTAGCCTCACTCTCTCCTCCAGAGTCATCAAAGTTTAGTGACAAGACAAAAGTCAAGAGGGCCAGTGATGGCCTGGGATGCAATAGATGACCTTGGCCTTTCCAAATTAAGGTCTTTCCCAGGTCACTGTTTGTCTGAGGCAATGCCATGTACAAGCCATGTGACCCTGAGTAAAACACTTTACCACTGTTTGCCTCAGTTTCCTCATCTGTAAAAAAAAAATGAACTGGAAAAGGAAATGACAAACCACTTCAGAATGTTTGCCAAGAAAACCCTAAATGGGTCCATGAAGAGTCAGACATGACTGATAACCATTGAATGACTGATTGTGTGTATAACAAAGGAGGACATGGGCTATTCTTTGGTCATCACTTACTCTTCCTAAGTGAAAGGGACATTAAGCTACCCACTGAAAAGAATTATCAAGAACTCAAAATGATTTGGGGTTTTGATTGCTACCCCTAAAGGAAGGCATCTGAGAAATATTGTCTGTCTCTGAAAATGTGATCAGACTACAAGAATGCCAATTCACATCCCTAAATATTCACCCATTGGCTGAAGCTCCTCGTAACTCTTATGAAATAATTATCTTTTCATTCAGTGAAATGCCTTTGGGGCAAGGTCTTATTACAACTGAGTTGAAAGGCAACACATATATGCTACACAAATTAAGGGAAAAGTCTTTAGGGTACACTTTCTATATTGGAATGTCATTGTGGTCTTACTTTAAAAGTATCAGGAACAGTTTATCTTTGTGATCCTTTCAGAATCAACCACATTCCTTAGGCAATGGCATTTTAAAGAGAGTTTTGTTAGAGAAAAATTTTTTTTTGGCAGAAAGAGGTTTATTAATGTATATCAAGATTGCTACTAGGTCATGAAGCAACTAGATAGGAGATCTTTCTTACATCCTATTGTTAGCCTTGGGTACAGTTAATGGCCAAATAGTCCAGGAGCTTTTCACAATAGAACTATTATTGCTAAGGACAAAGCCAAGATGGTAGAGTATAAGCTGAGACCCAACTGAACTCTTCCAACATTTCCCTCCAAATAACTTTAAAATAACCCTTCAAATCAAATTTTGGAGTGGCAGAGCCAACAAAAGGTCAGAGGGAGACATTTTTCTAGCTATGACAACTGTAGGAAAGGAACACACAAGCTGTGGGCCTTGGACATAGCTGAGACAGCAAAGCAGTAGCAGCAGTGGGAGCTTTCAGTACAGAGATAGTAAGGGGATCAGACAACTTGGCAAAAAGAGATTACAGGGGACCCTTTGCTGGCACTAGATGCAGCTTCCACTGATTGGAAACTATTGCCCATACATAGTTCTGGGTTGCAGTCCAGGGTAGAGAGAAGGGCTGTGGATTGATCACAAGAAAGCAGGGAGCCCACAGTTCCAGGGGCAAGAGGAGCACTAACATTTACAGCTGCAGTGGAGCAGAGGCCATTCCTGGATAAATATCAGAGCACAGACCAGGAAATCAGTGACCATACCTTTCCCAGGATCACACCATCTTGGAAACACTGAAAACTTTCAGATCCCCAAAACTAGCTCTGAAAACAGTAGCAGAAAAAAAAGCCTGAAGCTTGGGATGGTGCTGCCCCACCCTGAGGTGAGCAGAACCCAAGTTCCAGTGGAACAAATAGACTACAAAATGAGAAAACAACAAAAAAGAACTTGGCCGTAAAAAGCTACTATGGTTGCAGGGAAGAACAAGACAGAATCTTAGAAGAAGACAACAATGTGAAAATAGCTACTAACCAAGTCTCAGAGACAAATGCTAATTGTACCCAAGGCTAGCAATAATTCTTGGAAGAGGCAAGGAAAGAGATAAAAGTAGCAGAGGAAACATTGGAAAAAGAAATGAGAGTGATGGAAGAAAATTATGAAAAGATAACCAGGGGTTTGGTAAATAGAAACAAAAAATATTCAAGAAAATATCACCTTAAAAACAGAATTGACTTAAAGGTAAAAGAGGCACAAAAATTCACTGAGGAAAAGAACTACTTAAAAACTAGAATAAGCATAATGGAAAAGGTGCTACAAAAATCCACTGAAGAAAACTTCTTAAAAACCAGAATCGGCCAAATGACAAGGTACAAAAACTCACTGAAGAAAATAGTTCCTTAAAAATTAGAATTAGCTAAGTAGAAGCTAATGAATTCATGCAACTTCAAGAAACAATAAAACAAAGTGAAAAAAATGAAAAAAAAATAGAACATTCAAAATATCTCTTTGGAAAAAACAACCATCCTGGAAAATAGATCAAGGAGATATAATTTAAGAATTGTTGAACTACCTGAAAGCCACAATCAAAGAAAGAGCCTAGATATCATATTTCAAGAACTTATCAAGAAAACTGACCTGATATTCTAAAACTAGAGGGTAAAAAAGAAATTGAGAGAATCCATCAATCAATTCCTGAAAGAGATCCCAAAATGAAAACTCCTGGAAATATTATAGCCAAATTCCAGAGCTCCCAGGTCAAGGAGGAAACATTGCAAGCAATCTAAAAGGAAAAAAAAAATCAAATATTGCATAGCCACTGTCAGGGTCACTCAAGATTTAACAGTTCCCACATTAAAGAAGCTAAGAGCATAGAATACAATATTTCTGAGGGCAAAGGAGCTAGGATTACAACCAAAAATAACCTACCCAGCAAAACTGAGTATAATCTTTCTGGGGGAAAACAGATATTTGATGAAATAGAAGACTTCTAAGCACTCCTTATGAAAAGTCCAAAGCTAATTAGAAAATTTGATATTCAAACAGAAAATACAAGAGAAGCATACAAAGGTAAACATAAAAAAAGTAATCATAAAGAACACAATGGAATTAAACTGTTTGCACTCCTATGTGGGAAAATGATATATGTAACTCCTAAAAACTTTATCATAATTAGAACAATTAGAAAGAGTCTGCATAGACAGAGGGCATAGGTTTGAGTCAACTATGTTGGGATAGCCTCCAAAAAAAGAAAGTAGGAGTGAGAAAGAAGGATTCACTAGAGGGGAAGGGGGAAGAGAAAGGGGGAAGGGAAAGGTGGAATGAGACAAATTTTTCTCACTTAAAGGAGGCACAAAAGGAAGAGCTTTTATATTGGAGGGCAAAAAGGTGGGAGTGACAGGTGAGATTTCACTCTCATAAGAACTGAATCAAAGAGGGAAGAATATAAGAATACAAAGACACACACACATTGGGTATAGAAATCTATCTTACTCAACACAAATATGGGAGGAGGAAGGAATAAGGGATACATGAGAGAAAATAAGAGGGAGGATTGATTAGGGAGGCAGTGGTAAAAAGCAAAACCTACTTTTGAGGAGGGACAGGAAAAAAGAGAGAGAAGAATGAACAGAGGATAGAGGGAAATGCACAGTTAGTGATCATGACTGTGAATGTGAATGGGATGAGCTAACTCATGGAATGGAAGCCAATAGCAGAATGGTTTGGAAACCAGAATCGAACAATATGTGGTGTACAAGAGATATACTTTGGACAAAAAGACACACAGAGTTGAAATAAAGAGTTGGAACAGAGTCTATTAGGCTTCAGAGGAAGTGAAGAGGGCAGGGGTGGCAATCACTATCTCAGACAAAGCAAAACCAAAATTAGACATAATTGAAAGAGACAATCAAGGAAATATACATACATACATATATATATATAGTTAAAATACACTACAATTAATGAAGTAATATCAAATAATTTTACAAGTTTCTCTGATAAAGGCCTCATTATTCAAATATATAGGGAACTGACTCAAATTTATAAAAGTAAGAGCCATTCCCCAATTCATAAATGGTGAAAGGATATAAACAGATAGTTTTCAGAAGAAGAAATCAAAGCTGTCTATAGTTATATGAATAAAATGCTCTAAATCTCTCCTGTTTAGAGAAAGGCAAATTAAAACAGCTCCGACCACCTCCCACCTATCAGAAATGACAGATGCTGGAGGGGATGAGGGAAAATAGGTACATTGATAAACTATTGGTGTAGTATCAAACTAATCCAACCATTCTTTAGAACAATTTGAAACTATGTCCAACAGGCTATAAAACTATGCATACTCTTTCATTCAGCAATATGACCTGTACCACAAAGAGATCAAAGAAAAAGGAAAAGGACCTATAGGCATGAAATATTTATAGCAGCTCATTTTGTGATCCCAAAGAATTGGAAATTGAGAGAATACTCATCTGAAGGAGTTGTGGCATATGATTGTAATCGAGTACTATTGTACTGTGGGAAATGATGAAGGAGGTGGTTTTAGAAAAAAAAAACATGGGAAGACCTATCTAAAGTAACACAAAGTGAAGTGTGAAGAACTGGGAGATCACTGTGCACAGTAACAGAAATATTGTAATGATAATCACCTGTGAAAGACTTGGCTACTTTGATTAATACAGTGATCCAAACCAATTTCAAAGTCTTATGATGAACAATTCTCTTCACCTCCAGAGAGGGAACTGATAAACTTTGAGAGCAAATTAAAGCATAATTTTCTTTCTTTTTGTTTTGGTTTTTTATGATATTGCTAATATGGAATGTATTTTGCATGGTCTCACATGTGTAATTGATATCATATTACTTGCCTTCCCAGTAGATGATGAATTGTTTGATGGAGGGAGAGAATTTGAAACTCAAAATTTAAAAAGAATAATTGTTAGAAATAAGTAAATTGGTTGTTGTTGTCCCTTGTTCTCAAAGAGGACCAAAATGACATCACTATGTCAGAATCAAGTTATGGTGTGCCTGATTGTGGCTGATAAGTCCAATACAAGCTCAGAATGCTCTACCATAGATTGGGTACAATTAGTCCAAGTGAACATTGGGGTGGATTCTCTAAATTTATGCATCTCACATTTCTTTTGAGCTACTTAAATTCTGCTTTTTTTTATAGAACACGGCATCTTCTCTAATGAGGACATGCTATACTGCGCACCTAGTGTCTCCCATCATGCAAACAATTCCAAACTTCTTAAGAAAGACCTTGGGAGTGTCCTTGTACCACTTTTTCTGACCACAAGTGTGAGTACTTGTCCTGCATGAGTTCTCCATAAAATAGTCTTTCAGGCAAGAGTGTGTTTGGCATTCCAACAACTTGGCCAGTCAATTGGAGTTATGCTCTTTGCAGTAGAGTTTGAATGCTTGGCAGTTTGGTTTGAGAAAGGGCCTCAGTGTCTGGTATCTTATACTGCCAAATGATCTTTAGAATCTTCCTAAAACAATTCAAATGGAAGCTATTCAGTTTCCTGGCACAGGTTTCAGAGGCATAGAACAATGAGGTCAGCACAATGGCTTTGTAGACCTTCAATCTGGTAGTCAGTACAATACCTCTTCTCTCCCACATTTTCCTGCAGAGCCTCCCAAACACTGAACTGGCTCTGGTAATGTGTGCATCAATTTCATTATCAGTGTGTATATCCCTGGAAAGTATACTGACAAGGTATATTAACTTATCCATAGTATTTAGAACTCCATTTGCTGTAACTGATGATTCCACATATAATTAGTGTGGTGCTGGCTGATGGAGCAAGGGGTTTTCTTGGTGTTGATTATTAGGCTAAAATTAGCACAAGCAGCAGATAATCGATCCATACTTTATAGTATCTCAGCTTTAGAGGCTGCATTGAGTGCACAATCACCTGTAAACAAAAAAATCATGCACCAACACTCATTCCACTTTAGTCTTGGCTTGTAGCCTTTTCAAGTTGAATAAGTTACCATCACTGTGATAACTGACCTTGATGCTGTGTTCATCTTCATTGAAGGTGTTTGACAACATGACTGAAAACATCATGCTAAAAAGCCTGGGAGCAAGCACACAGCCTTGTTTCATGCCATTGGTGACTGGGAAAGCTCAAGAGCATCATCCATTATCCAGAACATGGGTAAGCAGGTTGTTGTGAAATTGACATATAATACTGATGAACTTCTCTGGGCAACCAAATTTTGACAAAATTTTCCATAAGCCCTCTTGACTGACAGTATTAAAGGCCTTGGTCAGATCGACAAATGTTGTGTACAGACCTCTGCTTTACTCCTGGCATGTATCCTGGAGTTGTTGGGCAGGAAACACCATATTGACAGTTTCTCAGCCTTTTCTGAAGCTATACTGACTCTAAGGTAGATGACCATCCTTCTGGTGAAGGATCAGCCTATTATGGAGCACTCTGGCAAGAATCTTGCCAGCAATGACTAAGAGAAAGACCCCTCTGTAATTGTCACAAGACAATCTATTTCCTTTGTAACTTTATAGAGATGGACAATAGAGGTGTCCTTAAACTACTGAGGGATAACCTCCTCTTGCCACATAATCTGGAAAATTTTAGTCAGCTTTTGTATGAGTAATGGAACCCACACCTTATACATCTCAACTGAAATCAAATAAGCACCAGGTGTTTTGCCACAGGAGAAGAGAGAAGTACTACATTCAAAAACCTCTTCTTCAATTTGAAATTTGGCTAGAGAGGGATTGACTTCAACCTGAGGTAAACAGTCAATGGCTTTAGCATTGATTGGTGATGGTCTGTTGAGAACACTAAGGAAGTATTCAGCCTATCTCTCTAGGATCATGTCCTTATCACTAATCAGTGTGGCTCCATCAGCCCTGAGTAGTTGAGAAGCATCATGGGTCTTTGGCCCACAAATAGCCTTCAGAGTATCACAAAAGCACCTTGGATTGTTACTATCAGCATAAAACTTAATTTCATCTGCCTTGTTACTGAGCCAAGAATCCTGCATCTCTTTAAGCTTCCCTTATACTTCACTATTGATGGAGTTAAATACTATCTTCTTAGAGATGGATGAACTATCTGGCTGATAAACCCTGTGGAGTTCTTGTTTTTTAATTTGCCAGCTTCTCAGTTTCCCCATCATTTTTGTCAAACCAGTCTTGATGTTTGCAAGTGCTCTGACCCAGATGAGTAAATGCAGTGCTGCATACCAAATCTCTGAAAGCTGCTCACTCCTTTTGTACTCCACTGTTGCCAACCATATGTTGGTTCAACTTTCCCTCCAAGTTAGCAACAAACTGTTCTTCCTAAGAGAAGCACTCTAATCTGTTGACATCATTAAGTATTCTGGTAGTCATTTTACTTTGGGGCCACTATTTTTGTTGAAGGTGAATATTTAGCTTGGAAAGGATAAGTTTATGATCAGTCTAGCACTCTGCGCCACACATTGCCTTCCTCACTCTCAAATCCTGTCTGTCTCTTCTCCTTACTCTCACATAGTTTATTAAATGCCAATGTTTGCTGCAAGGGTACATCTACAAAGTTTTATTTCATTTAGGTAAACATAAGACAGTGTTGGTGATGATAAGTTCATGAGGTGCCCAAGTCTTCAGTAATAAGTGACCATTGCTGTTGCCATTTCCGACTTCATTCCTCCCAAGGACTCCCTTCCATGTCTGATAGTCTGAGCCTACTCTAGTATTAAAGTCACCCAGAATTATAAGCTTGTCCTCTTTTAGCACATTGATGGTAAGTGTTTCCAGGTAGTCATATGTTTTTTTCTTTGACCTCATCAGGTTCACAGTGGGAGCCTAGCCACTGATGATGGTGTTTTCCTGCAAACGAAAATTGCATCATTATGGGCCTATCATTCACTCCTATTGACAGGCATACAAACTTTTTGACTAGGTTAGTTTTCATTGCACAACCTATAACAGCTCCATGATACTCTCCTTCACTGCAACCACTCCAGAAAAATGTGTATCCAGTTATGACTTCAGTAAACTGGCCTTCATTTGCCAGCCTTGTTTCACTCAAGACTGCTATTTGAATACCTGCTGAGTTCTCTCACAACAAGAGCTATATGTCTTTCAGGTTTACTGGACTTTGTGTTGTTTATAAGTGTGAACACATCCCATGTATTGATAGTGAGTGGAATCATCTTTATAGAAGTTTTTGTCCATTTTTTTGTGTTTCCACCACAGGATGGTATCCCTGCCTGCCATGGTAATCAGGCCAGGGTTAGGTAAGCAGACAATTTTTAGGGCACCTTTCTATCCCCTTCCTTACACCAGGAGGTGAGCAGTGCAGTCCTTAAAAAGCTGCTAATACACTCAAGTGGCCGCTGAATCACACTGCTACTTCCAGTGAGAAGAAGTCCCTATGGCCTAGGCTGCCTTTGTTTAGGGTGATGACTACAGCTCCCAATGTGTCTCTATCTTTTGCTTCATCACTTGCCTGTCACCACAGAACTTTGAGATAGGTAAAAATGGTAAAATGGTATGGCTAATGTCTTGATTTGTGCATAAATTGAATTTAAGTGATGTGGAGTTGGAGGAAGTCTTCAACTTCATTCTTTCTTCCAGAGTAGTCACAATCAAGTGGCAGGACAGAGTCAAAATGACAGGTGATGGCTTGAGTTGCATTGGATGACCTTGGTGTCTTTGATGTCTAATCAAGCTCTAAGTGCTCCATGGTGCCTGCTTCAGCCACCTTCATGGCCATTGGAACAAACTGTTTTCATCCACACATTTCCATTAGGGGAAGTCTTCACATGCTTGGGGTAGATTCCTCCAACTCACCAACATTTTTGAGAGCCCTTGGTCACCCTCAACCTGGTTTAGCTAGTCTAGCATGGTACAGCTTCTTGGAGCCACAGGTGAGAGTTAGATGGATCAGGTAGACACCAAAGATGGAAAGCAGCCTTGTAAAGGTCTTGACAGCCCTCACACCAGAGGCACTGGTCTTCACTGAATACACCCTACAATAAGTAAATAATGACTATTAAAGAAAACACAGAAAAATTATTTTCTCCCATTACTTTCCAACTCTTAGGGCTCATCCCTCCTAAAAAAATCATAGACTATTAGGTCAGAGGTGACAAAGATTTTAGTTACGGTCACATCTAATCCACTCATTTTACAGATAAGAAACTAACACCAGTGAATTGCCCAAAGTCACATAAATGAAATATCTAGGATTAAACCCTTTTCCAAAGCTAGTTTCACTGCTCCATTCTGGAGTCCAATGACTGTTCACATGCCTTGCCACAATGGAAATGGAATCAGGACCACCATAAAATAAATGCCTGTGTCTTGTATATCTAAAAAGAAATAAATCAGAATCAAGAGGAGAGAAGCAAGTTTAGGTCAAAATGAATGTGTGACCAATGTCTACATTGCCTTAATCTGTGTTCATCTTACCAAAGACAATCTTACTTCCATTCTTAGACTCAATGAACTCAGAGATGGTCAGTTTATATAGAAGGCAGAGGTTTTGTGGCCTACAATCTCCATCACCACAGTGTGCCCTATTTAGATCGCACTTTTCCCCCTACCAAAACAAGTTAAAAAACAGCAGTTCTTAATTGCTTGAAAGAAGCATG
This sequence comes from Vombatus ursinus, assembly GCF_900497805.2. Lineage (NCBI taxonomy): Eukaryota > Metazoa > Chordata > Mammalia > Diprotodontia > Vombatidae > Vombatus > Vombatus ursinus. Next base: position 19,968,438 of record NW_020954594.1, on the reverse strand, counting down.
AATTTCCTCTGTCCCTAAGGGACAATGATAAATTAACCTAAATTGAACGTCAGCCTTCTGCTTCTAAGAGGGAAGATTCCAAGTTGTGCTATGATGGGGTTTCTCTAAGAGGTGCCAGAGACTGTGATATTTATATCTTCTAGCTTCTGAAGCTTGGAGGGCAAAAAATAAAATAAAATGCAGCATACATTTTTTTTTTGCTGTCATTTCTTTGACATCATTAACAAATATAACCTATTGCTCTTGCCTCTTTTTTTCTTCCTCACTTCTCTCTAAAGTCAAAATTGAAAACTTTTGAACCTCTTTTTGATTTAAACCCCATGCTCAATGGAAACTTTTCCTGTTTAGTCATTATGAATGCATTATTAAGACTATTTGATATCAGTAAGGTAAAACCATATAAATACAGTCAATAGCACGTTGCCCATTTTTTTTGTCATTTTATTATAACCAATCAAAGCATTTTACAATTGTTGTGAATGAGTGAGTTTTTTGGGGCAGCTAAGTGGATAGAGCACCAGCCCTGGAGTCAGGAGGTCCTGAGTTCAAATCTGACCTCAGACACATAACATTCACTAGCTGTGTGTTTCTGGGCAAGTCACTTAACCCCAATTGCCTCACAAAAAAAAAGAGTGAGTTTTTCAAAGTACAAAGGAATTCCCCTAAATTCAATAGTGGTTAAATTAAGATTGTTGAGCTGTAAGGAGATAAGATTATACATATGAATGAAAGAGAACTTATAGCTTCCTGGAGTTCTTGCTTAGGCCTTTTGCTATTAAAGAATAACTACTGGTTGTAAGTGATACAAGGTATAACTAGGAAACAGACCACTGGTTATTTGACAAAGCATGTTGAGAGTTATTAAAGGTACAGAGATCAGTAGAATAGTTGTGAAAGTGAGAGTAAATAGTAGAGCAAGCCTGTGATGAGAAAGGGGGAGCTAGGTCATATACTGGATAGAGCACTGGGTCTGGAGTAAGAAAGACCAGAGTTCAAATCTCACCTCAAACACTTATTGGATGAGTGACCCAGAGCAAATCATTCAAACCCTGCCTGCATACAACTTGAGAGGCAAACAGCAAACCAGTCTATTATCTTTACCAAGAAAACCCTATGGATAATGGGTCCATAGGGTTGTGAAGAGTCAGACATAACTGAACAACTGAACAACAATTATGAGAAAGAGAGATTGAGAGAAACTGAACTTAGAAAGTGGGGACTGTGTGGGTCAGTGTTATTAGGATGTGAGCATGTCTCAGGATTTACAGCTGGAGCTCTGAGATCCCCTAAGGGTGAATCTTAATTTAGGGAACATGGGGAGAGTGAGGAATAGGGCAACATACAGAAGTGGCTGTATATATCTCCAGCCTCTGTATGGGGCCAGTAAGATTGAGTGAGTGCTGGGTAGCAGTACTTTCTAATAAAATGGTCTCATGTATTTGAATTCACACTACTTGAAATTATAATTATATAAAATATGTTACTTAATTCCAGCCTAGTGGAAATATGAAACCACTTTAAGGAATAATTATTTATTGGGTGCTAATTGGGACATTGCTATATTCTTGGGACAGTGATGAAAGGGCCCTATCAGACATAGACTATCTGAAACAACACAGCCCTGAACTCTTAGTAGTCATGGGAACATAGAACATGTAGTTAATGGAGGGGAGAAGGTTTAAGGAAGCAGAAGAAAAGGGATATACAAATAGATCCCTTGCTTTCAGATTATGAGAATTCAGATTGTGAATTAATAAAAGTGTAAGTTCTCATCTGTTTCCCCAGTCCTGACTTTTCTGGGCTTTAGATCTCTATTTCCAGATGCCTAATGGGTATCCCATCTGGATATTCTGACACTTCAAAGAATTTGTACAACACTGAAATCATTCTCTTCCTTGTTCCTACCCTACCACTTACTCTTTTCTTAAGCTTTTCTATTTTTATCAATAATATCAAACCAGTAAATAAAGCTTGAAATCTGAGAATCATCCTTCACTATTTTCTCTCACTGTCCTTTCTATCTCATTTGTTGTTAGGTATGTCAAAATTATATATTGTTCTGGTGCCCTTGACCACCACCCTTCTTCTAGTCATTATAGTAAGTTTGTAAGTAACCAGTATAAAAGGGCAATAGCAGGGAATAAAATTGCAAAGGAGAACCTGGAAGTCATGTACAAACCATCCCCAAAATTAAAGGATATAATTTACAAATTGTATCATATAAAAACCAAAATTTACATCCCAGTAATGTGATGAATCAGCCAAAGCCATCCAAGCACTGCTGTAAGGGCCTTTTGGTTCTATATGTAAATTCCAGACAAATTTCAGACATCTACAGTTTCAAAGCAGCAGAACTTCAAAGACAGATCATCCAGACCAGCACTGCTAGGTGCTGATACCTTTGAGATGATAAATTTGAAATTTTACCAATAACTGAAATAATTTAGATATGTGAATGAGCTAACTTCAAGGTGGCACAGATAGAACTTGGTCTGTTTTCCCAAAGTAAACTTTATTAAATAAGACCTCAAAATCCTACCAACCAAGTACTCTTCCAACTCCACTGAGTCCATGCTACCTTGTGCTTCCAACTCTAATCCATGATTACATGAGTGATACTTTTTGACTCTTACCCATCCCCATTCTCTTCGTTACACTGCCTTCCTTCAACATCTCATACCCCCATCTCTAAGCCATGTGGTCTCCTTCTGTACCTCTTTTGCCACTCATCTCTGCTTTTTGTCCCTCTACCCTCTGTGTTTAATTGTGATTGCCATCCCATTTCCCACTGTCAAACAAGGTCTTTCTGGTTTGTACCCAGAAAATCAGGCTAACCTGTCCCATTCCATAATTTCATAAATTCATTGTCAATTGACCAAGTCTTTTCACCTCTTTCTCAGCAATATCTCCCCCATTTATCTCATTTTTTTCATGTATAGCTAGCTGGTTCCTCATTTCTTCACCTGAACAATTGTGATGACATTGTAATTAATCTCCCTACATCCAGTTTCTCCCTTCTCCATTCTATACCTCATAAGACTGCCAGAAGTAGAATACTCTGCTTTATAACACATGGGCCCAATCATATAACTTGGCTGCTCAAAAACATGCAATAGCTCCCCATTACATTTTAAATAAAATACAAACTCCTTAGTCTAGAATTATAGGTCCTCCACAACCTACCTGCCTTCAATATACCTTCTTATCCTAATCACATCTTACTGGTTATATTTTTACTCTCACCAAATTTGGCTACTCACTATTCCTTCATCTCATCATTTCCTATGTGACACTTGATAAGTCAGTTCACTTCTCTGGACCTCCATTCCATCATCTGTGAAATGATAGGATTGGACTAGATGAACTTTGAGTCCCCTTTAAATCTGAATCTATAAATCCATATGATCTATGATCCTGACTTTATTCATATTCCATGTCTGAAATACTCTCTCCATATCTCAACTTCTGAACTTCTTCCATTTCTTTAAAGCCTATATATCAGGCACCAAATCCTCCATAAAGTTGTTCATGAAACTATTCCTTCCAATTAACAAGAAAAATGACACCTTGCCTTAGAATTCCTCATACTTTCGAGTGATAATTGACTTGCCCTTAAATATACATGCCTGTCTGTCTGTATTCTTTTGTGCGGGGGTGGTAGAGGTGTGTGTGTGGGGGGGCAAACTGTAGAAATACAAGGTAAGTGTAACTCCACTCCCTCTAAATTGACTCAACAAAGTATCAGCCTACTCCTTGTAATCCTAGCTTCCATATATCCCTTTCTGATTGGAATATGGGAAAAAACTTCTCTCAAAGACTCTCTTCTGTTCTACTTAACATATATTGAAGTACAGCTTTCTGAATATCAAGATCTTCTAGGATATCTGTTTTCAAGGAAACAATATACTAACACAGATGCTTCCATAAATCAGCTATTTTGAAAACACATTCCAAGAGTGTGTGCAGTGTACAGATGAGGAACCAACACATATTCTTCTGATACAAACATTTCCTCATTCCTATAGCTCTAGACTCACCATCTCTAAATCTCATTGTTATATATAAGATTATTTCCTGAAAAAATAATTTCTCAAATTTTCAAAGTTAATTATTTGTGTATATTTTAGTTTATATTTATTACCCATGGAACATATTATATCTGTATATTAACTGAATTTTAAACATTTATTTTATTTTTAATTTATGGGATGAAACAAGCATTTCCATAACATAGTATAATAAAAATGATGGCACATTAAACTGCAAATTTATCATGTACAACTTGCTGTTCCTTTTAAATATATAATAAAGTTATCATGTTAATTTCTTTTTTCTTTTTTCTTCCTTTCCCTCCACCTCTTAGAGATGGTTATCATTAGAAACAAAGATGTGTATAGGTAGATAGGTATATACATATATACATGTATGTATATCCTCATACACGTGTATGTATATATTTATATGTATTTATCCATACCTATCTATAAATAAAAAACTACTCTATACATACTTTTATTTATCAGTTCTTTCTCTGATTGCAGATAGTGTCTTCCTTCATAGGTCCTTAGTATTTAATCTGGGTATTTATAATAGTCAAAATGATTTTTTTTGCTCAGTTGTCCTTAAAACAATATTGTTGTTACTGTATGCCATGTTCTCTTGATTCCACTCATTTCACTCTTCGTTATTTCGTGAAAGTCTTTTCCACGTTTTTCTAAGACCATTGAAATCATCATTTCTTATAGCAGAGAAATATTCCATCACAATCACATACCACAATTTGTTCAGCCATCACCCAATTGATGCGAATCCCTGCAATTTTTAATTCTTTGCCACCACAAAGAGAGCTGCTATAAACATTTTAGAATATATAGGTTCTTTTCCTTTTCCCCTAATCACCTTTTGGAAGTAGATCTAGCAGTGGTATTGCTAGGTCAAATGGTATATAGGTAGTTTAAGAGCTCTTTGGGTATAATTCCACATTGCTCTCCAAAATGGTTGGATCAGTTCACAATCCATCAGCATTGAATTAGGGTCCCAATTTTTCCACACCCCTTCCAACATTTGTCATTTTAACCTTCTATTATTTTAGCCAATCTGATAGGTGGAAAATGATATCTCAAGGTTGTTTTAATCTGCATTTCTCCAATCAATAATGATTTAGAGCATTTCTTCACATGACTATAAATTGTTCTTATTGAATCATTGGAAAACTGCCTGTTCACGTCCTCTGACCATTTATCAGTTGGGGAATGACTCATATTCTTATTGATTTGACAAAGTTCTTTTAAAATTTGAGATATGAGACCTTTATAAGAGAAACTGTCTATAAAATTTTCCCCAATTTTCTGCTTTCCTTCTGATCTTGGATACATTGTACAAAACCTTTTTAATTTAACGTAATCAAAATTATGCATTTTACACCTAACTTTGCTCTCTATCTCTTGTTTATTCATAAATTGTTTGCCTACCCATACGTCTGTTAAGTAATATGCTCCATGTTCTAATTTTCTTGTAAAATCTCTCTTTATATCTAGGTCATGTATCCATTTTGACCTTATCTTTGGTAAATGGTGTGAGATCTTGGTTCATGCCCATATATCTACCATACTGCTTTCCAGTTTCCCCAGCAAATTTTACCAAATAATAGATTCTTATCCCAAAATCTTGAGTCTTTACACTTGTCAAATACAAGGTTATTATATTTATTTGTTGCTTTAATTGTATGTCTGCTTTATTCCATTGATCTTTCTATTTCTTAGCCAATACCAGATAGTTGATAATTACTGACTTATAATATAGTTAAAGTCTGCTAAACCTCCTTCCTTTATGTTTTCATTAGTTTCTTTGATATTCCTGACTTTTTCTTCTTCCAAATGAATTTTTATTACTTTTTCTAATTCAGTAATTTTTTTGTAGTTTAATTGGTGTGGCATTCAATAAATATATTAGTTTAGGTAAAATTGTCATTTGTATTATATTGGCCCTGCCTACCCATGAACAATTAATATTTCTCTATTTAAATCTGATTTTATTTGTATGAAAAGATTTTTTATATGTATAATTTACTTTATATAGTTTCTGGGTTTGCTTTTTAAGGGGTACTCCCAGGTATTTTATACTGTCCAGAGTTATTTTAAATGGAGAATATTTTACTATCTCTTCTTCTGGGGTTTTGTTTATGATACATAGAAATGCTGATGATTTATGTAGATTTACTTTATATCTTGCTACTTTGTTTAAAATTATTCTTTCAACTAATTTTTTATTTGAATCTTTGGGATTTTCCAAGTATATAATCATATCATTTGCAAAAAGCGATAGTTATATTACTTCATTCCTTATTTTGGTTCCTTCTATTTCTTTTTCTTCTCTTAATGCTATTGCTAGGATTTTCAATATAATACTGAATAATATTGGTGACAATTGGCATCCTTGTTTCAAACCTGATCTTACTGGGAAGGATTCTACCTTATTCCCATTACAAATAATGCTTGCTGGTAGCTTTAGATAAATGCTTTTATCAATTTAAAGAAAAATTAATTTATGCCAATATTTTCAAGTGTTTTTAATAGAAACGAATATTGTACTTTGTCAAAAGCTTTTTCTGTACCAATTGACAAAATCATTTGATTTTAAAACTTTTATCATTGATATAATCAGTGATGTTAATAGTTTTCCTTTTGTTAAACCATCCTTGCATGCTTGGTATAAATCCCACTTGATCATGATGTATAATCTTTTTTAATATATTCTTATAATCTTCTAGTCAGTATTTTATTTAGGATTTTTGCATCCATATTCATTAATGAAATTGTCCTATAATTTTCTTTCTCTATTTTTACTCTTCCTCAATGTATCAATATCATATTTGTTTCATAAAATAAGTTTAGTAGGATCCCTTCTTTGTCTATTATTCCAAATAATTTATTTAATATTAAAATTAGTTGATCTTTACATGTTTGATAGAATACATCTGGTCCTGGTGCTTTTTTCTTAGGAAGGTCATTTATGGCCTGTTCAATTTCTTTTTCTATAATACGTCTATTTAGATATTCTTTTTCCTTTTTTGCAGCAATTTATATATATTTTTGTAAATATTCTTCCATTTCACTTGAATTGTTAAATTTGTTGGCATATTCATGGTTAAAATAACTCCCTAAAATTGTTCTGATTTCATCTTCATAGGTGATGTATTAACCCTTTTCATTTTTGATACTAGTGATTTTGTTTTCTTCTCTTTTTTTAATCAAATGAACCAGTTTATCTATTTTATTTCTTTAAAAAAACTGACTCCTAGTTTTATTTATTAATTCAATGGGTTTTTACACTCAATTTTATTAATCTTGTCTTTAATGTTTAGGATGTCCAATTCAGTCTTTAATTGGGGACTTTTTGTTTGTTCTTTTTCTAGTTTTTTTTTTTTAAAATTATGTACTAAATTCATTGGTCTTCTCTTCTATTTTATTGATGTGAAGATTTAGAGACATAAATTTTCCTCTGATCACTACTTTTTTCATATGATTTGATATGTTGTCTCATTACTGTCATTATTTTTAATTAAATGATTGATTGTATCTATGATTTGTTTTTTAAGCCACTCATTCTTTAAGATTAGGCTTTTTAAATCTCCAATTAGTTTTTATTCTATGTTTCTGTGGCCCCTTATTAAATATATTTTTATTGCATTGTGATCAGAAAAGGATACTTTGAATATTCCTGTTTTTCCATTTTTAAACATAAAAATTTTTATGTACTAATATAAGGTAAGTCTTTGGAAAATAGCATGAACTACTGAGAAAAAAAAAGTTCTATTCCTTTCTATTTCCATTAAATTCTCTCCAGATATCTAGCATATCTAGCTTGTCTAAGATTCTATTCACTCCCATGCCTTCCTTCTTATTTATGTTTGGTTAGATTTAACTAATTCTGAGAGGGGAAGATTAAAGTCCCCCACTATTATAGTACTACTATCTCCATGCTATAGTATTTGGTTCGTATAGGTTCAGTATTGATATTGTTTCATTGTTTATGGTACTTTTTATCAAAATATAGTTACCCCATGTATCTCTTTTAATTAAAATCATTTTAGCCATAACTTTGTTTGAGATCATAATTACTGCCCCGTCTTTTTTTTTTTTTTGCATTAGTTGAAGCATAATACATTTTACTCCAACCCTCTATTTTAACTTTGCGTGTATTTTTATTTTTAAATGTGTTTTTGGATTCTAATTTTTTAATCCACTCTGCTATGTGTTTCCATGTTATAGGTGAATTTATCCCATTCACCTTTAATGTTATAATTACTGTTTTTGAATTTTCCTCCATCTTGTTTTTACTCAGTACTTTCCTTCTCAGCCTCTCTTTTTACCCTATCCCTGTTACTTTATCTTCTCCCCTTATCCTCCTATTCCTTATTTTACCCCTACCTTATCTTCTCCCTCCACCCTCCTAATCTTAATCTATATACTTCTCCAAAATTTTCCCTTCACCTCTCCCCTTCAGCTAATACTGTTTATTAGTTGTTTATTTTTCTTTTATATTTTATTTTATGCACCATTCCAAAAAGGGATTTCTTTCATTTTCTTCATTATCCATTTTCTCTTTTTGTTTACTCTAGACCTTCATTCTTTAATTAATGATCCCTATACTCATCTAGCCTCTCCCTTTTCTCTACATTCTTCATACAAACAAATTTTCTAAGGTATGCCTTCTAGACTCTGTATTCTGGTTGCTTTCTGCCACTGACTTGTAAGAGTTATGCCATGGATTCCTCTTTTCCATTGTGTCTCACTCTCAGAACAATTTTTATTATCACAAATGTCACAGAGGACACTGCTTCCTGGTAGAATGCTGTTTCCCTGTTCTAGCACTGATCCATACCCTCTCTGGTTGAACTTTTTTTTTTTTTCCTTTTCTACAATTGCCTCAATATTTCCTTCTTGTGTTTGTGCTCCTCCACTCCTCCTGAAGCCTTTTGCCTGTTGCCCCAAGCAATTCCAATTCCTCTCTGCCAGGACAAGTAGCCTTACAAGCACCAAATCCCCCAGGCCTCAGCTAGTATAAGGTCCTCATCTTCCTTCATCCATTGGAGCATCCATTACTGGAACTGCCTCCCACTTTCAAAATAAGATCTCCTTCCTTTCCTTCTTTGTTCAATATTTTTCTCCTCTTCCTTGCCCAGTAACCTACAGGTTTTTCTCTTTTAGATACCACAGACATCATCTTCCACTCATTCCTAGCATTTGATTTGATTTTGGCACATCTTTCACTCTTCTCTATCCATCCCTATTCCCCTGAGCCCTTTTATGTACCTTCTCACGTTGTAGTATAGACCCACAAAAGAGCATTCACCTGTAGGCATGGCATTTCCAGAGTCTGTCCATAGTACACTCTGTCTGCCTCTTCTCTGTTATCTCTATCAGATTTCGATCTTCACCCCTGTCTCCTTGTGTACATTTAGAAAGAAATCTCTTACTCATCTTTCAGTTGTTACATGGTTGCTGTTACTATCAGCATTTATGCCCTCCTCCTGTATTTCTAGTTTTTAGGGTGTCTGAGAAGCAAATAATCGTCAGTTCTGGCTTTCTTTCTAAAAATATTTCAAATTCTTCTTTGTTATTGAATATCTATCTTTTGTCTCATATGATTAAGCTCAGATATGTAAAATAGGTCCTGGTGGGCTTCATCCTGAGCTCTAGCATTCTTTGAAACACATCATTCCATTACCCCCTCCTTTTTCTAGTGGGTGTGGAATAGTCTTACACTATTCAAATGTCATTTTCTTTGTATTTTGAAGGTCTTTCTCTTGATGTTTTGCAAAACTTGTAGTTTCTAAATTGAATTGTTGAATTTAACCACTATATGTCTTGCAGTTTTCAGATGTAAGTTATTTTCTGGAGGTAATAAGGTCCGAAGTTCTGGGCAGTTCTTATCTATTACTTCCTTAATTATGATGTTAAGGATTCTTGTCCTATTATATTTTTCTGGGAGATTAGTTTGTTTCTATGCATCCTGTCTTCAAGATCTATTTGTTTTGTTTACATAGTAAGCATTTTTGTTTTTATATTCTTGGTTTTTTTTTTTGTTTGTTTGTTTTTGCTTCTCTACTTCTGTGGTATCTTATACTTCTATGTAATTGTGTTCCAAATATCTTGTTCTCCCCCCAAAAAACACACTTTGGAGAGACTTACCATTGCAGATTCAAATTATTCGGTTCTGCTCATTATTGTTGCTATGGAGGATTTAAATTCCACTTTCATACTTATTATTTCTCTTTTAAAGCATTCAGGTGCAGCACGTCATTGTCCCATGTTCTCCTCAAATTCCAAAAGGTCATCTGTCTAATCAAGTATTGGATCATTTTCCTCCATTTTTCAGTACATATTTATAAATATCTTAACACATTTACTAGCTATGGGGGCCATATTTACCACTGTCATTACCATTTTTAGTTTTTAATTTATCTATTTATATTCAAGGTATTTGAGATTTCTTCTTCCTTGAATCTTTGGTACTTTTGGTTTCCCCCCTCTCCCACTTTATTTTCCTCATCATTCAATTATGACTCCTTCCCCTCTTATTGTGGTTTCCTTGTGGGGTAGATCTCAAAGAGTTTCATCTTCCTTCCACATTGGGCAATTCATTGTTCACAAACCTAAGTCTTTGCCCCAGCTAATTTTCAGATGGTCAGAACTGGCCTCAGTCAGATGTTGTGTTCTTCCCTCAGGCTTGATACGTCCCACTCCCTTTGTTCCTCAGTTCTCTGGCCTGCCACTGGAAGTTCAAACTTGCCTTTCCTGGCATTGGCAGAGGCTGCTCTTCTCAGCAACAGTTTTTGGCAGAAACTGCTTGTTTTGGCACCTGCATTGGAGCTTCCAGGTTTTAGCCCCCATCAGATTTTTACACTTAAAGGGCTGTGGCCAAGCTGAGTGTTAAGGGTGAAGGAAACTTCCACCGCTTAGAACCGAAGCTTTACAACTCTGTAAAGACAGAGGGGTGAACTACAGAGTGAGCATGGGTTTTGATGTAATTCTGTGTTGTGTCCTTGGGTTTGCTAGGGCAGCTTTGTTGCTAGTAGCATGAGAGGTGGAAGGGGGTTGAGTGAGCTCAGGGACAGTGAGCATAGGTTCTTGTATTTTTTTAACCTTTTTGGGAGGACTCAAGTGTCCTAGATCATGGAAGCAGTTGCTTTATCTTTGGTGCCTATTTTCTGTTTTGGATAGGTTTGATAGGTCATGGAGATCAAAGAAAATGACTACTCTACCATGATGCTGCTCACATGACATAGAAGTCCAACTTTAAGACTTTCTGAAATTGATTAATTCTCTCATAAAGAACTCTCAAATCAGGCAACCTTTACCTCTAAAATGGAAGAAAATTACCATGAGCTGACCAAGACTCAGACAAATGGTGCTAGATACTACAACTTAATAATCTTAGAGTCTGTCCAGTCTTTCAATAGATATGTTACTTTCATTTGCATTTTTATTACCTTACCCAAGTGGACTATTCTTGTACTTAACATATATTCCCATTATATTCTTGTAAAAATAAATCTAATAATATGACTTTATATGACCTAGAATTTGTAGAGGCAGAGAAGAAGGAAAAGAAGGAATGAATGGCAATATAGGTCATCTATTTAATGGGAAAATAGCAAAAGACTAGGGACAGAAAGTTGGGAATTGAAAAAAACTGAGTTAGAAGTAGATCTCTGAATCCAGGTAGCCAAGAAGACTTAGCATCAGAGAAAGTCTAAATGGCTCATTGTCTTAGTTTAGCATATAGTGATCAGTGCCAACTTAGAAAATTATAAAAAGGAAAACTGGACAGAAGGAGAAGGGATGGCAAAGTTACCCTAGGTTGGTTCTAAAAGAATGAGTTGCTGCCCCAGAAACTTAAGGCTCAGGTTGGATCCTTTATAGCTATATAGTTATAAGAAAGAAAGAAAGAGAAAAATAAATGTGTGGATGGATGGATGGAAGAATAGCTGAATAAATACACACATTTGTTTGTCTCTGTATATATATACATGCATATACAAATTTATGTATATATGATATATAATTATTTCTGACATGTGTAAATGTGTACATGTTTGTGTGTGTATGTACCTGTATGTATGTATGTATATATGTGTGTATATATATATATATATATACATATATATAGCTATATATTTATGACAGAAGGATAGAGAGGTGAGATACAAGAGAAATTCCAAAGATAAGCTCAAGCACTTCTATTCAGCCCCCTCCCTAGCCTGGATCATTTTAGTCCAACCTCACCAGTTCAGATTATCTTTTTCTGACTGGGAATAGGAAGAAAGTCAAGGAAAAAATAAATTAGCATAAGTAAAGAGATGATATACAAAGGTTTTTCCTACACTTAGGAAAGAATATGAGTTTAGCCCAGTATTTATGAGACCTTTAGGACACTTTCCCAGAAAAGTCTAAGGGTCTGTTATACATATGTTTTCTTAATTACATATTACTTATATTTCTCAAATATCAGGATGGCAGGTTAATAGGAAAATATCCTCCAGGTAACATACTTTGACAGTTCAGTGAAACATTTGAAAAAGAAAAAAAATGTTATGACATCTTGGCATTTTGATGGAGTTAATTATCTATCCATTGACATCAAGAGCTGTGAATGGCACTAATTATGCAAATGATCAAATACATTATTAAGAAAATTCTGTAAGGGTTATATTCTACTAGCTAGGGTTGTGGTTGGGCAAAGGAGATGATTCTTCAGCCAAGCTCCATTTAAAATAAAAATACAAAGACTTGAGAATGAAGTTTTGTAGTTGGTCTTCATTAAAATTGAATTGTGAATTAAAGTGCCAAGTTTTTTGAGCACATGTAGTCTCAGATAAGGTATCTGGAAATTCCAATGAGAGTTTTCTTCCACAGAAGGCATTTGGAAACTTGAATTTCTGGCAAAGTTAAAAGATGAGGTTTTTTCAAAGAGCTAATTCAGGAACTATTTCCTCACAGCCCACTGGAGAAAGAAAAATGGATTCCTCACCCTTCCACAAGATATAACAATTTAGAAAATAATGCATGGATTTCACATCTGAAAATATAATACCTTAATATACACGTGCAACATACTATAGGTCAGTCAAAGTGGCCTTCTGCTTCTTCATATAGAGCATGGCTATAGATCTGTAGTACTATGGAGTTCGATTTAGTCATCATGATTTCATCCCCTAAAAAGTTTCCAGAGCATCTTGGTAGCTATAAGAAAAAAGTTTTCTACTTGAACTCTATAAGGCATCTTACAGAGGGTGAAGAATACTTTTGGTGAACATATGCATTTGTGGTATGTCTTTCATATTTAATGATCAGAGGAGCTATCAGTAGTTCCACTCTGCATCTGCAGCTCTGCCTGGTTTCAAGTCCATGAATAAGAAAGAAACCCTCTGGTATACCCCTTACTCCCTTTCCATACTTCTTTTGTCTGTAATCTTCCCTAACTTTATTGTAAACTCTTTGAGGGCAGGGATTGTCTTTCTTTTTCTTATTTGTGTCCGGAGTTTAGTGCACTACTTGACACTTGATTACTTAATAAGCTTTTACTGAATTGAAAAGTGGGTCATCTTGGGTAAGGTTATCACTGTTGCTGTATTTTTAAGAAATCTTGAATAATTTTTATATAAATATGGAAGGCACCTTGTTGGAAACACGCATTTAATATGCTTTTATCCTCTACTAAACAAAATGATTTAAAATGATCTTATATTTTTTGATGTCACATTTATTTCCAAATATTTTCTTCCCCTCTTCTTCACAGTAAGTAACCTCTTATAACACAGCTTTAAAAAGAAATAGAAAATATTAAACCACTCAGACTAACCAACAAACATTTCAACTATCTGATAACATATGAAACATTACATGTATAGTCCCCTATCTCTATGATGGAGAGATTTTTCTCAAATCTCTGAAGAATTCTTCCTCATAATTATACATCATTCAGTTTTTATTGCTCTTTGCATTTATGTTCTTGCAGATGATAGGCATATTGTTTTTTTTTTCCTGATCCTGCTTATTTCAATGTGCATCTGCTCATATAAGTCTTCTAATGATTCTGTCTCTGAGTATATAGTCCTTTTTTTCTTGGAACTCAATAGTATTACATTACATTCACGTACCATGTCTCATTAGCTATCCCTTGATCACTAGACACCTACTTTATTTTTTATTTATTTTTTGTTGCTTTATTTTTTATTCATTTATTTTGATTTATTAACAATCACTTCCATATGCTTTTGAGTTTAAAATTTTTCTCCCCTTTTCTCCTCACCACCCTCCCCAAGACAGCACACAATCTGATATAGGTGATACATATACATTTCTATTAAACAAATTTTCACATTAGTGATGTTGTAAGGAAGAATTAGAACCAATAGGAGGAACCACCAGAAAGAGTAAACAAAACAAAACAGAAGAAAAAAGTAGAGCAAATAGTATGTTTCTATCTGCATTCAAACTCCATAGTTCTTTCTTTGGATGTGGATAGCATTTTCCATCATAAGACCTTTGGAGATGTCTTAGATCCTTGCGTTGCTAAGAAGGGTTAAGTCTATCAATGTTAGTTATCACACAAAGTGGCTGTTGCTGTATACAATGTTTTCCCAGTTCTGTTCACTTCACTCAGCATCAATTCATGTAAGTCTTTCCAGGTTTTTCTGAAGTCTGCCTGCTCATCATTTCTTATAGCACAATAATATTCCATTACATTCATATACCACAACTTCTTCAGTCATTCCCCAATTGATGGGCATTTTCTCCATTTCCAATTCTTTGCCATATTTGCTATATTTGCTATAAGTATTTTTGTACATGTGGTCCTTTTCCCATTTGTGTGATTTCTTTGGGATATAGCCCTAGAAGTGATATTGCTGTGTTAAAGGTTATGCACATTTTTATAACCCTTTGCCCATAGTTGCCCAAATTGCTCTCCAAAATGGTTGGATCATTTCACAACTCCACCAGCAATGCATTAGTATTCCAATTTTCCCCACATTTTCTCCAAAATTTATCATTTTCCTGTTTTGTCATGTTGGCCAATCTGATAGTTGTAATGTGGTACCTCAGAGTTGTTTTGATTTGCATTTCTCTAATCAATAGTGATTTAGAACATTGTTTCATATGACTATAGATGGTTTTAATTTCTTCATCTGAGAACTGCCTGTTTATATCCTTTGACCATTTATCAGTTGGGGAATGACTTGTATCCTTATAAATTTGACTTAATTCTCTATATATTTTTGAAATGAGGACCTTATCAGAGACACTAGTTGTAAAAAAAAAAATTCTTCCCAATTTTCTCCTTTCTTTCTAAGCTTAGTTGCATTGGCTTTGTTTGTGCAAAATCTTTTCAATTTAATATAATCCAAATTATCCATTTTGCATCTTGTAATGTTCTATATCACCTATTTGGTCATGAATTCTTCTATTCACCATAAATCTGACAGGTAAACTATTCCTTGCTCTCCCAGTTTGCTTATATTATTAGCTATTATATCTAAATCATGAACTCATTTTGACTTTATTTTGCTATATGGTGTGAGATTTTGATCTATGCCTAGTTTCTGCCATAGTTTTTTCCAGTTTCCCCAGTAGTTTTTGTCAAATAGTGAGTTCTTATCCCACAAGCTGGGGTCTTTGAGTTTATCAAATAGTAGATTACTATAGTTATTGACTACTGTGTCTTCTATACCTAACCTATTCCACTGATCCACCACTATGTTTTTTAGACAGTACCAACTAGTTTTTATGATTGCTGTTTTATAATACAATTTAAGATCTGGAATGGCTAGGCCACCTTCCCCTGCATTTCTTTTCATTAGTTCCCTTGATATTCTGGACCTTTTTTTATTCCAAATGATTCTTGTTATTGTTTTTTCTAGTTCTATAAAATGGTTTTTGGTAGTTTGATTGTTATGGCACTGAATAAGTAAATTAGCTCAGGTAGAATTGTCATTTTTATTATATTAGCTCAGCCTACCCATGAGCAACTGGCATTTTTCCAATTATTTAAATATGACTTCATTTGTGTGAAGAATGTTTTACAATTGTGTTCATAGAGTTCCTGGGTTTGTTTCAGCAGGTAGGCGCCTAAATATTTTATAATATCTACAGTAACTTTAAATGGAATTTCTCTTTCTATTTCTTGCTGGCTTTGTTGGTAATATGTAGAAATGCCGATTTATGTGGGGTTATTTTATAGCCTGCAACTTCGCTAAAGATGATTTCAAGTAGTTTTTTTACTTGATTCTCTAGGATTCTCTAAATATATCATCATATCATCTGCAAAGAGTGATAACTTTGTTTCTTCTTTGCCTATTTTAATTCCTTCAGTTTCTTTTTCTTCTATAATTGCTAAAGCTAACATTTCCAGTACGATATTGAACAACAATGGTGATAATTGGCATCCTTGTTTCACCCTCAATCTTATTGGAAATGCTTCTAGCTTGTCCCCATTACATATGATGCTTGCTGAAAGTTTTAGGTAGATGTTATTTATTATTTTAAGGAAGACTCCATTTATTCCTATGCCCCCTAGTGTTTTTAATAGGAATGGGTGTTGTATTTTGTCAAAAGCTTTTCTGCATCGACACCTACTTTAATTACAGGCTTTTGCTACCACAAAAAAGTACTTCAATAAATATTTCATTCTACCTGGGATGAAATATGTTTTTTCCAAACAATAAATAATAAATCCAGTAAAATTAAAAAAATATGTCTCACTATCAATTATGTGTTAGTAAAGATGTATTCTACTGTTAGATATCATTTGTGATTTTTTTTTGTCACTAATATTCTCATTGAGGAAGCCCTCAACATTTGTTAAGATTATTCTTATAAAAATGTACAGATTGAAAAGAAGCTCAGTAGTTTTTGATACTCTCTCAATTACCTGTTTTTGCTTAACAATTACTAATGTTTGAGAATTTTGGTATATTATCTAACTTCAGATATTAGGGGAACTGATTGCTCAACACACAATTAATTGTATCACTGTCATCATGCATCTTTTCTATGTCTACTTGGTCTAATCCAGAAGGTTTTTTTTTTCTTTTCATCTTTATTCTCTTTAGCCTTAATTAAACCTCTTCCATAAACATATATAGAACTATGACTAAAATTCAACTGTGGTGTTTCCTTCATAGAGAAAACAGTTTATTTCTCCTTTTATATTTTTCTTCTGGTTGTTGTCCTCTCATTTTTATATTAAATGCCCTTGAGATCAATGCTTAGTTGGATTTCTTACTAAATTTATTTTTTGACTAACTTTACCCTCTACTGCTTCTCTCTCTTTTGTGAGGAACTACTGATCATAATCATCAATCATCCTTCTCCATGAGATTTTACAAATCAGTTTATATTCTAAACCAGTGCTTCCCTGGGCTGTTATATCTCTCAGTTTGGCAAGTAAGTGAAATATTTGTTGAATAAAGTACTTTCTAGGTTCTTTTGATCTTTTTTATTATTGAAGTTGATTTAAATGAGTAAAACTTCTATTGTAGACAATGTTGATATTCTTTCTTCTGTCTATACCCCATTTCTCATTGTTAATAATTTGTTTAAAGATATAAGGAAGGAATTACTTTTACTCATGCCTTCTCATGTTTATTCTTTCTTTTAGATTTGCACTAATTTTTACTTTTTTAATCTAATAAGTCTGAGGTTTGACTGGGCACAGACATATCATTTGAGAAATGACTCACAGTTTTCTGTTCATTAAAATAGAATCAATTTCATTTTTGTGACATTAATCAGTATTAACTATGGAAACCCCTTCCAGTTATATTTTTAAAGAAAGAATTCATGCTGTGTAGGAATGAAGCTCCTATATAGTATACACATCTTTGATCTCTCATTCTTTATTCTTGATCCATATTCTTCCATATTCTCTCACCATATATACCTATTCTTACTTTGCATTGAAATTACTAAATTTCAAAGGATTTATTGATTTATTTTGGAGGATCCTATTGAGTTCTTTATAGAATTCTTGCTTAATAAGCTTCAAATATTTTCATGATGGTCTTTTTGCAAATGTTTATGAGTGCTGCAATAACAAATAAAAAAATGCACCATGAAAAGGTATTCTGTTGCCTTTAAAAGCACAATAAACCCTCTCTGCCTGCTTTCTTATTTGTCTTTTTAAGGAAAATCTATGTGCCATTCTGCTACATTTATTTACATTTTTTATAGTGATTGATACATTTTATTTATATTTGACCTCTTTTCTACACTCTTATGTATATCACTCTGACTCAAGCCGTTATCACCTCTTGCCAAGATTATTGTAATAGCCCGCTAACTAATGTTCTTGCCTCAAATCTCTCTACACTCCATTATATCCTCCACAATCTGTCAAAGGGATATTCCTAAAGTACACATTTAACAATGTTACTTCCCTGCTCAAAAAGCTCCAGTAGCTCCCTCATGCCTTCAGAATATAATAGAGTTGCCTTTGATTGGAATTTAAATCACTTCATAATCTGGCTCCAGGCTATCTTCCCAGAGTTATTACATATAACTGCCCTCAAGTACACTGCCTTCCAACCAGACTAGTCTATTTGTTCTGTCTTCATCCTTCTGTACAGTAAGTAAGCTGTCTCTCATGCTTAGAATGATTACCTCCACATCTAAAAATCCCTAACCTCCTCCAAAGCTCATCTTAAGTTCTTCTATCTACAGGAAGATTTTCTTATTCTCCTCAGTTGCTAAGTTCTCCCCTCTGAAAGTCACCTTGTACTGATTGATTTTGTGTGTGTGTGTGTGTGTGTGTGTGCATACACACATTTATTTATTTACTCATTCATTCATTTGTTGGCTTGTTTGTCTATCTATCCATCTTTTCCTTCCCTCCTTCCTTCCTCCCTCTCTCCTTTCCTCCTTTTCTTTCTTCCTCTTTTTTTCTTTCTTTTGTTCTTTCTTTCTCTTCATTACAAACTGCTCCCTCCAATAGAAAGTAAGCTTCTTATGAGCAGAGTTTTTTTTTTTTTTTTTACTTTGTAACTCCAGTGTTTATCACAGTGGTAACTGAGTAAAACAGTAAATGCTTATTGATTAGTCAATGATTATGTTCTAACGGTACCATGTCCATTAGGCAGCTATCGTCTGAGACTCTCACAGGTAGAATATTAAGAGTTAAGTTAAAAGTTGATAAGACAATCTAAATTAGTGTGTTTTTAATGTTAAGTGCATATTTTGCCCCCTTTTCTAACCCTCTTCCACTAGCATTTCAGAAAGAAGACCACACAGACTGGGGAAAGGAATGGGTAAGGGAGAAAAGAAGAAAGGGTAGGGACAAATCTATGTCCTTAATTAGAATCAATATGTTGGAAGGACATGATTTGTTACCCATGTGCAGCTTCCAATACTCCTTTCATGTGGAATGGGGCTCATATAAGCTTAATAGAAAATAATAATGCTGAGCAATATGGTTGTGAGTCTAAGGACCCAAAATACTCAGAGAAGGGAGAGATCAAATATTAACCTGAAGCAGTCATCAGAATAGGGGTGGCTGAAAAAGGCTGATATACGATTCTAGCTGTTTCTAGTCTTCCTATGTAGGTGGTGAATGGCCTTGACTTTGTCACTATTGGTAGTATGTTTAGGGCTCTTCCTATTTTTACCCTGTCTTCCTTTTCCAATGCTTTCATAATATCCAGAGGATGCTAGTACACAACAATAACTTCCAAATTCTAACATTTAAGTGGTATAGTAAATAGAGTGCTTAGCCTGGAGTCAGGAAGACCTGAATTCAAATCCAGCCTCAGGTACTTACTATCTGTGACCCTGGACAAATCACTTGGCCTCTGCCTGCTTCAATTTTTTTGCCCATAAAATAAGAATTATAATAGAATCTGCTATCCAGTGTTGTTGTGAGGATAAAATGAATATTTGTAAAGTGCTTCATGAACTTTAAAGCATTATAAATGCTAATTATAATGATAATAATAATAGCTATAATAACATTTACACCTTGAATTTAGGGAAAAAATCATAATCATCATCATCAATCACTGTTATTGTTACTACTACTATTACTATTATTATACATTCCTTACTTCCTAACACACTAACGTCCAGTCAAACTGGTCTTCTTAGAATCCCTTCTATGCCACACTCCATCTCCCACCTCTGTGTCTTTACTCTGCCTTTTCCCATAACTGGAATCCCCTCCATTCTCACTTACATTTCTGAGAATCCATCATTTCAAAGCTCAACTCCAGTATCACCTTTTCTGATGCCCCCATTTACTCCTAACTTCCCTCAAAAATGAACTTGTAGTTATTTTGTATCTATTCTTCATGTATCTACATTTGTCCACCATTAGACAGCTCCCTGAAGGCAGACAGTATTTTCTCTCATCTTTGTATTCCTAGCACTTATCTCAGTGTCTAGCAGCACACAGGAGATTCTATTAAAATGCATATAGACTAACTTGAAATGGATATATGAATTGCCAAATGAATAATTTAGATACATACATTATTTTTTCAGTTCATTTATAAAAATAGCAGAATCTCACATTTTATGTATTACAAAGCACTTTTCTCATGGCACTTGGAGAGCACTTGACACTATTGGGAAGATAGAATATTCATGTGCCTATTTTACAGATGAGACAACTGAGGCTCAGAAATTTGAAATGGCCCCCTTTTGATTATCTCTTTTATTGCTATTTAAATGTTCCTGACATAACAAACTAGATATATTAATTAATGTAATAAGGCATTGTTCCACAAAATGTTCTAACTTCCTAGTGGTCTGTCCCTCCTCTGATTTCTCATGGCATTTGGCATCTCTTATGCTTTTATTTGGTATTACAGTTTTTTTTCTGTACTTGTAATATCTTCTATTAGTATTTAAGTTTTCAAACTTTTGTCTAAATTACCCAATTATATTACCAACTTCTTGTGGATGGGAACTTCGAATTATTTAAGATTTGTGTATTTCCCAATGCCTCATGCAAAGGAGACTTAAGAAACATTGATGGATTCATCATATAAAATATCTAGTTTTCTTCCCTTCTAATTCTCAGAAAGCTATGATAGTATATTCACAGAGAACTATTTCGGGGGAATCAGAATGAAAAGCAAAAGGAACAGAATTGGTTAATGAGCAGATGTGCAGCAGCCCTTCACCTTTTCTTCAAGTTTCATTCATATAGTTCATTCAGATGGGAATTACCTACCCAGGAGTGTGTGCTGCACAGGGTCAGGCTGTTGGAAAGACTTTGAAGGAAGCCATCATTAGTAATCTAAACTATACCTGAACCATAATTCTAAGTAATAATGTTTCATATGGATACTGTCTGCTCCTTCCCAAGTGCATACCCTGTACACCCTTGAATTGGATGCCTGCCAAGAAGATAAATTAAACCACTTGTGAGTTACTTTCCTGCAAGCTAACAAATTGCTTGGTGTTACAGGCTAGAGACCATTCATTAATAACAAAAAAATTTTAAATAAAAATTTTCTTTGCCTCAGCTAACATTCATGATTTTTTAGAATTACGAGCTGTGACATGCAGCCATGCTTTACAGATGTTGTTTAATATGCTATCAGCAAAAAGCTATAAAGAAAAGAAAATCCTCCTCATCCCTTTTCCCAAATAGTCATACTTGAGTTGAGGGTAATGATTAGTTCACTAGGGTTTCTAGGAATTCCTTGTTTATTCATCCCATACCTTTTTTTTTCTATTAAGATTGAACATCTAACATCACACCTGTACTCCTATATTAGTCTATAATTGCACATTTCAATTATAAAATGGTCTTGTGGAAAACTTTAAATACTCAGAATCAATTGCATATAGCTGAGCAAATCTGAGCTGGATATTATTTAAGTTTCTGGGTCTTTAATCTTGTAGTAAACTCATAGAGAAGACTTAGGGAGGCTTTAGCTCTGTGCATTTTCTTACATAATTAATTTAAATGATTTTTAAAAAGACCCAAATTGACAAGTTGCATAAGTCAATTGACCATTCAGTCTGGTCCAGATGGTTGAATCTGTTATGTCCATACTCCCAGCCAAAAGTTAAATTTTTCCTGAAGATACAAACAAAATTCCAAAAGAGCTAAATATAACAAACCCATAAGTAAACAAATAAAAACTTTGGCAAATTGTACAGTCTATCAATCAGCACAAGTTCATGGGAAGAATTGTCATACTTAGAGTATAAATGAGTGAGTGCTTTCAAAATATTCCATTCAGTTGTCTCTGAAGCAACTGAGTATTCCATTCTGATTTATTTTTCACATAAACACAAAGAGAAGTAGAGTAATTTTCTGTGTTATTCATGGGAGCTTTGCAATATTAATTTAGGAATAAAGAGAAGGCTGCTTTACAGGAATTGTAAATGAAAAGGAAACATGGATATCAGTTTATTAAAATTTCAAGTACTCTCCAAAAATCATATTTCACAAGATGAGCTATACTTTTGGTCATATGGCTTGAGAGAAAAATGGCCTTGTATATCAATTCAGGGACAAAGAAAACGTCACACAAATAAATTGGGTGACATGCAGCTTCTTTTACTCTGTTGCAAAAGGTTTTACATATTTGCAAATCAAAATCTCCTCTGAAGGGAAAATAAAAAAAAAAAAACTTATTGGCCACAGCTTTCACCTTCACAGATTTTTCTTCCAGGAAAATTACAGTTATTTTTTCCTTATGCAAAGGACAAGAAATTTCAGCAATGACAGTGCATACAGTGAATTGAAGTAAGTTGATTCAGACAAATACACCCCCTGAAGGTCTCAGCCTAACCTTAGTCTGTGAATAGATATTAAAGGTGACAGCCAACTTTAATTTTAAAATTGTGTACCAGAATGAGGCACTCCTAGTCTATTAAACTGCCAAAGTAAAGATGGGTTAAACACAACTCTAAATGTGAAATCATAGAGTCATGAGGCAAGATGACATCAGATGAGGTCATTCACTTTATTTTTGCTTTCCTAGGGAGAGAAAAAAAGCCAGTCTTGAGGAGTTGCTACCTAAATGACTCACCTTAAGTTACTAGAGTAAAATAACTTCAGCTGCAGCCAATACTGAATCTGGAACATACAAAGCTGAATTTAAGATTTGAAAAGTAACTAAAAAGAAAATCTTATCAGTTTAGTAGAAGAAACAAAGTATAAAAGCAAATCTGTCACTTGGGAAAAGTTAAAGAATGAACATTTATAAGAACATAAGCAAAATACTAATTGACCTATTATTTTATCAGAATCTTGCTACATAACACAATAAAAATGATAATTTCAGTTGTATCTGAATCTTTTTGACCCCATTTGGGGTTTTCTCGGCAGATACAGAGTGGTTTGCCAATTCCTTATCCAGCTAATTTTACAGATAAGGAAACTGAGGCAAATAGGGTTAAGTGACTTGTCCAGTGTCACACAGCTAGTGTCTAAAGATAGATTTGAACTTAAGAAGATGAGTCTTCCTGACTCCAGGCCAGGCACTCTATCTACTGAGTCACCTAGGTACTCAATAAGAATAATAGCAATGCTTAAGCATTCACTATGTTCCAAATACTATGCTGAGTGCTTTAAATTTATCATCCCATTTCATCCCCATGACAATCCCAGAAAGTAGATACTTCCTAGGAACTGGTTTACATTTAAGAAAAATAAGGCAAACGGAAGTTAAGTGAGTTGCCAAAGGTCACACTGCAAGTAAGTGTCCAAAGCCAGATTTAAATAAAATTTCTATCCTGACTCCAGGTCCAGTATTTCATCCACTCCACTACCTAGCTGCCCAGGTATCCCAGGGAATCAAGAAATCTTTTTTGTTTTCATATCTAGAATGGGGTTTATACTATAACTTTAGGTTGATTCTAATATGAGCATTCTTAAACCAGGGTCCAGGGTCCCTCAAGGAGCCTGTTAATATATTTCAGGGGATTCAAAAACTTTGACGGGAGGAAAAAAAAAACATATTTCAATGTAATTGGTTTCCTTTGTGATGTTATAGATTTTATTTTATGCATTTAAATACATTATCCTGAAGGGTTGGGCAGAGCAAAGATGGTGGAATAAAAGCAGTAACCTGTTTGAGCTCTCCCCCAAACCCCTCCAAATACTTAAAAAAAAATTACTCTAAACAAATTTTAAAGCAGTAGAACCCACAAAAAGACAGAGTGAAACAAATTTCCAGCCCAAGATAACCTGGATGGTTGATTAGAAAGGTATATCACGCCGGGCTGGGAGAGGAGCACAGTTTGGCATGAGTGCGCAGGTTGCAGCGAACCTGGAGCAATCCTCAGAGGATTGAATCACAGGCAGCTGTATTGGTTCTTAGACTTCTCAACCCATGAACACCAAAGACAACTTAGAAGGTCAGTGTGAAAAAGTCTATTTCTGTGGTGGTGAGAAAGAAGCAAAGGGTCCCAGCCCCATGCCTCAAGCTCGGCCCCGGGGCGGGAACTCTCTCCCGAGTTTCTGGCCCACAGATAGAGGGGAATCGAGTGGCTGATTAGAGATGGATTGCAGGGATTTCTCTACTGGTGCAGGATTCTCTTGCTTTACCCATGCTTGGATCTGTGTCACAACTCTGGGTGGTAGTCCTGGGGTGAGGAGAAGCCCTGGCTCGGTGGAGCCTTTAGTGGCAGTGAAAAGGAAATCCTCCTCACAGTTCCAAGACAGAAAAGAGGGCTTGTGGTCACTCATAGACTAGAGCACAGGCCAGGAAAAGAGTAAACATCTCACCCCTAATCATACCACCTTGGAAGAACCAAAAATTTATAGGTCCCTAGAAGTACCTCTGAAAAAAGCTGCACAAAACCCCTAAAGCTTGGGACAGTGCGTTCTCCACACTGGAAACAGACCCCTACCTTAACAAAGAGTTTATAACTCAAGTAATTGGCCAGGATGAGCAAGAAGCACAAAAAGAGTCAGACTATATTATGTTACTTTGGTGACAAAGAAGATCAAGACACAAAACCAGAAGACAACGAAGCCAAAGCTCCTACATCCAAAGCCTCCAAGAAAAATATGAATTGATCCCAGGCCATGGAAGAGCTCAAAAAGGATTTTGAGAAGCAAGTAAGAGAAGTAGAAGAAAAACTGAGAATGATGCTAAAGGAGACCCCAAAAAATACTGAAGAAAAGAACACCTTAAAAATACCCTAACCCAAATGGCAAAATAGGTCCAAAAAGCCAATGAGGAGAACAATGCCCTATAAAGCAAAATTGGCCAAATGGAAAAGGAAGTCCAAAAACTTACTGAAGAAAACACTTCCTTAAAAATTAGAATGGAGCAATTGGAAGCGAGTAGCAATTTGAGAAATCAGGAAACTGTGAAACAAATTCAAAAGAATGAAAAAATAGAAGAGAATGTGAAATATCTCATTGGAAAAACAATTGACCTGGAAAATAGATCTAGGAGAGAGAATTTAAAAATTATTGGACTATCTGAAAGCCATGATCAAAAAAAGAGCCTAGACATCATCTTTCAAGAAATTATCAAGGAAAACTGCCCTGATATTTTAGAACCAGAGGGCAAAATAGAAATTGAAAGAATCCACCAAACCCCTCCTAAAAGAGATCCCCAAAGGAAAACTCCTAGGACTATTGTAGCCAAATTCCATAATTCCCAGGTCAAGGAGAAAATATTGCAAGCAGCCATAAAGAAACAATTCAAGTATTGTGGAAACACAATCAGGATAACACAAGATTTAGCAGCTTCTACATTAAGGAACTGGAGGGCATAAGTATGATATTCCAGAGGGCAAAGATGATAGGATTACAACCAAGAGTCACCTACCCAGCAAAACTGAGCATAAACCTTCAGGGTAAAAAATGGTAATTCAATGAAATAGGGGACTTTCAAGCATTCCTGAAGAAAAGACCAGAGATGAATAGAAAATTTGACTTTCAAATACAAGACTCAAGTGAAACATGGAGGAGATAAACAGGAAAGAGAAATCATAAGAGACTTATTAAGGTTGAACTGTTTACATTCCTGCAGGGAAAGATATTTGTAACTCATGAGTCCTTTGTCAGTATTAGGGTAGTGGGAGGGAAAAAAATTATATGTATGTATAGACAGATAGATAGAGAGAGAGAGAGCACAGGGTGAGTTGAAGATGAAGGAGTGATATCTGGAAAATAAAATTAAGGGGTGAGAGAGGATTATACTGGGAGAAGAAGAAAGGGAGAAGTAGAATGGGGTAAATTATCTCACATGAAACAGACAAGAAAAGGCTTTTACAGTGGAGGGGAAATGGGGGAAGGTGAGAGGGAATGAGTGAATCTTATTCTTATAGGATTTGGCTTAAGGAGGGAATAATATACACAATGGGGTATGGAAATCTATCTTACCCTACAGGAAAATAAAGGGGGAAGGGGACAAGAGAGCAGGGGTTGATAGAGGGGATGGCAGATTCAAGGGGGGGATAATCAAAGGCAAACACTACTGAGGAGGGATAGGGTCAAAAGAGAGAATAGAATAAATGGGAGGTAAGATAGGATGAAGGGAAATACACTCAGTTTTTCACAACATGACTACTATGGAAGTGTTTTGCATGACTGCACATCTATAACCTGTATGGAGATGCTTGCCTTTTCAATGAGGGTGAGTGAGGAGGGAGGAAGGGAGAAAATTTGTGACTCAAAGTTTTAAAAACACATGTTAAAAATAAAAAAATACATATATTTAAAAAATAAAGGGGATCATTTATCATAGATTCACCAGATTGCCAAAGGGGTTCATGAAAAATAGGGGACAGAATCGCTATTGTATAAACAATGCTGTTCTAGAGCTATAGAGGTAAAAATGAAACTATTTCTTCTTTTAAGTAACGTCCATTATATTAGGGGAAACTATGTGTACACCTAAATGTATACGTAATATATTTATCCCTAGAAACACATATATATTGATGTGACATTTGGAGACAAAAAAAATAGTTTTCCATTTTATAATACATCTTTACTCAGACATGACAGAAGCTAAATGAAAGTGCTTTTCTTTTTTGTTTTAAATGAAATTCTTAACAATAATGACTTGGGTGAACCTTGAAGTGTAATTGGCAATTTGTTACCAACTGGAGCAGTAACAAATCAAACAAGCATTTATGGTCCATGCAGTCAGTCAGTCAACTAGAATTTATTAAGCACCTACTATGTGTCAGACAGCATGCTAAATGCTAGCTATCATTGTTCTAAGTTCTAAGGCTGCAGAGGTAAAAATGACACACTCCCTACTCTTAATGAGCTTCTGTTCTGGTAGGGGAAACACTGTGTACACATACAGATATATGTAAAATACTGTATAACATAGGCTGAGCAAAGACAAGGTGCATATTCCTACTATTCAGCTTTTCAAAGACTGTCAGAATCCTGGAGGATCTCTCTCCATGCTTCCAAAGAGAGCAACCTCCTTAAGGATCATAAATAAATGAAGGCCAGTGTAGTAGTCCTTCCGGGGTGTGATTTGAAGGGAATAGCCAAAAATTGTCTCAGAACTAATTATCTTTTCCATTGGCCTGAATCAGAATCTCTCCTTTGGAGATAATGTAAGCTCCTTGAATGTAGGGATAAGGGTTTTTTTTTGGGGGGGGGAGAGGGAAGGGAGCTAGTATTTCCAGCTTATAACACAGTGTCTTGCTTATAGTAGGAATTTAGTAGATGCTTATCAAATGAATAAGTGAGTGAGTGAATTAATTGGGTGGGGTACCCAAATAGACTAACTAAAAGAGGTAATGTATTAATTCATTTATTTTTTCCAGTAGATAGTATTTCATTTTTTCTAATTACTTGTAAAGGCAATTTTAAACATTCATTCTTATATAGAATTTTGAGTTCTAAATTTTCTTCCTCCCTCCCTCCAGGACCCCTTCCCTAAGATGGTAAGCAATTTGACATGGTTTATATATGGGTAATCATGTAAAACATTCATATTAGTCATGTTATGAAAGAAGAAACAGAACAAAAGGAAAAAGAAACATGAAAAAATAAAGTTAAAATAGTATACTTTGACATGTCTTCAGACTCAATCAGTTCTTTCCCTGGATGTGGACAGCATTTTTCATCATGATTCTTTTGGACTTGTCTTGGATTGTTGTACTGCTGAGAAGAACTAAGGCAATCATCATTGATTGTTGCACAATGTTGCTGATACTATGTACAATGTTCTGGCTGTGCTCACTTCATTTTGCATCAGTGAATGTAAGCCTAGTTTTTTTTTCCTGAAATTTACCTTCTAGTCATTTCTTATGGCACAATAGTATTCAATTACATTCATGGGCCACAACTTGTTTAGCCATTCCCCAATTGATGGGCATTTCGTCAATTTTCATTTCTTTGCCACGACAAAAAAAAAAGAAAGAAAATAAAAGAGCTAATGCATTTATTTTTGCAATGCCTTTTGGACCTAGGCAGGAGTTTTCAACTTGCTACCAGATTTCAAGATTAAGTAGTATGTACTCATAGTTGCTACTAGTGTCTACAATGCATTACTCTAACTATGTTGTACTGTAATTCCAGTGGTATGGATACCTGGACATCTAAGGTCTACTTGAGCTAAGAGGAATGGTCAATACTACAAGTTTACTGGGTGGATTTTACCAGAGCCATTGATTTTCTGAGTTATAGATCTTCTAAATACATACAGCTTCAAACACAGGCACTGAGTATCTGAGAGACAGAAAAGAAACATTAGCAAGATTTATTTCAATGGACCAAATTTCACAGAATTACAGAATCAGAGGCTATCTAGTTAACCCCATGCCTGAAAAAGAATCCTCTCTATGACATACCTAATCAGATTTTTTTGTTTAAAGTACTGCACTGAAGCTGAGCTTGTTACATTGCAGTCACTCTATAATGTTGAAGGATAATGTGTTACCAAGAGCTTGTTACATTGCAGTCACTCCATAACACTGAAGGATAATGCAAATTTTAGTAGGTATATTTCTTTTGTTTATTTGTTTGTTTTGTTTTCCCCCTTAATTCTAGCCTAAATTTGACAATTTATATCTGCCACTAATTGCTCCTAATTCTGCCTTTGGGCTGAAACCAAGATATTTAACCCATTGTCCTTAAGACAACCCTTTAAATACTTAAGATAATTCCCCTTTAAGTTTTTAATTCTACAAGCTCAAATCCAAAATTCATTTATCTGATACTTAAATGACATCATCTCACAACTCTTCATCATTCTGTTCACCCTCTTCTCTGTGTTCTTCAGCTTATCAATATTCCTGAAATGTGTCATAAGATTGGACCAGGGCAAAGTACAATTGGCTTTTCATTTCATCATCTTGGACACAGTGTTTTTACTGATTAACTTTTTCTGACAGCTGTATCATCCCATCTGCTTATGATGTCCTTGCAGTCTCTTAAACTCCCAGATCTGTTTTAAACAAACTGCTAATTAGTCATGCTTATTTCATAGACGTGAAAGACAATCTAGAAGAAGAGAAGCAAAAAGCATTAACATTAAAAGAAAACAGTCTCTATATTCAAGCAAAATATATTGACCTCAAAGACACTAGTATAGTACATGCCAAGAAGTATAAGTCTCCCAAAAGGGCATGAGAATTAAAAAAAAAAAACTTGAACGCCATAATGCAAGAAAAATATAAGGAAAATGCCCAAACCTTCCAAACACAGAAGTCAAAATGTCAATTAAAAGAACCAGGAGAAAAAAAAAACAGTTGCAAACAAGACATACAGAAGTTAAATTAAAAAATTCAACTCAGAACCAGAAACTTCTGAATGTGACCAGCAGAAAGATCTTCAAATACAAAGGAAAGGATACAAATAGTACAAAACTCTTCTTCATCCACCAACAAATGCAATAAGGAATGGATTAATGTGTTACCAAGAGCAGTGGAGCTCAAGATGCAGCCAAGGGTGACCTACTTTGCAAATTTGAGTTTAACCATAAATTGAAAAAAATAGACATTCAATAATAAAGAAGCATTTGAAATATTCCTAGAAAGAAAACTAATCCTGAAGAGATCATGACTTCTTGAACACCTCAGAAAACAAAAACGCAGAAAGGGTGAACAAATAAAGCTGCCAAGGACAGCTACAGCATCAGAGAGACAGCAGAGGGACCACTAGGAGACTGCTTTCTAAATGTTCACAATAAGATAGGGTGAGGATGGAAGTCAATTGGAGGTAATAATATAGAGATGGTTCTGGAGCATTATGGGGAAAAAAAACAACATCTCTGGATTGTCTGCCTGCAGATGAATCTTTTGTGTGTGTGTTGTGTGTGTATGTGTAAATAAATTACAAAAAAAATAAAATAAAATGGGAAAGTAACTGGAATTGAGGAGGGGAATGGAGAGAAAAGAGAGGAACCTGTGATGTGCCCTGGTTGGGTTGAGGGCTTAGCAAAGAGGGGAAGCAATTCCTGTGGTCTCTTAGGAAGAGATGATCCTACAGGGAAATGGGTGAGCATGAGGGGAGAAGGATCGAAAAGAGCAAAGGGAAAGGAAAGGCCTTGTTTTGGTGGTATTTGGGTATTCCATTGACATATACTCCTATGATAGAGAAATATAATATGAAGGCCTATGACTATCTTGTACTAGCTGTGTTCTGGAGCATTTGGAGTTGGAAAAGACCATTTGTCCTGTCTTGGGAGTAGGGGAGTTGGAGTTCCTGAGGAAAACTGGTGCCTGGAGGAATTATGAGGGCATGGAACCAAGAACAAGATTTTGAGGCAAATGGGGGAGTAAGGCAAATAGGGGGAAAGTATAGGTCAGTGGTGGGCTGTATAGTTAGGGATATAGGATGGAGGTTCCTTTCTATCACCTGTAGAATCAACATTTTATTTTCTGAGAATGAGGCATAATGAAAAAGGAAATCTGAGGGACAAGCTCTACGAGGCAGTGGTAAAAGTTGCCCAGATGGGAGAGCCCAGAAAGGATACCTCAGAAGTTTTGATTCCATAAGGAATACAGAGAATAGGGGCAGCTAGGTTGCAAAGTGGATAGAGGACCAGCCCTGGAGTCAGGAGGACCTGAGTTCAAATCCGACCTCAGACACATAATACTTCCTAGCTGTGTAACTGTGGGCAAGTCACTTAATTCCAATTGCCTCATTAAAAAAAAAAAAGGAATGCAGAGAATAGAATTGGATGAGATTAAATATAGCAGCCATGAATCAGAGAATAAGGGTCTAGAGAAAATAGATGAAGAAGATGAAAAATAAAGTAAGTATGGGAGATAAATCCTCTCTGGAGAAGAATGCAAGCAATGAAATTTTAGAAATAATGAATAGTACTAGTTAGAAAGGAGGAAAGGAAAAGGGAATCTACTTGACTGACATAAAAAAGAGAGGACTTAATTAACTAACTAAAAGCAGGAAATTAAAAAAAAAAACTAATAGCAAAACTCCAAAGGGAAAGGGATAACAAATGGGAGGGAACATTGGGGGTGAGGGGAAGGGAGCTACTAGGAATAAGGCTATCTTGAAAAGAAATTAAACTAAACTAACTGAAGCAATATAGTACTATGTTTACAATGGAAGAAAGGAGAGAATCCTAACTTGAATATATATAATACACATATATACATGGATATACACATATATACAAAAACATATTTATATAGTTATATGACAAATGGAGGAAAATATAAACCTAATTTTCATAATTTTAAATAGGAATGAATTAAGCAATTCAATAAAATGAAAAAAAGCTAGAGATTTGATAAGAAAATAAAACCCAACACTCTGCTGCTTATAAGAAACACATTTAAAACACAAAACACACTCAAAATAAAACCGAGGGGATGGGGAAAATTGCTATGCTTAAAATTAATTTAAAAAACAAGAGTTTTAATCATACTCTCTGACAGAGCAAAAGGAAACATCCAAAAAATTTTTTAAAAGTATAAACAAGGAAACTACATTATGCAGAAAGACACCATAGACAACAGATCAATACCAGTAAAAAAAATATGTTAACGCATAAAGTATGGAAAAGATGGTTTCTTTGTAATCAAGTAATCCTCTCAGACATACGGTATCTACCCATAGAGAAAACATAGACTGGAATTTCCCAGAATGGCGATTATTCAATTTCCAATAATGGTAATGCCCTTGAAGAATTGGATTGTATGTGAATCATTTCCCTCCCAAAGGGCTGTCCGGGCTCCTGTGCAGGCTAACACATCCTCTGTATCCATAGGAGGATACAAATATGAGGGAATGGGGATTGGAATTTCCCACCCCAAATTCAGGTTATATATTCACACGATTCAGTCAAACACAAGGTTTTAATGGTAACAAGTTGTTAAATTATAAAATTGCATCTATACCCTGTGTTTCTTTTTAAAGTGTGAACCCTTTTTCTAATAATTAACTGGAGCAGCTTTACAGGATTAGCAACTAAAAAATGGGATTTCTTTTGCTGGGCCTTACATATACAAGCCCTGGAGAAAATTCTAAGCCCACAGACAGAAGTAAATGAACAACCAGGCCCCTGAGTGGAAACTGCTCTTAGGCAGGTTTTCTCACCCTGTACCTACCATTGACCATGTTTCTTTGAGCCAGAGCTATTTTACTGGTAACAAACACTGTGTACCTGAAAAAGCAAATTGAAGGAGTAGCCCAAAGGGAACAATTTCTCTTGTAACACCAATAGGGAAAAAAACATTCCCTTGAGGATTTTCTGTTTATCAGGTCGGAGGCAGCTGAAGTTTGCTCTCCTATAGGCAATAAAGCATTTTCATTACAAAATCATAGATTTATAGTTAGAAATGTGCTTAGAAAACATCTAGTTGAACATTGCTCACATTACAAATAGGGAAACTAAAACTCAAAGAAGGTAAATGACTTACCCAAGATCATGCTGGCAGTAAGTAGTAAAGCTAGGATTCAAACACAAATCATCTTATTCCAGACCCAAGTGCCTTTACACTTTAACACTGCCATTTGGTTGGCATCAGGATGACCTCTTACAATGCTCCAAGGTATATCTCTTTGGAGGGTGCAGAAGGAAGAAGAAATACAGTTCTGAAACCTCCCTCCATTTCTGTATAATGGCCCAGTTTCCATCGTATGTTGGAAGTAGACTGAGAAGGGATTTATGTCTAAATACCCTGGGACACTGACGGTAAGGTTTTTTGTTTTATTTATTTATTTTTAGATCACCTTTGAGATCTGGAGAGCTCTCTTCTGGGATTATGTTTAGTGGGCTCAACCTTTCTAGAGACTGTATCCACAGAGATTATTCCTTTTGAAAAGCCTGGATAATTCTATCCTCAAGAGTCTTCAAAAGCTTGTCTGCTTAGGTAGTTCAGATGGACAAGTTTTCTGAGAATCACAAAAAGCTGAGAGAGATGAAGATGTTTGTAAGCAGGTGGATCAGGGGGTGGAGAATGGAAGGAAACAAAGAGGGGGAAAGAGGTAAAGAATGAAGGGAGGAATGAAGCAAAGGAAAAGGAAAAAAAAACAGTAGAATGGAGAAATAGGAGGGGAAATAAAGGAAAAGAGAGAGAGACAGAGAGAGACAGAGAGGGACAGAGAAAGTGGAGTCTCAATATTCTTGGGGTAGGGATGGTTTGTTTTTACTTTCCTTGGACAGATGGAAACATAAAATTAAAAAAAAATATATCACTGCTTCAGCATTATATGAAACTCATTGCTCTGGGTTATATGGGTAATTACTGAATAATCATTCTTTTCTTCCTAAGCTATCTTTCAAATTTGTTTTAGTATTAGCTTCTCTACACATGAAAATGTGTAAAGAATGATTTTGTTTCTTGCTTTGAAAACCTTGAACATGGACATTAATTTCTAGTGACTACCTACTGAAGATAGGTATTTATCTGTATGCATATACACATGTGTATATACCTTTATATGCATACATGTATGTTTATATGTATATAATATTTTTCTAGAGCAAGCATGGTAGTATGATTGCTATCTGGATTTGAAATGAACTGAAAAAGACAGAATACTGAATGTTTTAAAAGGGGTGTATGTGGATACATAAGATGACAGCTGGAAGTCAGAATAACATCTGATTCTTAAGAAATATATATTTTAAAGAAGGCTGAGGGTGAAAACTTACAGAATATAAATTTATTTTACTTTGGGCTAAATGAACAAGATTTAAATAATAACATAAATATTGTGTGCATTTATCTTTTCTAAGCACATTCTTTCCCACTCAAAAAAAAAATCAATGACAGGGAAATGGCACCCTTTGGTTTCATACAAAACATGAAAGATTGAGAGAGATCCCCCTCCCCAACACACAGTGCAGTGATAGGTAGATTGTCATGGTAGCAACAGGTTTAGTTGAAGGCAAGGGAAATAGGTCAGAGATATTCTGAATAATGAATGACAAAAAGATGCCCAGAAAACCAGGTGTTGTATTAACTCTATTAAGTTATATCTACACAGTTGCTCACTGACAGAATGTAGTTGAGTAAATGTAAAGCAAGAAGGCTAATCATCAGAATGAGCTTGTTTACAGGCCAAATCAATAAAAGAAGTTAAGAAAATTTGAAAAAAGAGAAGTAAGCAAAATAGCTTCTACCACTACCATGTCAATCCTCTCCCTCACTCCCATGCCCCTCACTTGAGAGTTTAGCAATTTCCGATGGATCATTTTATCAGTTCAATCAAACTGAATGATACAAAAGTACTGGTCTACCATTGAAATCCATTGAAAATACTTAAATAGATCTATGGTCTCATTAACTTGGATAGTTGCGCCAACTATTAAGATCACATAGACCTATAGACATAAATCTATAAATGTAAATCAGGAGCTGATTCTGAGTGATTCTTGTCCACATAGTCTCCTAAATTAGCTGTGGAAGTTACCAACATGATAGAGACATTTTTTCACTTTGTCCTGACATCTGGAGGATTAAATGGAGCACTTGGAAACTAAGGAGTAGCTCTGGTCCCTCTCAAGTTAGAGTCTCAAATCATGTTTTCATCTGGCTATCCCTTAGTCAGATCAGATACATAATATGCAAAAGAATCTCATTATCTTTCTTCACAAACCTACCCTTCTTCCAGACTTCCCTATTACTATGAAGGGTACCACAATCCTTCCAGTCACCCAGGTTTGTAGCCTTCGTGTCATTCTCAACTCCAGAATCTCACTAACCCTACATATTCATTCAGTTGTCAAATCTTGTTGCTACCTCTTCCTCTCATTACTTGTTCCCTTCAGTCTAATCAGTCACTACTTAGATTAGGCCCAAATAACCTTTTGCACAGACTTTTCCAATAACATTCAAATTGATCTCCCTAACTTAATCACCTCAATCCAATTCATTCTACACACAGTTACCAAAATAAATTCCACATGGGCCTAACCATGCCACTTTCATCCTCAGTGAATGCCAGTTTCTCTGAATGACCTCCAGTAGTAAATAGAATTTCTGTTTGGGATTTAAAACACACCACAACCTATCCTAAACCTACCTTTCCAAATACTTAACTCTCTTTCTCATACTCTTTGCTCAGCCAGTCTAGCTTTCTTACTGTTCCACCATATATAACACTGTCTCTTATCTCTGCATTTTCACTGGCTTCCCCACATAACTAAAATGCATTCTCTGTTATTTCTACATCTTAAAATTCCTAGTTTCCTTTAAGACTCAAGGGCTAATTTTTACATGAATCATGTTTTCTGATTCTCTCAGATGTTGATGTCTTCCCATAATCATATTGGTTTTTTCTTGTATTTTGAATATTTTTATAGATGCACATGTCGCCTCAGAAAGCATGTAAGTCTCTTGAGGGCAAAGATTGTTTCATTGTTTTCTTTGTATTCCCAGTGCTTGGCACAATGTCTAGAACAAAGTATGTATT
Source organism: Vombatus ursinus (assembly GCF_900497805.2). Taxonomy (NCBI): domain Eukaryota; kingdom Metazoa; phylum Chordata; class Mammalia; order Diprotodontia; family Vombatidae; genus Vombatus; species Vombatus ursinus. The sequence goes on along the minus strand of NW_020954594.1, from coordinate 19,932,600 downwards.
AAATAAATGCATATTGGTTAATTGTTTGAGAGGAATAGTCAAATGAAAGTGAGGATGGGGTTGTGTAGATAATGACACTTAAAACATAATCATCCACTTCTTTCTCATAGTGTTGTCTTTATTTTTCAGGGAAATTTCTGCTAGTGGGGAGGGGTACAAGTGTATTTTTGAATGAATATGCTCAATTGGAATAAGCGAAGTAGACTTCAAAAGATCTAGTTTCTGACCCTGCTTCTGTCACTGTGTGTTCTTACTCATGCCATAGAAATTCTTGGTGCATTTGTTTTGTCCTTTGCCTTAAGGGCATAATACTCTGTGAGAGATGAGAAAAAGACTTGCTTACAGTCTGCTTCTCTGGCCTTAAGTCTTCTTAACTTTCCCCTCCTCAAACCAACCTGCTGGAAACTATAATGACCCATAGGGTACTCAATCTTATTTGCCCAACTCAGACTAGATATTCCTGTCTCCATTGCATCTCTTAATCGTTACTTTCTCTGCTCTTTCCATATCCCTAAGTTCAGAGGCATGTTGCTGGAGGAGCAAATCCCAAGACTTCTAGGAATATGCACCTGAGGATTCAAAATATGCCTACACTCTGTACTCCAAACATTTGATTACCAGGACATGTAATCAACAACTACCAGAAGTTCCCAACCCTCCTTTCTCCTAACTTCTCAGTTTAGCTGTTGTGTTGAAGTTATTTTGCTGATTAAACACAAAATTGATATAAAAGTGACTTAAAAAGTTTCACTGTGCTGTGAGGTCCACAGCTCAAGAACATATAGTGAGATAGTAACTAAGACAAGGAATATAATTTCTTTGACTAACTCCCAATCCATCACCCTTATATGAAACCAATTTGAATTTCTTTTTCACCTGCAACATCTATACATGAAGAAGGTGTATGGGTTGTGCAGGGAGGACTAACACCTCTGATGTGAAGGCTTGCTAAGGCCTTTTCAGGACTGCTTAATACATTTTTGTGTCCACCTGTCATTCAACCCTCGCCTGTGGCTCCAAGAAGCTTTAGTATGCACAGCAGCCACACCTCAAACTGTTTCAACTGATGGGGTTAAACCAGGTTAGAGTAACTGAGAGACCACGAACCCATCAAGAAGTTACGGGTATGTCTGTTACAAGCATTTGATGACATACCCCAGCAGAATGGACAGATTAGAACAATTTGTTCCAATGACCATAAAGATGGCTGTGGAGTGCTTACAGCTTAGGCAGACATCAAAGATGCCAGGGTCCTCCACTGCAAATCAGGCTATCACCAATCATCTTGACTTTTGTCCTGCCACAGGACTTCAATGATTCTGTGCAATTGCACAATGGCTTTGTGCACTTCTGCCTCACTAAAATCCAATTCACGTACAACACATCACCCTATGATGACATTCAGGATATCCTCTTCAAAAATGAAGGATAAACAAGAACAATACATGAAAGGTATTAAAATATTTTGTATTTAAAACATGTTTATATGTTTAAGAAAATATCCTAGTATTTGAAAAAAAAAGATTAAACCTGTGGCCAAAGTAACCAAATATTATATGTATTTACAAACAAGCCAAAAGATCATCCATATCTGATAAATAGCCAATGTTACATTTGAATATTATTTTTTTAACTTTTCAAAGTACTTTCACAATAATTATTGCATTAGCCTTAGTCTCAAAATATGAGCAACCCTAAATGATCTAAGGCCTCACTAACTTTCAGTCACCAGGCCTAGAACTTTGTAAGGTACTAAAATTATATCTGTTAAAGATATCTTTGAAGAATCCTAGAGAGCAGAAGAGTTACCACAAGACAAAAGACAGGCAAATATTCACATTTTTAAAAGGGGAAAGTGAATTCTTTTACTATAGGTATTCAGGTTTAAAAAGTTTGAAAATGATTTCTGGAGGGAAAATTTATGTTAGATTTAAAAGAAACTTTTGATGAGCATTTAGAAAGGAAAATAATGATCACTATGAACCACTATAGATCTATTGAAGAACAAGTCATTCCAGACTAACCTTATTTCCTTAAAGAACAGCATAATAAATCAAGAGAATGCTATAGATAAAGTCAACTTAGATTCCATCATGGTATTTGACAAATTGTCTCTCAATATACTTCTGCAGAAGAGCAAGAGATGTGGAGGGGATGATAATACAGTTTGGTGGAATTTTGATTGGTTGGTCTCCTGGATGAAGACTAGTGAGTAGAGTTTAGAAGGGATTTTCACAGGATTTTATCTTTGGCTCTGCTATGTTTGACACATTTATCAATCATGTCAATTAGAGGGAAAGTGGCACAAGTATATAAGTATACATACACACATACATGTCATACAATGAGCATTTATTAATGACTTACTATTTATTGAGCACTATGTAAAGCACTGGGGATACAAAGAAAAGCAAAAATGAGTTCCAACTCTCAAGGAGCTCATTGTCTGATAGAAGAGATGGCATGTAAACTTCTAAGTACAAACAAGTGGTATACAGGATAAATTTGAAATAATCATCAGAGCAAAGACACTAAAATCAAAGGTAATCCGGAAAGACTTTTTGTGGAAGATGGGATTTTGGTTGGGAATTGAAGGAAGAGAGAGAAGCCAAAAGACTGAGATAAGGAGGGAAAGCCAGTAAAAATTCATGGATGAAGGAAATGTAATGTCTTATGGAATATCAAGTAGTCCAATGTCACTGGATCACATAGCACATGGAGGGGAGTAAGATGTAAGAAGACTGGAAAGGTAGGACAGGATGTTTATGAAAAGCTTTAAAAGTCAGAAGATTTTAAATTTGATCCTGAATGTAATAGAAAATTCCTGGAGTTTACTGATCAGGTTAAAGGGTCATGATATGGTAAGTTCTGACATTTAGGTAGATCATTTTGACAGATGATTGAAGGATGAACCAGAGTGTGGAGAGATTTGAGGCAGGAAGAGTTGCAAAAGGGCTATTTCAATAGTTTTGGTGTGGAACGAAAAGAGCCTACATCAGGCTGGTGACAGTGTCAGAGCAGAGCAGGGGCTTTCACAAGTTATGAAATACAATCAACAATATTTGGCATTAGATTGGATATAGGGACTTATAGAGAGGTTAAGGCATTGAGGATAACTAGATTGTGAGCCTCAGTTACTGGGAGGATGGTATTGCACTTGACAATAATAGGAGGGACAATAGAGCCAACATGACATAGTGAAGTAAGCATTTCTGCTGAAGCTCTTTTAACCCAAACCTCTAAACAACTTAAAAAAAAAGGTTTCATATAAAATTTTTAGTGGGATACCACATCCCCCTAAAAAAGTCACAGTGACTTACTTTTCTAGCCCAGGACAGTTTGGCAAGACAAAAAAAGAGGTCTGCAGATTTTGAGGTTAAGGCTGGATGGGAACATAGTGTGGGGGAAGCAAAACTGGTTGTGAGGCTTGGTGGCAGCAGAAGCCCTACCTGCTTAAGGAGCAGAGAGCAGATCAAGAGGTTGGTGACCAGAACTAACCTATATCACACTTGGCAGTGTCAAAAACCTATAGATGACCAGAAATAACCAGAGAAGCTAAGGCTAGATATCCTCCACAGAGATGAGTAGAGCCTAATTTTAACATGAAGTCCAAAGTAATGAATTGAACTGGAAAAATGAGCAAAGAACAACAAAACAAACAAACAAACAAAAAACCTCGACCATAAAGATCTTCTACTGTGACAAAGGAACTCAAGACCAAACTCAAAAGGAGACATTAACTTTAAAATAGCTATAAGCAAAATTCAAAGAAAAATAGAGAGTAGACACAATCTGTATTAGAACCAAAAATGGATTCCTAAAAGAGTTTAAGAAAGATTTTAAAAAGAGCAAAAATGATTTTAACAAACATAAGAGTGGGAGACGAAAACTTGGGGGAAAAGAACAATACAAGACAATTATGAAAAGAGAATTAATAGCTTGATAAAACAGGGACAAAACTTTACTGAAGAAAATAACTCCTTAAAAATTAGAATCAGTCAAGCAGAAGTAATGACTTCATGAGACATCAAAAAACAATAAAGCAGTCAAAAGACTAAAAAAAAATAGGAGAAAATGTGAAATATCTCATCAGAAAAAAAACAGATCTGGAAATATAGATCAAAGAGAGATAATTTAAGAATTGTTGTACTACCTGAAAGCCATGACTTTTTTTTAAAGAACCTAGACATCATATTTCAAGAAATTATAAAGGAAAACTGCTCATACATCATAGAACCAGAGGGCAATGTAGAAATTGAAAGAATCTACTGATCAGCCCATGAAAGGGATCCCCAAAATAAAAATGCTCAGGAAGATTACAGTCACATCCTAAAGCTTCCAGGTCAAAGAGAAAATTCTACACTGTGCCAGAATACCATGTAGTCACAGTCAAGATCACACAATATTTAGCAGCTATCACTAGAAAAAAAAAGTGGAGAACTTGGAATATAATAGTCTGGAAGCAAAGGAGCTAGGATCACAACCAAGAATATCCTACCCAGTAAAATTGAGTATACTCTTACAGGGGAAATGGACATTTAATGAAACGGTAGACGTTCAAGCATTCCTGATGAAAAGACAAGAGCTAAATAGAAAATTGAACATTCATAAATAGTACTCAAAAGAAGAATAAAAAGGAAAACATGAATGAGAAATCATAAAAGACTTAAAAATGTCAATCTATTTATATTCCTATATGGGAAGATGATATATGTAATTTCTAAGAACTTTATCAACATTAGGGCATTTAGGAATCTCCATAGTCAGAGGGTATGGGTCTGAGTCTCTTAAGTTAGGATGACCTCAGAATAAAAAGGAAGCATGAAAAGTAGGGAACCACTGGGGGGAAGGGAAAGGAAGAGGAAATTCAAGGAAAATTATCTCACATAAAAGAGGCACACAAGGAAGAGTTTTTACAGTGGGGTGAAAAAAATGGGGTGAAACAGTCAATGCTTGAACCTCATTCATCTGTGTTCAATGAGGAAAGAGAGAGAGAGAGAGAGAGAGAGAGAGAGAGAGAGAGAGAGAGAGAGAGAGAGAGAGAGAGAGAGCAGTTTGGTATAGAAATTCATCTTACCCAACAGGTAAGTAGGAAGGGAGGAAGGGAAGAGGCTAAGAGAAAGGAGAGGTGGTAAAAAGGAGAATAGATTAAGGGGAGGAAGTGATCAAAAGCTAAATAGATTTTTGAAAAGGGGACAAGGCTGATAAAAAAAAGATTAAATAGAGGAGAATAGGATCAAAGGAATACACAGCAACCATAACTGTGAACGTAAATGGGATGAACTCACTCATAAAACAGAAGTAGGTAGTAGAAACCAGAATCCAACAATATAGCAATTATAAGAGACACACTTGAAACAGAAAGACACAGAGTTAAAATAAGGAGATGGAGCAGAATCTATTATGCTTCAATTGAAGACAGTAATAGGAAACAAAGAGAGGGAAGAGTTTAGAGGGAAAGAAGAGTGCAATTTTGGACACATTGAGTTTAAGATATCTACAAGCCATCTAGTTCAAGATGTCTAACTAACAATTGGACATATAAGACTCTAAGTGTCAGGATAGAGGTTAAAACTGGGTAAATAATTCTAAGAATCATCAGAATGGAGATGGTAATTGAATCCATGGGAACTGATGAGATCATTATATGAAATAAGTGAGAGAAGAAAAGAGAGTCCAGAACAAAGCCTTGGATGACAATCATAGTTGATGTGTGTGATTTGGATATGTATATATGTATGTATGTATGTATGTATGCATGTATGTTTTATGTAACTATCATCATGTTATGAATTTGACTCAGTTCTATACTCAGTATATATCTGAAAAATGAGGTCTTTATTAAAGACACTCATTTTTTTTTAATATTACTTCATTGCCTATGGTACCTTTTAGCAAAATGTAGTTTTGCTGACTATCTCAGTTAGTTCTATTTTTGCTTTCGATTTACCTGAAAATCAGGACTGCTACCCTGCCTTTTTTTTTAAGTTCAGCTGAAGTATATCAGATTCTGCTCCAGCCCTTTATTTTAACTCTATATGTATCTCTTGTAAACAACAATATTACTGTAAATAAGCAATATTGTTGGATTATAGTTTCTAATTACTTCTTTTTTAATTTTTTGCTTTACTTTTTAATTTTTTTATTAATTTATTGTGATTTATCAATAATCCCTTCTCCCCCTTCCTCCCAACCACCCTCCCCAAGATGGTGCACAATCTGATAGAGGCTATACATATATATTCCTATTAAACATATTTTCACATTAGTGATGTTGTAAGTAAGAATTAGAGCCAATAGGGGGAACCACCAGAAAGAGGAAACAAAACTCAACAGAAGAAAAAAATAGCAAATAGTATACTTTGATCTGCATTCAAACTCCATAGTTGTTTCTTTGGATGTAGATAGCAATTTCCATCAGGAGGCCTTTGGAGATGTCTTAGATCTTTGTGTTGCTGGGAAGGGTTAAGTTTATCAATATTAGTCATCAAACAACATGACTGTTATTGCATACAACATTCTCTTTGTTCTGCTCACCTCAGTCAGCATCAGACCATACAAGTCTTTCCAGGTTTTTCTGAAGTCAGCCTGTTCATCATTTCTTATAGCACAATAGTATTCTATTGTATTCATATACCATAACTTGTTCAGCCATTCCCCAATTGATGGGCATCCTCTCAATTTCCAACTCTTTGTCACCACAAAAAGAGCTGCTATAAATATTTTTGTACATGTAGGTCCTTTTCCCATTTGTAAATCTCATACCATATACCAGAATAAAGTCAAAATGGGTTCATGATTTAGATATCAAGGCTGATACTGTAAGCAAACTGGGAGAACAAGGAGTAGTTTACTTATCAGATTTATGGAGAATGGAAGAATTCATGACCAAACAGGAGAGAAAGAACATTATGAAAAGCCAAATGGATAACTTAGATTACATTAAATTGAAAAGTTTTTGCACAAACAAAGCCAATGCAACTAAGATTAGAAGGAAGGTAGAAAATTGGGAAAGAATTTTTACAACCAGTCTCTCTGATAAGGACCTCATTTCTAAATATATAGAGAATTAAGTCAAATTTATAAGAAAACAAGTAATTCCCCAATTGATAAATGGTCAAAGGATATGAACAGGCAGTTGTCAGGTGAAGAGATTATAGCCATCTCTAGTCATACAAAAAAAAAAAAAGCTCTAAATCACTATTGATCAGAGAAATGCAAATCAAAACAACTCTGAGGTACCACATCACATCTATCAGATTGGCCAAGATGACAAAACAAGAAAATGATAAATGTTGGAGAAGATGTGGGAAAATTGGAACACTAATGCATTGTTGGTGGAGTTGTGAAATGATCTAACCATTTTGGAGAGCAATTTGGAACTATGCCCAAAGGGCTATAAAAATGTACATACCCTTTGACCCATCAATAGCACTCTAGGACTATATCCCAAAGAGATAATACAAATGGGAAAAGGACCCACATGTGCAAAAATATTTACAGCAGCTCTTTTTGTGGTGGCAAAGAAATGGTAATCGCTTCTGTTTTAAGGATGAGCTTTTTGCATACTAATTTTGTATTTCTCTCAACCCCACTTTATTCTACTTGTTCTTTCTTTTTATCCTATCCTTCCTCAAAAATCTATTTTGCTTCTGACCACTCCCTCCCTTAATCTGTCCTCCCTTTTATCATCCTTCCTCCTTTTCTCTTATTTCCTTTTCCTCCCATTTTCCTATTGGGTAAGTTTCTATTTCTATAAACAATTATGGATATATATATATATATATATGTATATTTTCCAATTTGAACCAATTCTGATGAGAGTCAGGTTCAAGCATTGCTTGCCACTTCCCCACATTTTCCCCTCCACTATAAAAGGTTTCCTTGTATACCTCTTTTATGTGAGAAAATTCCTCCCATTCTACATATCCTTTCCCCCTTCTCTTAGTACATCTATATTTCTCACTACTTCATTTTTTAAAATCATTCCCACATAATTGATTCACATTCATGTTCTATCTTTTAACTGCCTTAATAATAATAAAGATTTTGGAGTTATATGTATTATCTTCCCAAATAGGAATGTAAGTAGTTTAAATTTAGAGAGACTCTAATGATTACTCTTTTGTGTTTATTTTGTATGCTTCTGTTGAGACTTGTGTTTGAATGTCAGTTTTTTTTTGTTCAGCTCTTGTCTTTTCATCAGGAACACTTGAAAGTCCTCTATTTCAATAAATGTCCATTTTTCTCCCTGAAGTATTATATTCAGTTTTGCTGAGGTTATTCTTGGTTGTAATTCTCGATCCCTTGCCTTCCAGAATAGCATATCCCAAGCCATCTACTTTTTTAAAGTATAAGCCACTAAATCTTGTGTTATCCTAAGTGTGGCTCTACATTATTTGAATTGTTTCTTTCTGGCTGTTAAAAATGTTTTCTCTTTAACCCAGAGGCTCTGGAATTTGACTACAAAATTTCTAGGAGTTTTCATTTTGGGATCTCTTTCAGGAGGTGATCAGTGAATTACTTCAATTTTTATTTTACCTTCCATATCTAAGATATGGGAGAGGTTTCCTTGATAATTTCTTGACCTGTTCTACTCTATAAGGAGTTCTTATATTCAGTGAATTTCTATGCTTCTTTTACCATTAAACCAATTATATTTTTAAGGTATTTCCTTCAGTACTTTCTGTGTCTCTTTTACCAAGCTGTTAATTTTCTTTTCATAATTTTCTTGTACCATTCTCATTTCTTTTCCCAATTTTTCCTCTATCATTCTTATCTATTTCTTTAACTCTGAGTCCAATTACCATTTTTCTTTGAGGCTTTGTTTGTAGCTTTTTTTTTTAAACATTGACGTCTTTTTCTGAGTTTATGTCTTGGTCTTCCTTGCCACCATAGTAGTTTTTGTAGTCAAATGATTTCTTTTTTGTTGGTAGCTCATTTTTTCAGCCTGTTTCTAGACTTCAAACTCTGTTAAATTGGGCCTCTGTTCACCTGAAGGTGGTAATACTCTGTCTCAAGCTTCAGGCTTTTTCTTACCGCTGTTCTAAGAGGTAGTTCAGTGTGTCTGCAAGGACATCTTCCAAGGAGATGTGATCCTAGCAGACATATGGTCACTGCTCCCCTGGTATGCACTTTGGTATTTCCCCAGAAAGGGCTCTTGGTCTCCTGTAGCCACAACTGCTAGCTCTCCCTTCAGCTTAGAACTGTGACCGAGACCCATGTTCCCTTAGGACCAACCCTCAGTGCTCATCTCCACCCTGGAACTGAGATTCAGAACTGTGTATTGGCAATAGAATTAGCAAACAGAACAAGTGATACCCAGTGCCAGCAAAGGGTCCCCTGTAATCTCTTTTTGACCAGTTACTGGACCCCCTTACCATCTATGGGAAGAGAGCTCCTGAAGCTGCTGCTGTAGCTGTCAAAGTGTGCATGGGCTCCAGACAGGCTTCTACCCCAGTGTTACAAACTTCTCCTGCAAACTTCCTAATTTTTCTTAAGCCAGAAAACTGTCTTCCTTTGACCTTTTGTTGGCTCTGCCACTCCAAAATTTAATTCTAGGCATTGTTTTAAAATTGTTTGGAGGGGAATGTTAAGAGTTCAGCTGGATTTTCTTTAGTCCACCATCTTGGCTCTTCCTCTCAAAACTTGCAATTCTTAAAGCACCGTATAAATGCTATCATCATCATTATTCCCATCATCACTATTAATGACGCCTAAAGTTTATAAGGATTAATTGACATATTGTATGATGATAGCTCTTTTCAAATAATTAAAGGTTCTTTGTGTAGAAGATGTTTTAGATGTATGTATGTTTATATCTAGGTGATAGGAGGAGGGTGACTGTGGATGGCAAAAATAGGGCTAACGTGTGGAAGTTACGGTTAAGCAGATGTGGAAAGAAAGTTTTGCATAGTGGATAGAGATCTGACCTTTGAGTCTGGAAAGCATGGGTTCAAGTCTTTTCTCTCGCGTATTGGCTAACTGACTCTGAGCCACTTACTTAATCCTTCAGCACCCCCAGACAGTTTTCCAATACTATGGGATAGGCAAGTTGTGGATCTACATCAATGGAGAAAATATGTAGATATAAACCACACATTCCCCATGCTGATGAAATCACAAGACCACACCAAAATACAAATAAAGAGGGTAATTTTATTAATAGAGTTCTCAAAAATAGAATAAGTTCTCTTTAGGCCATAATGACGTCCCCCTCTGTAGTGAGGTGATTCAATGATTCATCCCTGGACTGGAGTCAGGAAGACCTAAGTTTAAATTTAGTCTTAGACAATAGCTTTGTGATCCTATGCAAATCACTTAACCTCTGCTTGCCTCAGTTTCCTCAACTGTAAAATGGGGATAATAATAGAACTGTTCTCCCAAGGTTGATTTGTAAAGCATTTAGCATAATTCCTGGCATTTTTTTTCCTCACACCAGTAATTCAAGTAAATGAGTTCTCTTTATAATTTAATATATCATATCCTACTGGCAAAGTACAAAACTACTCTCCATCAGGGAACAGGCATATACAATTAAATGATTCTGTGGTTAAGAACTACAAAAATTTTCTTAACTTCTCTGAATCTGTTTCTTCAAAAGAAAAAAAAATTGAAATGAAATGAAAAAAGTTGAACAATAATAACAACAACAAGGGACTTGTATTTACTATGTGTGAGGCTTTGTGCTAAGTGCCAGGGACACAAAGAAAGGCTATTACACAGTGCCTCATCTTAAGAAGATCAGATTTTAACAGAGGAGATAAAATGAAAACTAAGATGTATATGATATAAATGGAAGGTAAGGAAGGTATTAGGCATGTTTGGGGATGGTATTTGGGAGGGAATTCAGAAAGGCTTCCTGAAGAAGATGAGATTTGAAGTGAGATGATGCCAGAGAAACCAGAAGGAAAAGCATTCAAGGGACTGAGGACAGCCAATGAAAAGGCGTAGAATCAGGCAAGCATGTGTCATGGACCAACAAGAGCAAGGAGGCTCTAGTTACTGGGTCATACTTTATAGACTGTGTGAAATTTAAGAAGGCTGGAAAGGTAGGAAGGGGTCTGGTTGTGAATGGCTTTAAAAGCCAAACAAAGGATTTTTTATTTGCCTCTGTAGGTAACAGAGAGCCAGTGGAGTTTATTGAGTGTGTGTTGGGAGTGAAGTAGGACGGGGGTGGTGGTGACATGGTTAGATCTGTGATTTAGATTTTTGCAGGTAACTGCAGCTTTAACATTCTGATTCTATCACATAACAGGTGTGTGACTATAATACACTTCCTTATCTAAGGTGGTTGAACCATTTATTCTGAATATGTTTGGGCAGGTAGATGCTCCCTGCATACTCACTTCACACTCAATCTATGAAGGGTCATCTCAACCTAGGATTTATGACTAAATTTAGAAGAGACCTCATCTAGTCTAATCTTACTCCTCTGCAGATAAGGAAACAGAAGGCCAGAGGTAGAAAATAATTTGCCCTTTGCCACATAGTATTTCATTGGCAAAGCCAGGACTCAAACAACACATGTGGCTCATTTCTATTTCAGTAGAAGGGGAGGCTTATGCTATCCAGAAGAGATTGGTTCTCAGTTAGCTTCAGAAATGATCCTGACATGTGTTGTTGAGCCTTTTATATTATCAATAAACTGATAGGTGTGTCCATAGAGGGACTTCATGCTTTTTGATTGCATTTTCACTTGTTTGTATTTTAGAACTTCAATTCAATTCAACAAACATTTATTAAGTTCCTACTATGTACCAGGCACTATGCTTGCTAAGTGCTGAGAATACTAATAATAAAAAGAGACAGTCCCTGCCCTTAAGGAGCTTATAATATAAACTGAAAGGGAAGTTATGAGATTGGAGGGGGTTACTCAGCACAGGGGATATTGTTCAGTGAAGTAGAAGCCAAGTTGAATGTGGAGAATGGAGTTATGAGGAAGGTTAAGAGCCTTCTACAAAGGAAGGCTTTGGAGGCAGTTTAGTGCTCAGCCTTCCAAACATAGGTGAGGAGTGACTCAGGATGAGTTGAGAAGGTATAAACTAGAGTATACAAACTTGAGTCATTCTTAGTGATGAAAAGATTTCAGGTGATCCATTTATCTTGAGGTGGGAGGGGAGGGTAAGGGAAGTTCATGGTGTTCTGAGGAATGAAGACAAGCAGAGATATGAATAGAGAATTGAGAACTATGAAAAATCACTAAAACTCTGGTGAAATAACATTCTCAGGTACATTAATTTGTTTAGAAAATATTGCAGCTCTAAATCACTGTTGATCAAAGAAATACAAATCAAAACAATTCTGAGGTATGACATCACACCTATCAAGTTGGCTAACATGACAAAACAGAAAAATGATAAATGTTGGAAAAGATGTGGGATAATTGGAACATTAATACATTGTTGGTGGAGTTGTGAATTGACTAAACCATTTTGAAGAGCAATTTGGAACTATGCCCAAAGGGCTATAAAAATGTACATACCCTTTGACCCAGCAATAGCACTTCTAGGCCTGTATCCCAAAGAGATCATAAAAATAGGAAAAGTACCCACATGTACAACAACATTTATAACAGCTCTATATGTGGTGGCAAAGAATTGGAAATTGAGGGGATCCCCATCAATTGGGGAATTGCTGAAAAAGTTATGGGATATGAATGTAATGGAATACTATTGTGCTATAAGAAATGATGAGCAGGCAGACTTCAGAAAAACCTGGAAAGACTTGTATGGACTGATGCTGAGTGAAGTGAGCAGAACCAGGAGAACATTGTACACAGTAACAGCCACACTGTGAGATGACTAACTTTGATAGACTTAGTTCTCAGCAATGCAAGGATCTGAGACATCTCCAAAAGTCTCATGGAGTTTGAATGCAGATCGACACATATTATTTGCTCTTTTTTTCCCTTCTGTTTTGTTTTGTTTTTTCTTTCTTGTGGCTCCTCCTATTGATTCCAATTCTTCTTTACAATATGACTAATGTGAAATATGTTTAATAGGAATGTATATAGAGAGCCTATATCAGATTGCATGCCATCCTGGAGAGGGAGGATGAAAAGGTGGGGGAGAAAATTTAAAACTCAAAAACTTATGATGGTGAATGTCTAAAACTAAAAATAAATTAATAAAAGAAAAAAGAAAAACAAAGAAAACATTGTAGTAGTTGTTAGATGGACTTATACTCTTATAAAAATGGGTACTTCCTCTATTGGTATGAATAATAACTTCATGTCTGCTCATCCTGTGTAACCACTGTTCATCAATCCTTGAGGGAGAATGTATTTAACAGGTTTGACTTCATCCTTTAAGTTTTCAAACATTTGTTAGTAAAAGTACTTGACCTCTGCCCATTTGTTTTCTGTTACTTTCACTACATGAACAGCACACTTCCTTTTCTAGACTTTGTTTTCTTGGGGGGATGTGTGAGGGGGAAGTAAATTTCATTGGTTTTAGGGAACTCCTAGTGAGTAAACTTGTTCTAACAATGCTGACAGGAAACTGTTCATTTAACTTATAGTCTTAGAGAGTTTCCTGGGGGCACTAAGTAACTTTTTTTTCATAGGGTCACATAGACAATATGTGTAAGTGACAGAACTTGAACTCAAGTCATCATGACTACAAGACAAGCTCTCTCTACACTATTCCATGCTATCTCTACAACCATACATTTCTGGGTAATGCATTTTATGCCAGTTCTTGCAAAATAGTGATTGGTAATATGCTCATCTTATTTATATCAATCATATATCTATCTATTGCCCTATTATTACTGTAGCATTCTTCTGAGATTATTCTATAACATGAATCAGAACCACATGACATTACCAAGAGAATATTGGTATAAAATAATTATGTGTCTGTAAGTATATGTTTGTGTATACACATGTGCACCAGTATCTTGTAGTCACTGAAACTATTGATTACTTAATTACTCAAGTGGAATCCAAGCCATTCTTATCTTCTTTTCAATTGTGGACCAAAATCATTATCCATTTCTAATGCTTTTGAAGATGTATGTCCCAATGAGACTGTTTAAAAATTGTGTTGCTTCCAGTTCAGATTTCTCTCGTGGGTGCTTTCTCTAGTACAGTTGCTCTTCCCAACTTTACATTTATAAGTACATTTATACTTCCTAATATAGCATATCAATTACTGAAATATTAGAGTCTAAATATAGTAGATCCACTTTTGGAATCAGTGGAATCCAACAATGTTGGGAATAGATATCTATAGAAATGTTGGCAGATCTGTTCTGTTTTACACCTATTTGTTGCCCTTCACCCACTTTCATCTATGAATGGTTTTCTGGGTTATGACTTAACTAGATCTTATGCTAAGCGTTCTAGAACCTTACTCTGTCCTCTCCCATCTGCCTCCTCAGGCCCACACACTACACATAAGATATTCTGTATTTTTCTCTATACTGTTTGTATGTAAAACAGTATTCAAATTGGACTAATTTTTTGCTTCCACTCATCTTCATTTGGCATGGATGTCAAGCATATTCTGGCTAAAGTGACTTCTTAGTTCTTAGTCTTCTAGATGTGTTCACTGTTTTACATAACCTAAATATATCAAAGAAATGTTAATGATCAAAGTTCATGTCCTTCCTTTTACCTATTTTATCATTTTCACGATCAATAGCTCGCTTAAATTGGTCAGGTTAGATATACTATAATTACACACAGAGCTTTCTCATCTTTATCTTTCTTTCTAATTTATTGGTTTTGACATTTATTATAATTAGCTGATAGTCTATGTATAGGTAGCTTATCTGGAAATGTCTCCAAAGTCAGTTACCAAGTGGATCCTGTCTGTTATATAATTTCATTTCTTGTGCTGTTGTTTATTGTATTAGATTCCAATAAAGGGGAAATAGTTATTTGCTCAAGACCTCTGAGATCCAAAACAGCTTACAGCTGCCATTTGCATGTAAGGCCTATTTAAGAAGCGTCAGAGCATACAATTGATGTTGTTGTAAGAAGGATGACATGAAAAATCAGTCATGGGTTGAGTGGAATTAGTAAGTAGAAAGAGTAAATAGACAATGTGGAGTAATAAGATTTATCACTCTGTACAGGAGAAAGAATCAATATGTACAGGGGAGTTGGAAGATCTTAGAAGCCTAGTGGAGGACTCTGTGTGTGTATGTGTGTGTGTGTGTGTGTGTGTGTGTGTGTGTGCTTGAGTGTGCATGCATTGTGTTGTGTGTAGGGTATAAGGGGGAAGTTGAGCATGGGAGAGAAAGAGAAGGGGATCATGAAAATTCATGCATATTAAGACTAATATAACCAGTGTCCCCCATGAATGTGGTATTCAGTCTCAAAGGACATGAAGGAACTCAGGGTAACCTGAGTTGTTGTTGGAACCTGAGTCAGATTCCCAGTACTAGTTATTCTTTTTCCCCCATGCAGCAATGTCAGTACTGGGAAGCAAAGATATGGATCCCGGTTAGCATCTATCTCCTACAGGATGTCTAAATTTTAAGCTTTTGAATTCCCTGTAATTTCTGTTTGAGGAAAAGAGTGCCATGGGGAATGAGAGACATGAGTGACAACAATGAGACTATTACTACTAGTTTATACTGTATATAAGTATAAACATAGTGTTCACCATGACTAGGATTTTTTGATTTTCTCCTTAAAGAATGTAACTATAATACATAGATGAGAGGTTTGTGATTACTGTATAAAATTTTAGTTTCTCTCATTTCTGAATGTAAATTATATTTTTCCCTTTTTATTAATTTATTTTGATTTATCAATAATCACTTCCATATGCTTTTGAGTTTAAAATTTTTCTCCCCCTTCCCACCACCCTCCCCAAGATGGTGCACAATCTGATATAAGCTCTAAATTTACATTCCTATTAAACATAATTTTACATTAGTGATGTTGTAAGTAAAAATTAAAACCAATAGGAGGAACCATCAGAAAGAGGAAACAAAACTCAACAGAAGAGAAAAAAAATAGCAACTCAACTTTCATAGTTCTTTCTTTGGATGTGGATAGCATTTTCCATCACGAGGCCTCTGGAGATGTCTTAGATCCTTGTATTGCTGGAAAGGGTTAAGTTTATCAATATTAGTCATCACGCAATGTGGCTGTTATTGTGTACAATGTTCTCTTGGTTCTGCTCACTTCACTCAGCATCAGACCATACAAGTCTTTCCAGGGCTTTCAGAAGTCAGCCTGTTTATCGTTTCTTATAGAACAATAGTATTCCATTATATTCATATACCACAACTTGCTCAGCCATTCCCCAATTGATGGGTATCCTATCAATTTCCAATTCTTTGCCACCACAAAAAGCAATTCTTTGTTATAAATATTTTTGTACATGTGGTCCTTTTCCCATTTGTATGAATCATATTTTCTAACATTTAATTTTATTATGGTTATCTCAGTGGCACAGGGGACAGAGTGCTGAGATTCTAGTCATGAAGAACTGAGTTCATATCTTGCTTAGACACTTAGTAGCTGTTTGAGCTTAGGTAAGTAACTGAACTGCTATCAGACTTAGTTTACTCAACTGGAAAATGGGTATAATAATAGTACCTACCTCCAAGGGTTATTATGAGAATAAAAGAAGATATTTTTAAAATGGTTCTAAAACCTATATAAGATATATTCTCTCTCTCTATATATAATATATTATATAATTATATGAAATTTATGTAAATATACAAAATAATTTTACATAATACATACATATTATATAATACACAATATAGCCCTATAGAAATAAAAGTTGTTATTATTAGTGGTGATGTTATCTTTATTATTGTGATCTTTTGTTATTGTGCTCTGCCATGAACATATCATTGAAGACAATGATAATTATAGCATGCTGATTTAGTTAAAAGAATTTTGTCATATTGCTCTACTTTTTTTATCTTAGATAACAAATGAATCTTTAAATTAGAGTTATCTTGATGCACATTTACAAAAAATATTTATAGCATCTCTTTTTGTGGCGCCAAAGAATTGGAAATTGAGGGAATGTCCATCAATTGGGGAATGGCTGAACAAGTTGTGGTATATGAATATAATAGAATACTAGAATACTTTTTGTTTATATTTCTCATGTAAACTCAAAGTAAAAATGACCAATTATACCATGAAAGGAGGTTTCTAAATGCCTTTGGATATGTCACAAAACTGACTCTGAAAATTTCTTTATTCTCCTTGAGGCCATCATTCTGTCTAGCTGAATTATGCTATAAGAAATGATGAGCAGGCAGACTTCAGAGAAACCTGGAAAGTTTTATACGAACTGATGCCGAGTGAAGCGAGCAGAACAGGAGAACATTGTACACAGTAACAGCTACATTGTGCAATGACTGACTTTGATAGACTTGGCTCTTCTCAGCAAGGCAAGGATCTAAGACAACTCCAAAAGTCTCATGATGAAAAATGCTATCCACATCCATAGAAAGAACGATGGAGTCTGAATGTGCAATGAAAGCATACTATTTGCTCTCTTTTTCTTTTGCTGTTTTGTTTTGTTTCTTCTTTCTCATATTTCCTCCCATTAGTTCTAATTCTTCTTTATATCATGACTAATGGGAAAATATGCTTAATATGAATGCATATGTAGAGCCTATATCAGATTGCACACTGTCTTTGGGAGGGGTAAAGAGAGGAAGGGGGAGAAAATTTAAAACTCAAAATCTAATGAAGTGAATGTTGAAAACTAAAAAATAATTAATTAAAAAAACAAATTAGAGTATCTTCATGATTGTCTTTTTGTTCATATTTCTCATGTAAACTCAAAGGAAAAATGATCAATTACCCCATGAAAGGATGTTTCTGAATGCCTTTGGATATGTCACAAAACTGACTTTGCAAATTTTTTTATTCTCCTTGGGGCTATCATTCTGTCTAGCTGAATCTTCTTCATGACTCATGATTTCATTTAAAGCAAGAATGTCAATATTAATGTGATTCAGTTGCTCCTGCAGTGTATCAAATTGTTTTATCACTGCACAAAGATCTTACTTACTTACTTACTATCCTCAAACTATAACCTTTAGTACCTTCTGACCTTTTATTAATCACATATGATACAGAAGTTTTTATAATATATAGTTTTGCTAACTGACATGCAATCCTATTGTGTATAACACATTCATTTGCTTTATTATTTTATTTTTTGATTAAGTTTTCAATTTTTAGGCACACAATTACTTGAAGAACAAAGTGTTAAATTGTTATTTAACAAAGTATCAAATAATAAATAGAGAGAGAGGGAGGGAAGGAGGGAAGGAGAGAGGGAGAGACACAGAGAGATAGAGAGCGAGAGAGAGAGATCACCTTTGGACATTGGAGACAATATTTGGCCAGGAGGACAGGGAGCACTCTATCACAGGGGGAAGCTATGTACCAGGACAAGAAGAGGTCCAAGATCCAGAATAGATATGCCTAAATCTGTGTAGGATGCAGAAACATTGGTAGCTCTTTCAATCATTACCAGATCTCTGGGTCACAAATCTAGGGTGGAGCAAGAAGGGGAACTATGCTTAAAGGTGTTGTTCCAGGGTAAGGATTGGTGGTGGACCCTAGGCTGTGTGCAGGTTTTAGGCTATAGTTATAGAGTTTATCATTTTTTCCAGTGTGTGTTCCATCTTAAGTAAATTCCATTGATGGAATTTGGTGAACTTTATATTTCTTGTTTCCTTGAATGTTTAGATACTTGATACTTTCTATATTGCTGATTCTTCTGTGTGTGTGTGTGTGTGTGTGTGTGTGTGTGGAGAGAGAGAGAGAGAGAGAGAGAGAGAGAGATAGTTTAATGTAGAAAAAACTGAGTTTTTATAATTAGAATGTTACTTCATAGTTTTGAATATCTACTTTTTTTCCTTTTGCATTTAAGCGGATTTAAACTACTTGCCTTACTGTAAATATATACATATAATAGATTGCATTACATATTATTATAGATATTATGTAATATTTTTTATATATAAATAACCTGAAATTTAGAGTAAAGTTTGCTTGGACCTAGAAGCCACAATCAGTTGGACTTTCTTTGTTAACTTCTATAACTGAATCTACTTTTCTTGGTCTATTTGCAGAATCTTTCAGTGGTGAGAATCCATGATGGGGCAGATTTCTGGTATTTTATAGAATAAAGACACAGAGTAAATTTGCCCACTTCTCTAAAGGAAGCATCTATGGCACAGAGGACTCCTAGAAAATTTTGGTGTGGCCCAGGTAGAAAGGAAGACTTGATAATTGTATCTAGACACCAGTTGGATAGCATTATGCACTAAGGGAATCCTAGAAGTTTCTACCAGGATAGGTTTCTCATTTGAGAGAAGGGATAATACCGAGTTAACCCCAGGTAGTATATCCCTATAGAGAGACCTCCACATTGTTTGGAATGCTCAATATGGACCAGGTTTCTATATTACTTGCCATTCTTATTTTGTCTTGCTCGTAGTTTAAGGGGGACTTTGTATGGTACTTGTTAATGCTACATAAGTAGAAATATTTTGTTAACTTTATGAAGATTTTCCTTATTTTGAATAAGACCATTTAACATTGACAATTTTTTTTGAAACTCTTTGCTGAATGACATTGGGATATCAAGCAAAAGTACATTACTTATGGCTGCCCAAGTATATCACAGGATTGTTTTTATTTGGGAACAAGGTCTATATCCAAAATGCACCCATGACTATTTGGTGGGGGATGGCATATATTTCAAATGTGGGGGGCTGTATCAAGGCTTTGGTGCATACCCAGATTACATAAGATCAAGGCACACACATGGAGATCAATAAGAGAACTTATTACTTGGAGAAGACATTCTGTTTTGGCCTACCACGTGGGTAGGGACTTCTTACTTTTTATTTGCTACTTAAATTGAATTTGCATTATCTATAAATCTACTTGAAGGAGGCAGAAATACTTTCAGGTTGTATCCAGGATTGAAGGTCTCAATCACCTACAACTTGGGCATCATGTAGTAAGGTTGGTAAGGAAGAGCTACCTTCCCTTCTCCTTAGATCTTGTGACTCCAAGAAATAGATTTGGAATTTTGATCTTATTTTATTTGTCCTTTTCAGTTTTAGGAGCAGGGAGTTGAATGCTGGCCCTGGGTGATGGGAACTCAGGCAATGGAAACTTTGAATCTGATATTACAGGCTGAATGTTGCAACCAGACCAACAGGAAAATCCTGAGAATTCACAATGCCAGGAGACACATCCAGGGAGGAGGTGTGGACTTGGCAGACGGCATTAGGGACAATGTCTATATATTTGATAAATATTCCTTGTAAAAGTTAATACAACAGATAAATGGTTAAATGGAACTGGATTGCTTGGAACTCTAAAATTGAAAGATTGTAATTTATGGGGAGCAGAACCACAGTGAATACATATCACCAGTCACCTTAAAGCTACTTGAAAGTTGTGGAGATGGGATGCAATGTATGGAGACAGGAGAAAGTTTACAAGCAACCAGTAGCTAGGTAGCTCAGACCATAAGGGTGGAATGGAATCTTATTTCTAATTTCCAACCTGCTCTGACATCTGCAAAGGAATTACTGTGGGAGGAATTCTAAACCAAAGGGAAGTCAACAGCACTGTCACTCTGAAACAGCAGGGATTTTTAGCAGGCTAAAAGTAAGTTAGTCCAGTAGCAGTCTACTGAAACTCCAAAAAGGGCAAGCCCATGGGCATGTTGCTTGGACCCAAACTGAGGTAAGAAACTTGCATAGCTCAAACTGGATCACGGATAGTTGGTGGTCAGGGATTCAACTTTATCCTGGATCAGACCACATTGACAGAACTGAAAGTTTATAATTCCCCAGCCTGAGATACTGTGATTACACAATACTCAACATTCCAGAGGAGCATCAGGACCAGAATTCCCTCTAAAAGTACGCAGTTCCTGGCCCTAGCATAAAGTCCAAAGTCAGACAGTAGAGTCAAGATGGCAGAGAAAAGTCAGTGACTTGCCTAATATCTTGCCCAAACCCCTCCAAACACCTTTAAATAATGCCATAAAACAATTCCTGAAGCAGCAGAACACACAAAAGGATGAAGTGAAATGATTTTCCAGCCAAAGACAACTTAGAAGGTCAGTAGGAAAGGTCTATCACACTTTGGTGAGAGTGGAGCACAGTGCAGCACAGGCCACACCAGCACAGATCTCCCCAATCCCAGCACAACAGGAACAGGCTCTGGGAGCCACTGAATCAACAGTGGCAGCAGCTGCTTACACAGCTCTCTGCCCACAGACTGTACAGGGGTGAACAATTGTCAGGAGATTACAGGTGTCTTTTTGATAGCACTGAGGCTGGATTGTGTTGCTTTGCCCATGTTCAGCTCCCCGTCACAATCCTAGTAGCAGTCCCAGGGTGGGAAAGAGAACTAACACACCAGAGTTTGTGGCCACAGTGGAGCAGGAACTCTCATCACAGTTTTGACAGAAAAGAGTGCTTGTGGTTACTCACAGACTAGAGTACAAGCCAGGAGAGTAGCAAATGCACCTATCCTTAGATCAAACCACCTTGGAAGAACTTATAGGTCCATAGAAATATCTCTGAAAAGAGCGGCACAGAACCCCTGAAGTCTGGGACAGTGTGCCCTCCACCTTGAAAGCAGAGCCCTATTTTAACAGAGTTAAAAGTCAAGAAATAGGTGGGAGAATAAGCAAACAATGGAAAACAATTCTGACCATAGAAAATTACTATGATGACAAGGAAGATCAAAACACACACTCAGAATATAACAAAGTCAAAGCTCCTACATCAAATGACTCCAGGAAAAAAATATGAATTAGTGTCAGCCCATGGGAGAGCTCAATAAGGACTCTGAAAATCAAGTAAGAGAGGTAGAGGAAAAATTGGGAAAAGAAATGAGAGTGATGCAAGAAAATCATTAAAAAAAATGATTAATCACTCGGCAAAGGAGACACACAAAAATACAGAAGAAAATAATACCTTAAAAAAATGGAGTAGGCCAAATGGTAAAGGAGGACAAAAAGTGAATGAGGAGAAAAATACCTTAAAGAGTAGAATTGGTCAAAGGGAAAAAAGAGGCCCCAAAATTCACTGAACAACAAAACAAAACAAACAAGCAAAAATCTTCCTAAAAAGTAGAATTGGGGACTTCTGCTTCCGGAAGCCAAGATGGAGGAGTAAAAAGGTAGTTACTCTCAACCTCCACTATCAACCTCTGAAACCTCAGAAAATATCACCCCAGAAAAAACCCTGGAACAGCTGAACCAGAAGAAAGACAGGGCACAGCAGTGCAGTAGCCCAGGTAGCTAGAGGGATTAACGGGAAAGACCCCTCTTATCCTGGGGGGAAGGGGAGCAGTACGGAACAGGAGACGCCCAGCCAGCTAGTGGAAAGACCCACTTTAGCACACCAGGAGGAGATTCTGGTGCCTTGGCATTCTACAGCAAATGGGTCTCCCAATGCCTCAGCAAAAATAAGGGAAGCAGCACTACAAAGGGCCCCAGCGGATAAGCACCTGGCAGCATTCGTCTGAAAGGAGCTGAAGAAAGCAACCTAGAGGTGCCAAAATGTTCCAGCCTTGTTGATTCCAGCCCAACACCTGGTAAGCTGTCAGAACCCTACAGCCTCCAACTGCCAACCAGGAGGAGATCCTGAAGCCCAGGTGGTCGAGCAGGCAAACAGCTGTACCTCTGAGTGCCTCAGTGAGGGTGGGGTAACTGGTGGAAACCAGCTCAGAAAACCACCAGGTGCCTTGGCATTCTACAGCAAAGAAGTCTCCCAGTATCTCAATAGAAATATGGGAGGCAGCACTGCAAGGGGCCCCAGGCAGATGAACACCTGGCAGCACTTATCTAAAAGGAGCTAAACAAAGCTAAAGGAAAAGAAAAGCAGGCAACCTAGATCTACCTGAAAGTCTTAGCCTTGCTGATTCCAGCCCAACACCAGATAAGCTGCCAGAACCCTATAGCCTCCAATTGCCAACATAAGAGGCCCCAGCACACAAAGCCAGTGACCAAGACCTAGGCTCCCAACACAAGAAGCTTGGGTCAGTGCCCTCTGTTCCCCAGCAGGAGAGCTTAATTTCTTTAAAGGCCAGGGAATAAGGAAACACCATGAGTAAAAAGAAATGTATGATAGATTCATATTATGAGAAGAGTGAAGATCAAGACAGAAATTCTGAAGAGGACAACACTGTCATCAAACCCACATCTGCAACATCAAAAGGGAATATGAACTGGTCTGAAGCCCAAAAAGCCTTATTAGAAGAACTCAAGAAGGATTTAAAAGTCAAATGAGAGGGGAAGAAGAGTCCTTTAAAAGTACAATTGTCCAAGTGGAAAAAAAGTACACTGAAGAAAACAAGTCCCTAAAACACACAATTGGCCAATTGGAAAAAAAAAGTACAATGAAGAAAACAAATCCCTTAAAAATACAATTGACCAATTGGAGAAGAAAGTACAAAATCTAACAGAAAAAAACAATATGTTAAAAATTAGAATTGAACAAATGGAAACTAACGGCTCTATGAGAGTGCAAGAATCAGTCAAACAGAAACAAAAAAAATGAAAAAATAGATGAAAACTTAAAATACCTCATGGGTAAAACAGCTGACCTGGAAAATCAATCCAGGAGAGACAATTTAAAAATTATAGGCCTACCTGAAAGCCATGATGAAAAAAAGAGCCTGGACAATATCCTTCAGGAAGTCATAAAGGAAAACTGCCCTGAAGTCCTAGAACCTGAAGGTAAAATAACTATAGAAAGAATCCATCACTCCTCACCTGAAAGAGATCCCAAATTGAAAATGCCAAGGAATATAATAGCGAAATTACAAAATTTCCAGACAAAAGAGAAATTACTTCAAGCAGCTAGAAAGAAACAATTCAAATATCATGGAACCACAGTCAGGATTACACAGGACCTTAAAGCTTCTACATTAAAAGACCATAGGGCATGGAACATGATATTCCAGAAAGCAAAGGAGCTTGGAATGCAGCCAAGGATTAACTACCCAGCAAAAATGAGCATGATTTTTCAGGGAAGGAGATGGATATTCAACAAAATAGGGGACTTCCAAATGTTCCTGATAAAAAGACCAGAGCTCAACAAAAAATTTGATCTTCAAGTACAAGATTCAAAAGAAACATAAAAAGGTAAATGGGACAGAAAGATACAATATGTTGTTCATAAGGGCAAAATGTGTACATCTCTACAAGGGAAGATGACACTTGCAACCTTTGAGAACTGTATTGTTATTTTACCATGTTAAAGTAGTATACACAAAGGGGGTGGATATAAGTTGACTTTGATGTAATGATAAAAAAAAATTTAATCAAGTGGGTGAAATGGATCCAAGTAAGTGGATTAGTCTGAGCTAAGAAAATGTACTGAGAAAGGAGGAGTCAGACAAGGGTAAATTACAAGAAAAGACACAAAAACCTATTAGAGCAGAGGTAAAGAATGGAGGGGGATGAGCATTGTTTGAACCTTACTCACATCAGATTTGGCTCATGAAGGGAATAACATAATCAGTTAGGTATAGAAATCTAACTTTTACTATAGGTAGTAGGAGGGGAAAGGGGAAAGAAAAGGGAGGGGAGATTGAAGGGAGGAAAGAAGCAATTAGGGTAAAGGGGAAGAAAAGGGAAAGGGATAATAGAAAGGAGGTGGGACTGAAGGAGGTGGTCATCAAAAGCAAAACACTAGTGAGGGGGGAAAGGAGGAAGGAGAAAAAAAAGCATAGATGGGGGAAAAAAGGATGGAGAAAAAGACACAGATAGTAATCATAACTGTAAATGTAAATGGGATGAACTCTCCCATAAAATGGAAGTGCATATCAGATTGGATTAAAAACCATAGTCCTACAATATGTTGTTTACAGGAAACACATTTGAAAAAGAGTGACACATACAGGGTAAAGGTAAAAGGCTAGAGCAAAACATATTATGCTTTATCTGAAGTAAAAAAAAGCAAAGTAGCAATCCTGATGTCAGACAAAGCAAAAGCAAAAATAGATCTTATCAAAAGAGATAAGGAAGGAAACCACATTCTGCTAAAAGGCACCATAGACAATGAAGTGATATCACTACTAAACATATATGCACCAAATGGCATAGCATCCAGATTCTTACAGGAGAAGTTCAGGGAGTTACAGGAAGAAATAGACAGCAAAACTATACTAGTGGGGGACCTCAACCTCCCCCTCTCTGAACTAGATAAATCTAACCACAAAATAAACAAGAAAGAAGTTAAGGAGGTGAATAGAACATTAGAAAAGTTAGATATGATAGACTTGTGGAGAAAACTGAATGGGGATAGAAAGGAATATACTTTTTTCTCGGTGGTACATGGAACATACACAAAAATTTACCATGAACTAGGGCATAAAAACTTCACAATCCAATGCACAAAGGCAGAAATATTAAATGCATCCTTTTCAGATCATGATGCAATAAAAATTATATGTAACAAAGGGCCATGGAAAGATAGACTAAAAAATAATTGGAAACTAAATAATCTAATCCTAAAAAATGATTGGGTCAAAGAACAAATCATAGAAACAATCAATAATTCCACTCAAGAGAGTGACAATAATGAGACAACATACCAAAACTTATGGGATGCAGCAAAAGCAGTTCTTAGGGGAAGTTTTATATCTCCAAATGCTTACATAAATAAAATAGAAAAAGAGGAGATCAATGAATTGGGCATACAAGTAAAAAAACTAGAAAAAGAACAAATTAAAAATCCTCAATTAAACACCAAATTAGAAATATTGAAAACCAAAGGAAAAATTAATAAAATAGAAATTAAAAAAAATTGAACTAATAAATAAAACTAAGAGCTGGTTTTATGAAAAAACCAATGAAATAGATAAACCTTTGGTTAATCTAATTTAAAAAAAGAAAGAAGAAAACCAAATTACTAGTATCAAGAATGAAAAGTGTGAAGCGACCACCAAGGAAAAGGAGATTAAAACAACAATTAGGAATTATTTTGCCCAACTATATGCCAACAAATTTGACAATCTTAGTGAAAAGGATTTATATTTACAAAAATATAAATTGCCCAGATTAACAGAAGAGGAAGTAAAATACTTAAATAACCCCATCTCAGAAAAAGAAATTGAACAAGTCATTCATGAACTCCCTAGGAAAAAATCTCCAGGGCCAGATGGATTTACATGTGAATTCTATCAAACATTTAAAGAACAATTAATTTCAATATTATATAGACTATTTGGTAAAATAGGTAAAGAAGGAATCTTACCAAATTCTTTTTATGATACCAATATGGTGCTGATACCTAAACCAGGAAGATTCAAAACAGAGAAACAAAATTATAGACCAAATTCTCTAATGAATATAGATGCAAAAATTTTAAACAAAATATTAGCAAATAGATTACAGAAACTTATCACATGAATAATACACTATGACCAGGTAGGATTTATTCCAGGAATGCAGGGCTGGTTCAATATAAGAGAAACTATCAGCATAATCCATCATATCAACACCAAAACTAACAGAAACCACATGATCATCTTGATAGATGCAGAAAAAGCTTTTGACAAAATACAACACCCATTCCTATTAAAAACACTAGAGAGCATAGGTATAAATGGAGTCTTCCTTAAAATAATAAATAGCATCTATCTAAAACCTTCAGTAAGCATAATATGTAATGGGGACAAGCTAAAAGCATTTCCAATAAGATCAGGGGTGAAACAAGGATGTCCATTATCGCCACTGTTATTCAACATCATACTGGAAACGTTAATTTTAGCAATAAGAGAAGAAAAAGACATTGAAGGCATTAGAATAGGCAAAGAAGAAACAAAGCTATCACTCTTTGCAGATGACATGATGTTATACTTAGAGAATCCCAGAGAATCAAGTAAAAAACTATTTGAAATAATAAACAACTTTAGCAAAATTACAGGCTATAAAATAAATCCACCTAAATCATTGGCATTTCTATATATTACCAACAAAGCCCAAGAGCAAGAGATAAAAAGAGAAATTCCATATAAACTTACTGCAGCTGTTATAAAATATTTAGGAGTCTACATCCCGAAACAAACCCAGGAACTCTATGAACACAATTACAAAACACTTTTCATGCAAATAAAATCAGATCTAAATAATTGGAAAAACATCAGTTGGTCATGGGTAGTCCGAGCTAATATAATAAAAATGGCAATTCTACCTAAGCTAATTTACTTATTCAGGGCCATACCAATCAAACTACCAAAAATTATTTTATAGAGTTAGAAAAAATAATAACAATATTCATTTGGAAGAACACAAGGTCCAGAATATCAAGAGAACTAATGAAAAGAAATGCAGGGGAAGGTGGCCTAGCCATTCCAGATCTTAAATTGTATTATAAAGCAGCAATCATCAAAACTGCTTGGTACTGGCTAAGAAATAGAGTGGTGGATCAGTGGAATAGGTTAAGTATGCAAGACACAGTAGTCAATGACTATAGTAATGTATTATTTGATAAACCCAAAGACCCCAGCTTCTGGGAAAAGAACCCTACTCTTTGAAAAAAAAACTGCTGGGAAAACTGGAAAAGAGTATGGCAGAAACTAAGCATAGACCAAAACCTCACACCATATACCAAAATAAAGTCAAAATGGGTACATGATTTAGATATAAAG
Source organism: Vombatus ursinus (assembly GCF_900497805.2). Lineage (NCBI taxonomy): Eukaryota > Metazoa > Chordata > Mammalia > Diprotodontia > Vombatidae > Vombatus > Vombatus ursinus. The sequence continues at coordinate 19,904,957 of NW_020954594.1, read as the reverse complement.
GGTGACACTATAAGCTAACTGAGAGAGCAAAGAATAGTTTACCTGTCAGATCTATGGAGAACAGAAGAATTCATGACCAAACAGAAGATAGAGAACATTACAAAAAGCAAAATAGATAATTTTAATTATATTAAATTCAAAAATTTTTGCACAAACAAAGCCAATGCAACTAAGATTAGAAGGAAGGTAGAAAATTGGGAAAGAAATTTTACAACCAGTCTCTCTGATAAGGGCCTCATTTCTAAAATATAGAGAGAATTAAGTCAAATTTATAAGAATACAAGTCATTCACCAATTGATAAGTGGTCAAAGGATATGAACAGACAGTTCTCAGATGAAGAAATTAAAGTCATCTATAGTCTAAATGAAAAAATGCTCTAAATCACTATTGATTAGAGAAATGCAAATCAAAACAACTCTGAGGTACCACATCACACCTATCAGAATGGCCAACATGAAAAAACAGGAAAATGATAAATATTGGAGAGGATGTGGTAAAGTTGGAACACTAGTGCATTGTTGGTGGAGTTGTGAAATGATCCAACCATTTTGGAGAGCAATTTGGAACTATGCCCAAAGGGCTATAAAAATGTGCATACCCTTTGACCCAGCAATAGCACTTCTAGGGCTATATCCCAAAGAGATCACATAAATAGGAAAAGGACCTACATGTACAAAAATATTCATAGCAGCTCTTTTTGTGGTGGCAAAGAATTGGAAATTGAGAGGATGCCCATCAATTGGGGAATGGCTGAGCAAGTTGTGGCATATGACTGTGATGGAATATTATTGTGCTATAAAAAATGATGAACAGGCTGACTTCAGAAAAAACCTGGAAAGACTTGTATGATCTGATGCTGAGTGAAGTGAGCAGAACCAAGAGAACATTGTACACAATAACAGCCACGTTGTGTGATGACTAATATTGATAAACTTAACCCTTCCTAGCAATACAAAGATCTAAGACATCTCTAGAGGCCTTGTGATGGAAAATGCTATCCACACCCAAACAAAGAATTATGGAAGCTGAATTGTTATTTTTTTCTCTTCTGTTGAGTTTTGTTTCCTCTTACTGATGGTTCCTCCTATTGGTTTTAATTTGTACTTACAACATCACTAACGTGAAAATATGTTTAATATGAATGTAAATGTATAGCCTATATCAGATTGTGCACCATCTTGGGGAGGGTGGTGGGGAGGAAGGGGGAGAAAAATTTTAAACTCCAAAGCATACGGAAGTGATTATTGATAAATCAAAATAAATTAATAAAAAAATGTGGAATTGGCCAAATGGAAAAGAAAGAACAAAAACTTACTAAAGAAAATAATGCCTTAAAAATTTAAATTTAACAAATACGGGCTAAAGATTTCATGAGAAATCAAAAAGCAATAAAACAAAACCAAAAGAGTGAAAAAATACAAGACAATGTGAATTATCTCATTGTAAAAACTATTGACCTGGAAAATAGACCCAGGAGTGATAATTTAAAATTAATTTAAAAATTATCGGACTACCTGAAGGCTGTGGTCAAAAAGAAAAGAGCCTAGGCATCATCTTCTAAGCCATTGTCAAGGAAAACTGTCCTGATATTCTAGAAGCAGAGTGTAAAATAGAAATTGAAAGAACCCACAGATCACCTCCTCAGAAAGATCCCAAAATGAAGACTCCCATGAATATTATAGCCAAATTCCAGAGCTCCCAGGTCTAGGAGAAAATACTTCAAACAGACAAAAAAGAAGCAATTCAAATAATATGGAGCCATATTTGGAATTACACAGGATTTAGCAGCTTCTACATTAAAGGATTGGAGGGCTTAGAATATGATATTCCAGAGAGCAAAGGAGCTAGGATTACAACCAAGAATCACCTACCCAGCAAAAGGGAGTATAACCCTTCATGTGAAAAATGAATATTCAATGAAATAGAGGATTTTGAAGAATTCTTGATGAAAAGACCAGAGCTGAATAGAAAATTTGACTTTTAAATGCAAGACTCAAGAGAGGCATAAAAAATAAAAAGGAAAGGGAAATCACAAGGGACTTAATAAGATTAAGTTGTTTATATTCCTATATTGGAAGATGATACTTGTAATTCATAAGAACTTTCTCATTATTAGGGTAGTTAGAAGGAGTATATATAGACAGAGGGCTTAGGTATGAGTTGAATATGAAGGGATGATATATAAAAAATAAAATTAAGGGGTGAGAGAGGAATGTACTGGGAGAAAAGGAAAGAGACAGGCATAATAGGATCAATTATCTCACATAAAAGAGGCAAGAAAAAGCTTCTATAGTGAAAGGGAAGAGGAGGAAGGTGAGGGGAATAAGTGAATCTTACTCTCATCAGAATTGACTCAAAGAGGGAATAATATGCACACTCAATTGGGTGTAGAAATCTATTTTACCCTACAGGAAAGTAGAATAGAAAAGGGATGAGAAAGTAGAACGGAAAAGAGATAAGAGAAAAGGGTGGCGATTAAAGGGAGAGAAGATTGGGGGAAGGGGTAGTCAGAAGCAAAACACTTTTGAGGAGAGACAGGGTGAAAGGAGAAAATAGAATACGTGGGGAGCAGGATAAAATGGAGGGAAATACAGTTAGCAATAGTAACTGTGAAAAACATTTTGAAGCAAGTTTCACTGATAAGAGCCTTATTTCTCAAAAATATAGAGAATTGAGTCAAATTTATAAAAAAAAATAAGAGCCATTGTCCAATTGATAAATGGTCAAAAGATATGAACAGTTTTTACACGAAGTAATTAAAGCTATCTATAGCCATATAAAAATGCGCTAACGTACTACTGATTGGAGAAATGCAAATTAAAGCAATTCTGATGTAAGTACTACTTCATACCTATTAGTTTGGCTAATGGAACAGAAAAGGAAAACAACAAATGTTAGAGGGGGTGCAGGAAAAATAAGACATCAATGCACTGTTGCTGGAGTTGTGAACTGGTTCAACTATGAGTAGGCAATTTGGAACTATGCCAAAAGGGCTATAAAACCATGCATACCCTTTGACCTAGCAATACCACTACAAGGTCTGTATCACACAAGAGATAAAAAAAGGAAAAGGCCCTATCTGTACAAAAATACAACAGCTCTTTTCTGGTGACAAAGAATAGGAAAATGAGGGTATATCCATCAATTGGACAATGGCTGAACAAACTGTGGTATGTGATTATGATGGAATACTGTTGTTCTATAAGAAATGATGAGCAGGATATTCCCAGAAAAAGCTGGAAAGACTTACATGAGCTGATGCAAAGTGAAATGTACTATGCACAAATTAATGGCAATAATATAGGATAATCACCGGTGAATGATTTAATTATTCTCATCAATACAATGATTCAAGACAACTCTGAAGGACTTATGATGAAAAATGAAATCCACCCCCAGAGAAAGAACTGAAGGTATCTGAATACAGATTGAAGCATACATTTTTTAAATTTTATTTATATATTTATTTATTTTTGGCTGGGCAATGGGGTTAAGTGACTTGCCCAGGGTCACACAGCTAGAAAGTGTTATGTGTCTGAGGCCAGATTTGAACTCAGGTTTGAACTCCAGGACTGGTGCTCTGTCCACTGTGCCACCTAGCTGCCCCTACTTTATTTTTCTTGAGGACATTTTTGGTCAATGTTTTATTTCACAGTATAACTAATATGGAAACATTTTACATGACTATACATGAATAACCTATATTAAGTTGCTTGCATTCTCAATGAGGGAGTAGTGGGGAGGAAGGAAGGGAGAGAATTTGGAACTCAAAGTTAAAAAAAAATGGTAAAAATTGTTTTTGCATGCAACTGGGGAAAAATAAAATGCTAAGTAAATTAAAAAAAATAAAGTCCAAAGTCAGGAAGTAGGCTGGAAGAGTGAGCCAAAAAACCCAAAAAGAATCCAAGAATAAAAAGTTATGGTGACAGGGATGCTCAAGTTACCATTCTAAGAGAGAGAATTATTCCAAAATTACAATTAAAGCCAAAATTTTAGGGACTAATTAAATTACAATTTCTGAAAATGAATAAACAAAAGTTAAAAAAAAGAAGCAATGAAAATTTATTTTATAAAAAATGAGTGCTACAAGAAAAAAAATTGGAAAATAAATGGGAGCTCTGAAAGAGAGAACTGGAAAGAGAATTAACAACTTGCCATAAGAGGTACAGAACTTTGCCCAAGCAACAAACACCCTGAATATCAGAATAGAAGAAATAGAAGCCAATGGCTCTATGAAGCAGCAAGAAATATTAACAAAGTCAAAAGATTAAAACATGGAAGAAATTGTACAGCATCTCATTTAAAATAAAATGCATAGGGAAAACAAATTGAAACAAGATACCTGAATTCTATGGCTGAAACAAATAAGAGCCTACTTTACATCATAGTTCAAGAAATCATAAAAGAAAATTGCCCAAATCTCCTAGAATCAGAGAACAAGGTGGAAACAGAAAGAACCTACTGGTCATCTCCTGAAATAAACTCAAAAATAAAAATTCCCAGAAGTACTATAGCCAAAATCCAAAATTTGTGTGTGTGTGTGTGTGTATTGTAAGCTCCAAGAAAGAAAGGATTCAAGTATTAAGAAGTAACAGTATACAAAATAGTTAACAGCTATCATTAAATAGGAGCAGAGAGATTGGAATAAGATGCTCCAGAAGGCAAAACTCAGAAAAACTCAGTATAGTACAGGGCAGGAAATGGTCCTTTAATGAAACACATGCTTTTTGAAGCATTTCTGATGAAAAGACCAAAGTTGAACAAAAACTTTAGAGACAAAGCACAGGAATAAAGAAATATAAAAGGTAAAATTAACAAAAAAAGTCAAAAAGGATAAAATATTTACATTATAATATGAGATGTTATATGTAGCATCTCTGAACCATATCATTATCAGGGGTCATAGAAGGAGTCTAACTAGAAAGAGAACCTGAGTAATCATTCTGTTATGTCTTGAAGATCTTTACAAAAGAATGGAAATTTAGTGGAAGGGGAATATGCTGGGGGATGGGGAAGGAAAGGGGAGAAAGGTTAGAGGAAATTATTTCACATAAATGGAGTGTGCAAGTAGAAGTCTATATAAACAAGGTGGAAATGATGGGAGGAGTGGGTAACATAATACATACTCATCTGAATCAAAGGAGTGAAGAATATAAACACAGTTGAATTTAGAAACAATTTCATTCCATAGGAGGGAAAGAGGAGAAAGGAGAAGGGGGAAATGGGAAGGATAGATTAAGAGAGGAATTAGTCCTAAGCAAAAAAAAAAAAAAAGAATGTACACAAATATTTATAAAATTTATGCATTGGTACAAAAATGGAAATTGAGAGTACCTATCTATTGGGAAATAGCTGAACAAGTTACAGTATATAAATGTGATGGGCTGCTATTGTTCTATTAGAAATGATCAAGAGGGCAGTTTTAGAGAAATGTGGGAAGACTTTTATGAACTGATACAAAGTACAGTGAACAGAACCAGGAGAAAAAAATTATATAATGACAACAATGTTATAAAGACATATAACAAAGACTTAGCAACTCTGATCAGCATGATGACCAACCACAATGCTGGAAGACTTATGATCATACATGACACTCATCTTCTGAGAGAAAGGTGAAAAACTCAGAGTACAGAATGAGACTTTTGTTTCATTTTGTTTTGCTTGACTATACATGTTTGTAACAGGGAGAAAAAGAAATGTTATGAAATAGCAGAAAACAAGTGAGGAAATGAACATAAAATTTATCTTAATTGTGTAAGGGGAACATAATGCTGACAGCTTACATTCAAGTATATTTAATAGTACATCCAAGCATATAAATAACATATGGATAAATGAAAAATAATATTGTGATTTCAGGCTTCACCCAACTAGAGTTTAGAAATTCTGAAGCAAACAAGTTAAATGCTTGCCAAATAAATGACCATGGATGAACAGTTTTTCACTCTCTGTTCTTAATAGTAACAATGTGGGGTTGTCTCTCCTATATGATATAAACCAGTACATTTTACTTTTTTCTGTTACATTGTTCCAATATCTCTGGTGACCTAAAAGAGTGGAGAGGGTTTAAGAAGCCTCAGACAAATATGTTCTAATTTGCTTGAAAAAGAACTTGGATATCCAAGGTACTGATGAGTTCTAAGTTTGTGATCTCAGGAAGGTAGTATAAAAGAAAAAATAATGAAAGAAAAACTCATAGGTCAGGCCAATAAATGCTTATTTCAACCCTTTCTCTGGTGCATGAATTGCCAATTTCTTGATTTAAAAATCTATCGCTACTGTCCAATTACAATTTTCTGGGACTTTATGAAAATTGAGGAATTGACGAATAAGATAGAAGTGATTAAAGATGAAAAAAGTAGTTTAAAAAATTATGAGAGCAAACTCAAATATGTGTGTAGACTCCTAAATTTTCTTCATACCTCACTTTGTCCCATTTCTAACTCATTCTTTTTGTGCTACTGCCAAGTAACCTTCCTATTTCATTGCTATATGGTTATCACTCTGTTCAAAAACCTTCAGCACCTGGCTTGGGGGAGTGCTCATGTGAAGCCCCTGTTACCAGGAAAGCTGAAGCAAGTGGATCTCTTGAGCTTAGAAGTTCTGTGCTACATGAGAGTTTAAGTTGATCATGAGGGCTCACTAAGTCTAGTACCAATATAATGAGTCCCTGAGAGTGGAGTCACTCTGCTGCCTAAGTACGAAAATCAAAACAAAAGAAAACTCATGTTGGAAACTGAGCAGGACAAAGCTTCCAAGGCAATAAGAAGTGGAATGTGACCTCTAAATCACTGCTATAAGTCTAGTTCTATTGGATGAGACCATGTCACTACTATACTGCTTAAGACCCAGTCACAAAAATAAAATGAACAAAAGCAGAAACACTCCATTGGCTTCCCATTGTCTACTCGATAAAGTATTAACTCCTGACTGTGCCATTGAAAGCTCTCCAAAATCAGTCTATGTTCTCTTTTTCTCTTCATATACATTATTTTAGGCAAACTGAATTATTCTCCTTTTCTCCAGGATATTTGTCTCATTGATCTCTATGCCACTGCAGACAGCATTCTTTCCCATGTGTGGAATGGACCTCTGGCTTCTGAAATTTCTAGCCTGCGTTGCAGAACAATAGCTGGTAATTCTGGTGACTAAAGTCAAGTGGAGTAGGGAGTGATATGCACTCTACGCCAGTCAGTTGGTGATATTCCAGAGAGTCCAGTCTATTCCACTAGATCAGTCAGTGACTCCCTTTACTCCAAGCCCTGGAAGGAGAAAGAAACATCAAATACATGTGGGGTGCAGTAGTGGAGAAAGTCTAGCTATGGGAAAGAGGTAAGATGACAACCACACCCTTTGGGATTACAGTTGGTGAGGTATTCAATGCAGTCTGTCTTAAGTGTAAGGTACCATATTGTTGAACTAGGAAATAATGAGGTAGTTATGGTAGTCAGAGGACCATCATGGGGAACAATCAAAACTCCAGATGTAAGTACTCTAGAGACAATCAATGGTAGCCTATCTTGCTATGGCTTTCATTGATGTATTTCCCTTATATCTTCCATAAAGTCTTCCCTTATTTATTCCAATAAAAGTGATTTCTTTCTCTATCTTTTTGAATTTCTTATAACCTTTTCCATATACCTCTTCTTTGTACTTATCTTGTCACATAGTTATATATTTATTTGTTCTTTTACTCATTGTATGTTGAAACTGGGACTCATTTTGTTTCTCATTTTTGTAGATTCAACTCCTGTTACTGTGGATAAATAGAATACTTACTTAATCAGATTGTGTTGCTGACCATACAATAGTTAATCTAATTGTCCAAGTTATTGGTTGGAGATTAAGTTTTCATCAAATCATTGAAGGAAGCTCTCAATGTCTTCATAGGAAGATCCCAGAATTCAAATCATTATGCTTTTGAAGGAGTAGAAATTCTTTATTCCCCTTTTACATCTATGTAGGGCTCATTGTTATAAACTCCTGAGCCAGAAGTAAAGTATCAGACTGATTAATCTATGTTTCGCCTATTTCCTGGTTTGGTTACAACAACCTATCTATTAAATTGAAAGTGAAAATATAATTGCAGTGTTGATTAATTGATTGTTATTGAAAATATAATTGAAGTGTGTTGATTCAGTGTTTAGCAGATAGTTTTAATCAGTTAATTTTTCACTTCATCTGTGTGATCTGAACACAGATATTTGCTATACTTCACTTACACAAGCATCTAGATCAAGTAGTCTCTGTCTGGAAAGCTATGTGGCCGAGTGCATCTTAGAATTCAGAGGACCTGAGTTCAAATCCAGCCTGGGCAATTCACTTAACTCTGCCCCACTTGCTCATTTGTAAAAATGTCTGGGGAAGGAACTGGCAAACCACTCCAGTATACTTGCCAAGAAACCCCTAATATGATCATGAAGAGTGAGGCATGACTGAAACATGATTAAACAGCAAAGTCTCCATCTAAATCTAGGTTTACATCTAGGTCTCTATAGCTTCTATATTTATGTCTTTATATCCATAGCTATTGAGTATATTCTCCAGTGCCAGTTCTTCCAGGACAGTTAGGTCCATCCTTATTAAGGTACTAAGTATTCAGTACTCAGTTTCAGATTTGATGTTAGGTTGAAACTAAACATTCATAGGTCATTGAATAGCTAACAAAAATAAATTTACTTAGCCCTAACAGAGAAGAATATGAAACAAGGAAAAAGAAGGTTTTTGCTTTTGTATTCATGCCACTCTACTCCCATTTCCATACTCCATATGTTTTGGAATCTTTTTGCCTTTTGTTGACCAGAAAACCGGTAGGAATGGTAGAGACCTAGGTCTAAGTCATGTTGTGGGTTGGGGGAGAAGGAAGAAACACAGGTAGACAGTGGTCCTATCATAACCCATAGGGACTTTCTATTATTTAACAGTGTGTCTGTCCTATTGGTAACTGGAATATTTTTCATGGCTTTGCCAGCATAGCAGTTACTGAACCACAATTATAGCTGTGGTAAATGGGGTTCTGATTCACCTCAGATAGTGACACAATACCCAACAATTGTGGACAGCCCTTGACATTTGAATCAGTGAATTTTTCTTAGATCTCAGCATTTTCAAAATATCACATAGAGAAAAGAAGCGATTTCAATTCAGGCATTTTCACTTCCTGCATATCCCTTTTCTATTTTCACCCTGACAAATTCCCTCCCATTTCCTTTCCCCCTTTAAACTATCATACACTGTGACTGACACTGATAGATTTGTCCAGTAAGAGCTGATCGATCCAATAATTTATAAATGGGTCTCTTTCTATAACCGTATTATGCCCAATGAATGGTGCCCTTGATCTTTGTAATGAAAGGCACTTTTAAATTTATTATTAATGTTTTTTGTTATATCTTTGGGTCTTTGAATATTTTTTCATACACAGATTAATAGCTCTCATGAATCATCTTCTTCTTAGTTTATAATAATATAAATATCTTTTATACTAAGCAAATTACTTTTAAAATGGCAAAGTGTAATGCATTTATTTGAGATGTCCTGAGGTACTTTTTAAATGGGAAAAATAATAACACTGTATTAATGTATCACTTTCATCCAGATTCCCTATTAACACTTTATTGAATTTTCTTAAGCTCACATTGGTGTGTGTGTATGTGTGTGTGTGTAAACATTAGGAGATAAAATTTTGGTACCTTAGTATATTAAGTATTTAATGGACTCTATTGGTCTCTTTAGGCTTAGAAGGGTGACTTTAGGCTGAACTAAAGTGTCACTGATGTTCGAAAGAACAATCATAGCAATTAGGTCTCTTTTTCACTTCATGAAATAGAGAATTGGATGGGGATATGATGCTCATGCTTTGAAAATTTTTCTCATCTTCTCTTCATGATTCCTTAGCAAATCCTTATCTGATAGGGTTATTGACAGTGCCCCAGTTCTTTCTCACTTTGGAAATCCACTTTTGTCCTCAGATTGCTGTCTTTTATGAAATAGCTCATCTTTATTTCTACTTCCTGTACTTTTTTGTGCTTTAGTGTGTCTGAGGGGTTTACTTTTCCACTTCCCAATCCTAAGGCTAGCTGGAACTTCTCTTCCTAGTTCCTGTCTTCTAAAGAAAAAAAGTGGAGAATGAAGTCACCAAAAGTAGATGAGGCCTGAGGAAAGTACCTGAGATGAGCCTTGCATCACTTTTAGGCTATAGAATGTACCTTAAAAAATTTCTGAGAAGTTTCATAGGCCTGACAAATGTTGATGTAACTTTTGTTGAATAATCAGAATACGAATTCTCTCTGTAAAATATGGTTTGGAAATATATTTTGGTATTTAAAAAAGAGAACAGAGTAGTAGGAAGTAGAATATGGAGTGAAGCTTTATAATGAAAGAGATATACCTTTTCTAGGAAGGAAAACTCTGGGAAAGGGAAGAGAAGTTTTACAATAAAATGACGAGACAAAAGGTTGTAGTTAATCATAGCTTTTTCTCAACACCTTAAAACAGCTAGAAAGGTGCCAAATAAAGTAAAAAAAGATATAGCTGCTAAAGGATGGGAAAGGAAGGAAATCCTCCCAAGAAAATCCCCATAGAAAAATCATTAGAGAGAGACTGAGGAAATGATCAAGCAAAGAAAAGTTCCTAATACATTGAAGAAATAATGTAGGATAAAGGAATGCCAAGAGAAATCTCTAGGAGAAGAAAATAATTCTTCAATAACTACATCTTAAATCCTAGAAAGGGAATGCATTGCTGTATGCTGGAAAAGAATGCTGAGAAGGGCTGGAAAGCATAAAAACCATTAAAGTATTTGGTAAAAAGTGAATTTAAACTCAATGAAAAATTTGAATGTAAAATTGATAGTTTATAATAGAGATTTGAAAAAAAAACTTAGCAAAGAAATCGACACCCTGATGGAACAGAATTGAGTAATAAACTCAAAAGTGAAATGATAAATATTAGATAAAAATTTTAAAATACTGGAACACTAGAAAAATACACAGTCTCTAGAATTCTAGTAGAGGTGATCATAATTTAATTAGATTAATGGCAACAATAGTTTTCACTTTCACACTGCTGTTATGATATAAATTGTACTCCTGGTTCTATTCACTCTGCATCAATATGTACACATAATGATTTCTTTGAAAAATACTATGCCTGTACATTCATATACCATAATTTGGTCATGCATTACCCAATTGATGGGCTCCAGAGGATATATGATAGAGAATACTACTTTCCTCCTTACAGAGAGAAGATGAACTAAATATGCAAAATAAAATACTGATTTTTAGAAATGGACAATTCAGGATTTTGTTTTACTTCACTACGTAAATTTGTTACATAGGGTTTGTTTTTTATTACAATTTTTTTTTCTTTTTGAGTGGTGGGAAGGTAGGAGAGACAAATATGCTGGTTAATTGACAGAAATATAATTTAATTAAAGTACATAACTTCATCTTCTTTAGATAGGAAACATTGAGTGCAGCATTATCAAAGAGAAAATTGTGGTTTCATTTGTTGAGATTTCCTGACATCAAACTCAATGGGAAGAACATTATTAGAGCAATGGACACCATTGCATTAAGGATAAGAATACAGAGACTGTGATTCACTGCTGTGGAGAAGTCCTAGCAGAGAGAACTCCCTCAACCAATGCAGGTGGACAAATTCTCTGCACTTTATATTCTTATAGTTAGAGCTCTGAGAAGTTAAGTGACTTTTCTTAGGTCATATAACCAGTATGTATCAGTCAGAATTTGAACCCAGGTCTTCCTGGCTTTGAGACCAGCTCTCTATGTACTATGTCATATGCCAGTTTTAATGTACAGTTTAGGAACAGTAAAATGGAGACCAACAGATTTAGCAAGTGTCCAAACAAAACTTCATATAAAATTAGTAAACATAAAGCTGAATTCTCCAAATCAGCTATAGAAATATTAATACTTTACCAAAAGGAGGAAGATGACTGATCAGTGTTCACAGACTACTTGCTAAATAGGTTAAATTTGCAGAAATGCTTCCTAAACAGACAGCACTTCCTAGAGCAACAGTAAAGACTAATAGTAATATCAGTCATTGGATCTATCAAATATCATTGATATCACTTCTTAATGTATACATCCGATGAAACAGCAAAGATTCAAGAATAGAACCAATAGGACCTTCCCGGGGAGATGTTTATAAGAATTCAGCCGACATTTTTTTTTCCAAAGAAATTTCCAACTAATGGCCACATCACATAAAATTATTTACAAAAGGTGTAGACTCATGATAGCAAAACAAGATCAGGTCATTGTTATGACAACTCATAGAAAGTTCATTCTTAAGGACCTCTGACTTGTAGATTGATGCTGATTTTGCAAGGATGTTGTAGACCCTGTGCACATATTACTACAGATTATAGAAATTTAGCATGGACAGAATACCCAGATAGGTTGATCAAATAGCCAGAATTATATACTAAAAGCTCACTATTCTTCATAAACTGACATAAACTAACACAAACATTATAGATCCCTGTGCCACAAATAGGAACACCAATATTCTTTGAGAATTCAAGCAATAAATTTAATTAGAATTGCAGCAGCATCATGGACAGAAATGTTATTCAGGATCAATTATATATGACACTGGTGTATAAAAGTTTAAGAACAATATTTTAAATAAATGTCACCATAATAAGAACTCAAAATCTCCAAACTACAAGAAACGAAAAAAGGAAAGTATAGAGACCTAGAAGAGAGAATTAAAACAGTTTGGGGATGGGACAAAGTATATGTCATTCGTATCATCCTGTTTATGACTGGAATTGTCCCAAAGATGCTTTTAATTCATTTAAAGAACATAAGCTTATAACCCCAAAGATTTATTTAATAGCTAAAATCAATTATTTTAACCACTTGCACATGAATTTGCCTAACATAAAAGAACAATTGTAGAATAACAGCTAGTCCTAGAACGATTTCTATATTAACTCCATTAAACATAAAAATGAAAAGGCTGAAATGACGATGAGCCTAAAACACAAAGCATGATAATATAACATGATAATTTCCCTCCCACTTAAAAAGGATGAAATCAAATATCTGAATACCATATTTCACAATATTATATGTATCTACTTTTTTTCACAAAATCCTTTAAAACCTTCCTCTACCCACTGACTCCATTTCTTTAGCAGTTACTTACTCCTCAAGTCTTTATAGTCTGGATTTTGAACCCAATATTTGGCTGAAACTATCCTTTCCAATGTGATAAGTGTTCTTTTAATTGATAGATCTGATTACATTTTCTCAGGAGTATTCCTTCTTAAATTTTCTATGGCTTTAGAAACAGCTGTTTCCTCTTATATCCTCCTATATATTTTCTCCTTCCCCATGTTTCTGATTTTGTTCTCTCTCATCCTTCTTTGAATCTGTCTGATACCTTCTCAATCTTCTTTGCTCGATCATTATTAATGTTCAATTTCCCGTTAATCCCTCAACCATTTCTCTCTATATCATCACTCTTCATGATATCACTAGTTGCCATTGGTTTAATTTTCATTTCTATGCAGATGACACCTAAATCTGCGCCACCATACCTGTCCTATATTCTGAGTTATAATTCTGTTTAAAAATTGCCTATTGGACATCTTCACCTGGATGACCCATAGGAATCTCAAACACAAAGTATACAAAGTGGAACTCACTAACACTCCCCCTCCCTCACAAAAAAGCTTTATGTCATGCAAACTTCACTTTGTTAAGTATAATGCTATCCTTCCAGTCACACAAGTATACAACTTTAGAGTTATTCTTGACTCTTCCCTCTCCATCATTGCTCATTCAGATATAGAATTATCTAACAAGTCTTGTTCATTCTACTTCCACAACATAACTCATGGGATCACCTACTCATATGACCACCACCCAGGTTCAGGCTCTCATCATTTTTCCTAGGTTATTGCAAGAGCATCTTTATTGAACTCCTTTGTTTCCATTTTCTTCCATCTAAAATTCTTCTTTTATACAGTTGCCAATATAGTCTTCCTAATGCATAGGTATGATGGTGTCGCTCTTCTGTTAAAAAAAATCTTCAGTTGTTCCCTCCCTATTGCCTCAAAGATAAAACATAAACTCTTATTATTATTATTATTATTATTATATGTTTTGTTTTGCTTTTAAGGTATATCACAGATCAGATCTAGATTATCTATCCAAACATTTTACATCACTTTTTTTAATGTAGTTTATACTCCAAATAAGTGGCCTATTGCTATTCTCTGAATGTGATATTTGATCTTTTGTCTTTGTGTCTTTTCACAGTCTGTCCCACATGTCATAAGTGCACTCCCATCTCACATATGACTCTTAAAAGCTTTAAGGTTTTTTTTTTCCTAAAGACTTGGCTCCAGTGTCATTTCCTATAAGAAGCTTCCTTAATAGCACTCTCTGCCTTCTCAACTAATCTTGCATTAATTAACTAGTTTATAGGTTGTAAACTTTAAACTCCATTAATAATAGGGCTGTTTTTTCATCTTTTTCTTTCTTTCCCCAGTACCCAGCTCAATGCCATACACACACACGTATGTATATATGTATGTACACACACACGTATATCTGTATATATATGTATGTGCATGCATGAATGTATGAATGTAATTGTGCATGTACGTGTATACACATACATACATGTGTGTGTGTTTGTGTGTGTGTGTATATATATATACATATATATATATATATATATATATATATATATATATATATATATAGTGCTTAATAAAGATTGGTTGAGTTGGAGTGTGTCAGATTGAATCACATAATGTTTAACAGTCCATGATGGCTGAAAAAAAATCTATTGCTCAGATTTCTGACAAATATGAGATTTTTCTACTAAGCTAGGCCATTCTACAGAAAGGAAACAGAATGATTTGCTAAGAGAGTACTCAAAGCCTTTCCAACTTTGTAGACTGTGCTATAATTTTTACTTCAATGGTATAGACTTTGAGAAATTAGGTCTACCCTCATGTGGCTATGAGTCATCAGAGTAGAATGTTTGCATTTATGCAGCCCATTAGGGCACTAATGTTGAGAAATCCATCAATTAGATTGTCGTGGCAGTGGGGTTTGTGCAGCTCAACGAAACTATGAGCTATGCTGTGCAGGGTTATCCAAGATGGACAAATCACAGCAGAGAGTTCTGACAACAGGTGATCCACCGAAATGGTACACCACTGCAGTATCTTTGCCAGGAAAACCCAATTGACAGTATTAAAATGGTAAAAAGAGATGACAACAGAAGAAGAGTCCTTCAAGGCAGAAAGTGTCCAATATGCTGCTGTGTAGAAGAATGCAACAGCAGAGCAGAGGACAATTACAAATAGCTCCAGTGCTAATGAAGCAGCTAAAGCAAAGTCAAAAGGAAGCTCGGCTGTGGATTATGTCTGGTGATGAAAGACAGTCTGATGCTGTAAAGAACAACATTACGAGTCAGAGGAACTGGAGACCAAATTGTCAACATTTACTATATTATGGAGAAAGCAAGGGAATTCCAGAAAACAAAACAAAAAACCTTATTACTGCCTCATTGACTACATTAAAGTCTTGGACTATGTGGATCACAACAAAATGTGACAAGTCTTCAAAGAGATGGGAGTACCAGATCATCTAACTTGTCTTCTGAGGAATTTGTATGCAGGTTAAGAAGCAACAGTTAGAATTGAACATAGAATGACTGATTGGTTAAAGAGTGGGAAAAGGAGCATGACAAGGCTGTATATTGTAACCTTATTTATTTAAATTATGTGCAAAGTACATGATGGGAAATGCTAGTCAGGATGAATCAAAAGCTGGAATTAAGGTTCCTGGGAGACATATAAAAATTCTCAATTATGCAGATGATAGTACTCTGATGGCAGAAAGTGAAGAAGAATTAAGAAGGCTCTTGATGAGAGCAAAAGAGAAGAGTATAAAAGCTGGCTTGAAATTTAACATAATAGAACCCCTAAGATCTTCACAACTGGTCCCATCACTTTCTGGCAAATAGAAGGAGAAGAAATAGAAGCTGTGTCAGCTTTTATATTCTTGCACTCAAAGATTGTACATAATGACTAAAGCCATGAAATTAAAAGATGCTTGATCCATAGGAGGAATTCTATGGAAAATCTGCATAGCATACTAAAAAGCAGAGACATCACCTTGTTAATAAAGGTCTGTATAGTCAAAGCTATGTTTTTTCCAGTGGTAATGAATGGCTGTTAAAGTTGGGCTATAAGGAAAACTGAGCACCACAGAATCAATGCTTTTGAATTGTGTTGCTGGAGAAGATTTTGAGGGTAAGTAAGGGCAGTAAAGATATCAAATCAATCAATACTTATAGAAATTAATTTAGCCTTTTCACTGGAACACTGAAGCTGAATCTTAAATATTTTGACCATGTAATGAGAAGAGAGGTTTGGAAAAGACTCTGATGTTGGGAAAGACGGAAGGCGAAAGGAAAGGGGGATGGTAGAGGATGTGATGGAGAGATAGTGACTTGGAAGTAATGAATTTGAACTTAGACAGACGTTGAGAGATAGTGGAGGATTGAAGGGCCTAATGTGCTATGGTCCACAGAGTCATGAAGAGTTGGACACAACTGAATAACTGAATACCAACAATAATCCCAACTCTGCCAACAATTGCTTGTTTAATTAGTTCCTACCAAGTGCCAGGAACATATACAGACATTTTAAATATTTAAAGGGTTATCTGGTGGAAAGGGGGGTTAGATTTCTTACGTTAGGCTTCATTGTAAAGTAATAAGAACAATAAGTGGTGTTGCAAAGAAGTAAATTGCAATTAACAATTATAATTATCTAAAAATGGAATGGGTTGCCTTAGGAGGCAATAGATCCTATTCCACTTCCTTGCTTGAAGTTTGAAAATTAGAGTTGAATTAACACCTGATGGAGCCTTGTAAAAGTGGTTCTTGGAGGGAAGAAATGGATAATGAAGGCCCATATTTCTGAGATTCTATGATCATGTTGGATTTGATGACTTATGGTGATAGGATTTAGGAGCAGATGGTGCCTTAGAGCTCAACTAGACCAGTCTAATCATTTTACAGATAAGGAAATTGAAGCCCAAAGCAGCTAAGTAATTGGCCCATAGTCTAATCATCAGGTAATAAAGGCAAAGGGAGGTTTCAAACCAAGATCATTTGATTTCAAATCCAGTGCTTTCCATTATACCAGACTACCTTCTTATATTGCTTCTTCCATCTCTGCGGCTTTCTGATTCTATTTTTCCACTAATAGACTAAAATAGAAGGAATGGACTAATGCTACCTAGGTAGTTTAGAGTAGGTCAGTCGAAGCTGGTTGAATGCAGGGGCATGGAGGCACAGCATTAGTTTTTTTTTTCTGTTTTGCTATATTAATTAATAATGTAATTAATTTACACTTTTTTGTTATTTTGTTTGTTATTCAAGCACATGATCTTTAGTTCTTTAATTTCTGCAACCTAGGAGAACAAAGCATCACTTTAGAAACCCCACAGAACAAATCAAAAATGGAAAAATGCTGGTTCTTGGGAAACTAGAAAAGATTCAAGAAATAAGAAATTGCAATTGGTTGTATGACAACATTAATGGCCTCTAGTATTTGAGATTTAGGTTTAAGTCTCATCCATAGTAAAGCATATGAAGTTGTATAATGCCTTTTCTTCTCTATGCAGTAGGATGATATATTTCTTTCCTTCTTTCTTTCTTTTTTTGGTTTATTTTGTTTTAATACCTCCAAGTGTGATCTATTAAATCTCTGATACTGTTTTCTTACAATATCTCATCTGAGCTCTATACCAGCTTTACTTGGCTCAATTATGAGATTTGATATGATCAGAGCTACAGGAATATTTTAGAGAAAGAAGTAATATCAACAAAAAACTACTGTGAGGTGGGAGAGTTATACTTCAGAAATAGCTTTGGCACTTTGGGAAAGGGGGAAACAAAAGTAGTATAGCATCTAAAGAATATCTTCTCATTTAAAAATTCACACAATAATCTAAATGTTGAGAGAGAGAGAAAGACAGAGAGAGAGAGAGAGAGAGAGAGAGAGAGAGAGAGAGAGAGAGAGAGAGAGAGAGAGATTTGCATAGAACCTGCAATTTTGTTGGTGAATGGAACTCCCAATAAGGAAACATCCTTTACTAATGTAGTTTGGTATCAGCTCTGAAATTTAAAATCATAGAGTATTGTCTAAGGTAGTAGGACATTAAGGCACCTGACTAGGATAATAAAGCAAGCACATGTTTTGGGAAGGCCTTGAATCCACACTTTCATGATTTTGAGATTGGCTCTCAATTTACTTATCCATCAAAGAACATTTTCACATACACACACACATTTTTATATAGAGAGATGTAGATATATTTTAACTCTCTATCCCGTGTGTTACGGTGCATGTATACATGTATACACACACACACACACACACACACATTGAAGCAGTTAGATGACATGGTGGAGAGAGAGCTGAACTTGAAGTCAGGAAAACCTGAATTACAATCCTGCCTTAGACACTTGTGTGAGATATTTGACCGTGAGCAAGTAACTTAACTTCTCAGTCTCCTCACTGTAAAGTGGGGGCACTTACCTTATACAGTAAATACCCTCTCATGGGCTAGAGGGCAGAACAATAAAATCCTCCCCAAGTCTTCCTTTATAGAGGGCTCAAAATAATTTAGATAACTCTTAATCTTCCATCAGTGACTGCTTGGTTTCACCTCCATGAACATTAGGCTTCCAAGCTTGGTACCTCCTGGTTGTCCCCTCCACCTTCCTGTTTTCAGCTTCCTTTTGTATAGTGTCTTCTTCCATTAGATTCTAAGTATCTTGAGGGCAGGGACTGCCTATTTTTTTTCCTATTTATACTTCTAGTACTTAGCACAATGCCTAGCACATAGTAGTCCCTTAATAAATGTTCATTAAATTTAATTGAATTAAATTTATTGTCAGGATCAGATGAAATAGAACATAAGTGCTCTGCCAATCTTAAATGCTATATAAATGCTAGCTTTTATTATTTGAAAAAGTCACTAAAGTTTTCTTTACCTTCAGATTCACAAGAATTAGATGAAGTTTAAGGTCCCTTTGAGGTTAAAATCAATGCTCTTATAGCTAAGATAACCTCCACGTAATGATCTGAATGTTTGTAATACATTTTAAATAACTGGAGGAGATATGATAAATTCCAATTATCTACATTGCGTATTATTTTCCTAATCCTTGAACTACTTTCCTCTTTCTCACCTAGCACATTCCCAACTTTAGGAAGAATTCAGACAATTAAGAAATGTACAAAGGGAGCTGAGCTTGACTGTTTGGGGTTTTCTGATTCTGCTGAGAGGATAAATGTATATACACACAGATTATTTACCCTTTTCCCCCCTCAATTAAAATTAGAATCAGCTTTCATTGGAATGATCAAAGCAAGATAATAGCATGATTAAGGCATCATCTCTTTACAGATATTAAGATTATCTGAGGGGCAGCTAGGTGGTGCAGTGGATAGCGCACCGGCCCTGGATTCAGGAGGACCTGTGTTCAAATCCGGCCTCAGACACATAAAACTTACAAGCTGTGTGACCCTGGGCAAGTCACTTAACCCCATTGCCTAACCAAAAAAAAAAATTGGGGGCAACTAGGTGGTGCAGTGCATAGAGCTCCAGCCTTGGAGTCAGGAGGACCTGAGTTCAAATATGGCCTCAGATACTTGACACTTAACTAGCTGTGTGACCCTGGGCAAGTCACTTAACCCCAATTGCCTCACTAAAAAAAAAGGGAAAAAAAGATTATCTGATTTTGTCTCCTCATTTTACAGATGACAAAAGTGAGACCCAATGGGGCTAAATGACATGGTCAAGATCATATTGGTAGCAAGCTGGAAGTGATAAAATCTGAACCCAAGTGTCTTGACTCAGAATCCAGCAATCTTTTCACTGCACTATAAAGCCTATGACCTTTCTAACAAATCCTTGCATTCTTTGAGAGGATCATAAAAATAATTGTTTCTAATTTCTTCACATCAAAGATAGCTATTCCAGAATTTCCATAGTTAGGATTTTTATGTTTCCCAAAACATATCTGTAGGCCTGGTAAAGTATGTGTGTTGCCCATGTAGATTATGTATATCTACATGGGTTTTTATAAATGAGGCTCTCAAGGATGTTTCAAAATATATACAGGGAATCTCACCCATATTCTCCAAGAGGGACTAATTTCTGCCTAGTGAGAAGGTGGAAAAGAGGCAATAAGGCATGCAATTCTGTTATCCTATCTATCTGCCTCTCCTAAATATTGTTCATCTAGGGAAAATGATTTTTAAGTTCAAGCTGCTTCTTTGTCACTAACCATTAAAGGGGAAGGAGTGTGGCTCATATCTGAAGATTAGTTCCTTCCCCCAAATTGCTAGTTACCCAAAAGGCTATCACAAGTAGCAATAGCGAATAACCCATTTACCAAGCAGATAGCAAACAGAAAACAGATAGATTATGTAGATAAAAGATAAAAAAAATATAATAGAGAATACATACAGGTAATGAGCTCTCTTATTTAGGAAGACATCTCAGCTCAACTGAAAGTCCCTTATCTTAACCAAAAGGGAAATTCTTTGAAGTATCTTGGGAGGCAAACTGGAAATCAGGGACATGTTGGAGGTTGGACAATTTTCCCCTACATATTTGGTTTCCAAAGTCTGTACTCTTTTTCCTCATCTTTCTCCACAAAGAGGGCCTTAAATCATGTGTGTCCTTTGTTTAAACAGGAAGCAAGAAAACAGCTCTTTTTTTTCCCCAAGCTCCTATGCCTTCTCTTTCCCCCAAATAGGTACTTGATAATGAGTCAGTATCCCCTTTACCAATGAGGAAAGTCGTATGCAAATTATCCAGCTTTTAATATATAATTACTTCTTTGTTGTTGTTTAGTCATTTTAGTCTTTCGCAACTTTTCCTGACCCTATCTGAGATTTTCTTGGCAGAGATACTGGAGTGCTTTGCCATTTCCTTTTCTAGTTCATTTTACAGATGAAGAACTGGGGCAAACAAGATTAAGTGACTTAGCCATGGTCACACAATTAATATGTGTCTAAGGCCAGATTTGAACTCAGGAAGATGAGTCTTCCTGACTACAAGTGTGTCACTCTATCCACTGTACTACCCAGCTGCCCCTACAGTTACTTGTACGTACATCTTATACTTGATCTACAAATTCCTTTGCATTTTGCACCATAATACTTGCTTCTGTGAAAAACTCCTACTCAATCCCTAACAGCTTTTACATTAGGAAAAGTTAAATGCAGAGAATTTACTCTTGGTATATAGTTTGTGTCAGCCAACCAAAGATGGATAACTGCCAGGCAGGAAAGCATACACAATGTATTGCAAGGTATGCTGGATAATTTGCATATGACTTTTCTCATTGGTAAAGAGGATACTGACTCATTATCAAGTGCCTATTTGGGATCTGAGTTAATTCGTTGATGTTAAGGCTGTATCAAGGGCATCTAGGTGAATAGAGTGCTGGGCCTGGAGTCAGGAAGACTCATCTTCCTAAGTTCAAATCTGGCCTCAGACGCTTACTAGCTGTGTAACCCTGGGCAAGTCATATAACCCTGTTTGCTTCAGTTTCTTCATCTCCATAAAGTGGAGAAGGAAATAGCAAACCACTCCAATATCTTTGCCAAACAATCCCAAATGTGTTCAGAAAGAGTTGAATATGACTGAGAAACAATTGAACAACAACAACAAAAGCTGTATCTCTATTGAAAAAAATGTTTTAAACACTGTCATATTCTGTAATTCTATAATCATAGTTTTAAATTGAAAAGGTCTTGTAGAAGTCACCTAGCCCAACCACCTCATTTTCAGGTGAGGAAACTGAAGTTCAAAGTGACTTGTGCATAGCTATGTGCTGATAAATGTTTAACAACTGTCTCTCTAAAAAATACTCACATCACACTTACAAAGATTATTTCATGTTATTAACATTTTCTCCATCACTTTCTTATGTTTCAACAATCAATAAAACAATAAACCAAGCCCTGATTTGTAGTATTTGCCAACTTCTAAATACAAAATGCTCACATAGGAAATTTAACAATCAGATCTCTCAACTCTGTATTAGCTGACTCCAGTACACCCCAGATTGTCAGGGTGATTTGTTTAAGATTTTACAAGTAGTAAGTAGCAGAACTTGGAAATGAACCCAAGTCTTCTACATCCAAATTTTGACTCTTTCCTCTACATCCTCAAAACTATAGTGGAATTTGTTTTTGGAATTACAGCATTATTATCATATGATGCCATAATTGTGGATATGTTACAAAGGAAAGGGACCATAGACAATATAAAGTCCATCACCTCTATTTTTTTACAGGACACAAAGCTAAGGGTCAGTGAGGGGAAGTTATTTGCCCAATGTCACAAATCTAGTCAGCAGTGGAACTGGGATGTCAGGGTTCTGACACCCTCATTTCTTTTTTTGCTTTCACCTTACTTCACAGACTATTATTTACAGGGAGCTGGGAATCTCTTGAGCTCACAATTTAACCAAGAATCCTGACTAACGGTCTGTAGGGGAACCTATATAAAAGCAAGACTGGTTTTAATGGTTAAAGAGAAAAAAATAATATATCATCTGAAAAGAAGCTCTCCAGATAAATTTGCAGAAGACTTGGTCTGCTGAGGAAATAATATATACAAAATTACCCTAATAGATACTGAAGTGATACACTATGCTACTAGAATTACTTTTTGGACCCATAACAGGCTAATGGATAAAAAGCACTCATTTTTCCAGTGGTCTAAATTCATATTGACCAAGTAGAGTCAATTTTATCTGCAACACATGGGAGAACATTTCCCCTCCAAACTCACAGAGTTATAGGAAGAAGATTCATCCTAAATTGTGTGTGTAAATGAAAGTCGAACTTTCAACCTTTCCGCACTCCCTTTAGGAAAGGAAGAAATTGAAACCCATTATGGGAATGCAGTCATTTAAGACAACATAGAAGATCGTGTTAAAAGTATGTAATCCTAGATTTGAAGATTGGAAAAGAACCAGAGGGTTATATAATCTTTGCCCTGAGTCCCCCAAGGAATGCACCAATTTCATCCCAGATATCTATGTATTGAGCCTGTTTTCAAGAATACCTCCAGGTTGTGGACATTCCATTACTCCCACAATTTTTCATTGCCGAATAATGCACCTTCCCCTCCCCGAATGATAACCTTTCATTTCCAATAGCATTTTTGTAGTTTGCAAAATACCCTTGCATACAACTAATTTCTTTGTCAGTTAAATTCATAGGATCAGAGGATTTAGAGCAGAAAGAGAAAACAGAGAATATCCAGTTCAAGGGTTTTTATCCTGGGATTGGTGAAATTATTATTTTATAGTTTATATATTTTTTCAATATATTTTGTTTCTTTTGTAATCCTCTGTATTTTAGTTAATGTATTTACAAGCATGATTCTGAAAAGGGGTCCATCAGCTTCACCTTTCTCCCAAAGGGACCCATGACACTGAAAAGGTTAAGAATCCTAAAATTTAGTCACTTCACTTGTTTCATCATGTTCTACCTTTAGAAGAATCTGAGACTTTTGGAGCTAAAAGAGACTTTCTTAATCATCTAGTCCAATGCCTTTACTTTGTAAATGAAATGGCAACAAGAGCTAAAGCCCAAAGAGGTGAAGAGACTAGTCAGGATTGCGAAGTGAGTTAGTAGCAAAACCAAGACAAGAACTCAAATTATCTAAGTCCTGTGCTGTTTCTACTCTCTTGCCTAGAGGTGGTAACCACTCTTTTTAGAAAAAACTCCTTACTTAGTAGAAGATCCTATTTATATCACACAAGCTGAGATCCTCAACCACTTGTGTGGTGTTAAAAATAAGATACTGGCATCAGGAAACCCACTCAACATTTTTCAATTGATTATATATATATATATATATATATATATATGTATGTATGTGTATATGTATACATATATATATATATATGTATTTATATATGCATGTGTATAGTATTGAGCTTAGGGCTACACTGAAGAAATCAATTTTATTTATTTAAAATTTTTTTCTACTCAAAGAAGAAAGACAAACATTCCTGGGCCTTTTGAGTTGTCTCTAGAGACCAAATTTGAGCTTATTTATGAAACAGCAATGAGCTAAATAATATTTAGACCTTGCCAGGTCCCTGCTCCTGAACAAATTAAACAATATTCTGAGCTATAGGATTTGGAATGCCCAAAAGGGTAAAACTTAGCTTTTTTTCTCAGATGAGCAAGCAACTGAAGCATCTAGGAGAGAGTTCCAGGAGCAAACATGACTGACAGTAATTGTAGGCAAAATAGATGGCTTCCTGGGAAGAATAATTTAAGAGGCACCTGAATGCTTCCTGGGCCAATGTGTCTCTTCTACCAGCCTGATACTATGCTTGGAAATTATGGTAGTGGTCCATTCAGAGCATCAAAGATCCACAAAATTAGAAGGGACTTCAGAAGCTATTAAGCCCAACTTGTGCCTAAATAACAATATCTTTATGTCAGCGTAACAAGTGGTCACCCAGTTTTTGCTTTATTCTATCTCCTGAAGAGGAGTTCACTATCCTATAAGGCAGTGTTCTATCTCAAGTGGGATATCTCAAGTGGTTAGGGAATTATTTTCCAGAATCAAATCTAAATTTCCTTCTTTTCAACTTCTATCCATTGATCCCCTTTCTTTCTGAGGTCAATCAATTAAGTAAATTCCTCTTTCTATTAAAATACCTTCAAATTCTTGAAGGCAGTTATCTTATCTCTTCTAATACCCCCATCCAATCTAAATGTTCCTGGTTGTGTTAGCCAATCTTCATAGAACCTGAACCCAAGGCTCATTACCCTGCTCACCCTTGTTGGATGTACCCCATCATTTTAAAGTACTTTTAAAAATGTGACACTTAGAATTGCACAAAATCCTCCTTAGATCCATCTTGAAAAACAAGTATTTTCATTGATTAAGGTTTTGTCTTATCTGGCTAACTTAACACATTAACAGAAACTGGCTTAGATGGTTATTGCCTATGGGACAGGTAAAGCCGATTGAAGATGGGCAAATGGTGTTCCAATTTTCAAAAGAAGAGAAGAGAACAGAATATCTTGAACAGAAGTTAGTGAATTTGATTCTGCAAAAATCCTAGGGTAAAACATTAAAAAGACTGGTATAAATTTAGAAAGGGAAGGAATAATTACAAAGATCCACTATGGTTAATCAAGAACAAGTTATTCTCAACTAACCTCTTTGGACAGTATTACTAAATTTGTAGTCTGGGGGAATTTTATGGATATAGCTTAGCTAGTTTTAGCAAAGTTTTTAATAATGTATCTCATACTATCCTTGTAGATCAAATAGGAACTATCTGGGTTAAATGATAAGAAAATCAGATGGCTCCAGACCTGGTTGAATGACTAGACTCAAAGAATAATTGTTGATAGTTCAATGTCAACATTGCAGGAAGTTTTAGGTGGTGTATTCTTGAGATCTGTGCTTGGGCCTGGGCTGTTGAAGATTTTTATCAATGATTTGGATAAAGGTATACATGGTATAAAGATTATAAGCAGCTATGATAATAGCTAACACAATGGATGACAGTTAGGATTCAAAAAGAATTTGACAGGTTACAGTATTGGGTTGAATCTAATAAGATGAAATTTCATAGAGAAAAATGGAAGGTCTTACAGTTAAATATTAAAAAAAACTTCACAAGTATAAAAGGAATAGGCAGCATTTGTCTGGAAGAAAGATCTGGAGGGTATGGTAGTTTGAAAATTCAAAATGAATCAGCAATGTAATGTGGCAGCCAACAAAGGTAATGGTATCTGGTTCTCCATTCAAAGGGTCACAGTTTCAAGTAATAGGGAGGTGGTAATTCCACTATATTCTGTCCTTGTTAGAGCTCAACTGAAACATTATGTCCATTTCCAGACAACATATTTTAAAAAAGACGTTGATAAGATAGAAAGTACACAGAAGAGAAGATGAAAGAAGGTAAAAGGCCTTGAGTCCATGCCATATGAAGATCATTTCAAGGAACTAGCAATATAAAGCCTGGAGAAAAGAAGCATGCAAAGGGTCCATGGCCACCATCTTCAAGTGTTTGAACTGTTGTCATATGAAGGAGTGATTAATCTTTTTTTTTTTTTTATGTTTAGACCCGAAAATCAGAACCAACTGCTCTAAGTGGAAGTTTGGGATTGATGACAGGAAAACTTCCTAAAGATTACAACTTTCAAAAAGTTGAATTATCTGCTTTAAGAAGTAGTGGGTTCCTACTCATTAGAGATCTTCAAATAGAGGTTGAGTGACCATCTGTGGGCCACAATATTTTGTGGACTCCTTTTGTATATCTTTTGGACTAGATAGCTGCCGAGTTCCCTTCCCACTCTAAAATAATGTGATTCTGTGGAATATTACCACTCTTTGAAAAAAGTAGAAATTCATTTAGGCTGAAAGGATTGGGGGGGAAACTTCATGGTGGGGGATAAAGGTGGGAGGCAATATGGTCCTGAACTGATGCTTGAAGATGGGTAAGAACTCAGTGTTCACAACCTCACAATTAAAGTTCAATCTCTAAGGGATCTTTGATGAAGGACATATCATTGTGGGGGTGATAGAACAATCAAAGGTCAGAAAATGCATGGTACGTGAATGGAGAAAGGTGCTCCAGTCTACCTGGAGCAGAGAATAATGCCAGGGAAAAGGGGGAAGCATTGAATATGTAGAGTAGCAATGTGTTATAGAATATCTATATTGTGTTAGGATTGAAATGCAAGCAGAGGAATTCAGATTTAATTTGGTAGGTATTATGGATTTATAACTAGGGGAAATACATAGTAATTGAATAAAAATTAGTCCAATCCAGCAGGGATCAATCAACAAAGATTTATTAAGCACTTACTATGTGCTAGGCACTGTTTTAAGTATTGGATATGAAGAATGGATTGCTTTATACAGACATTGAAGACTTAAGGTCTGTGGAGTAATCAAGGCAAGAGTTGAAGAGGAACTGGATTAGGGATTTGGCAATACTTTCCCACTTGAATGTTGGGGATTGAGGCAAAAGAATAGATACATATCACTTCAAATTGTTTCATGTAGAAATCTAGGAGGGTAGAGTAATAGACCCATTATATAACCTGAGTACTAATCTTTTTTTTTTTAGGCACTTGGGGTTGAGTGACTTGCCCAAGGTCACACAGCTAGTAAGTGTCAAGTGTTTGGTCTGAGACCAGATTTGAATGCAGGTCCTCCTGACTTCAGGGCCGGTGCGCTACCCATTGCACAATCTAGCTGCCCCCTGAGTACTAATCTTGCATTTTAAATCGTCTACTGGACATTTTCACTCAGAAATTATGCCCAGACTTCAAATATAATTACATCAACAATTGAATTCATCAATTCCTCCTCCTCAAAATATTTCCTTTTCCTTACTTCTTTTTGTTAATAGAACTACCATTTCTCTATGCCTCTTAGGCTCAAAGCACTAGAATCACCTCTTCTGCCTTCCTTTGCCTTCTCCCTCTCCATCCTCATTCATATCTAATTAGTTACCAATCTTACTCGTTTTTGTAATAGCTTTTGTATCAATCTCTTCCTTTCTATCCTCATGACTTTCCTGCTAGTTTAAATGTTTAGCATCACATGGCTGGACTATTGTCTTGGTTTACTAAATTGTCTCTGCTTTCAGTCCCTTCCAAACAATTCTGTTTTACCAAGTTAATTTTAGGATTATAGGACAAGGAATTTAGATGTGGATCTAAACCTCTCATTTTAGAAAATAAGGAAACAGATCCATAGAGGTATCCTGATTTGCCAACAGCACCAAGGTAAGAGAGATAAGATTAAAACATCAGTCCTCTTACCCACAATTCATCACCTCTTCCATCATATACTGTTGCCCTGTGCCTTATGGCACTATTTAATCAAGTCATTAACTTACTTAAAAGTCTTCAGTGACTTTCTATTGCCTATAAAATATAGTCTACAGGCTTCTGGATAATATGGCCATGGAAAAGGTCACAAAGAGCATCAGATTGAAAAATGACTAAGAAATTCAAAAAGAAACATCAGTTTCTTTCCTTCACTCAACTTGAGACAACACAAAAATGAAACCAAAAACCGAAGATGCTGGGTGACTAGTCATGCCAGAAAAGCCAGTATCAGTAGAAGTAAGCAGATAGGAAACATAGAACCCTGATTAGTACATCTCATACTAAAACTAATACAAGAGAAGCTTCATGAAATATGGAAGGCCACATCAGCATCCTGATTGGAATAAGACAATTTGAAAGCTTTGCCTGAGGACACTGAAGCCTGACAATGATGTTAGCACAGGTACATCAGGAGAAATGGAAAGGAAAACTGTGAAATAGGGTTTGGATCAAATAATACCTCATTGCTGCATTCAAGATCAGGGGACAGGGTGGAGATTATTGTTGGCACAAAACCACAAATCGGTCACTAAGACTAGAGTTATGTGTAACAGGAGATATAAAACACAATGAAGAGATATTATTGGTCAAGAGATGTCTGAGAGATAAACTAGAAGAAGAGAATGAGTCCACAATAATTATAGGCAGAGGCTCAGAGGGGGGAAAATGGCAATGACCATAGGGAGTACAAGTGAACTTAGAAAAAAATGAAACAAGAACTAAAAAAAAAATAAAATTATGAGTGAAATAAAAATGTTGGGGGAGGAGGATTTGGAAAGAGAATAAATAGCTTAGAATGGAAGATAAAGAATCTCACCTAAATAACAAACTCCCAGAAAGTTGGAATGTAGTAAAGAGAACTTAAAGAATTTATGAAACAATGAACAATTTTAGAACAAATTTAAGGACTGAAAAAAATAAGGAATTGACTATCAAAAACAACTCACCTGGAAAACAGGTCAAGGAGAAAATTTATTAATCAATAAACTCCCTGAAAACTCTGATCTTCCTAATTTAAGAAAGATTAGGAACTATAATTTAAGAAATCAAAAATGAAAACCAGGAAACCATAAATAAAAACTATCCATACTTGTTACACTTTGATGACAAATTGAAAATAAAAAGAATCTAATAGTCACTTCCAGAAAGAAACTCCCAAAAGAAAACTATTGTAAATGGTGTAACTAAAATCTAGAGATTCTAGGCCAAAGAATAATATTGCAAACAGTCAGAAAAAAAACTTCAAGTATACCAAAGTCAAGGAAATTCAAGATCTGGCAGCTACTCTACAACTTACTGAAAAGGAGAGGAAAAAACAACATAATTAATATTCCAAACGGGAAAAGATTAAAGTTACCACCAAAAATAATTTGTTCTACAAGACTGAATATAATCCTATATGGGAAAAATGTACCTTTTATGGCATAGAAGACTTTCAAGCTTTACTAATGAAAAGATCAAGTTTTAGTAGAAACATTAAAATAGAAACTCAGATGTCAAGAGAAACTTTTAAAGGTAAACTTATTTGAGAACTTAGGAGGAACTCAAATGATAGCATCTACAAGGGGGAGGAGATGTATGTATCAGTTCATATTCTTAATGACTTCAAGGGTCATGGAAAAATTAAATAAGATAAACAGAAGGATAGGTGAAATTTAAATCTTTTTTGATGGCTTTGCAAGAGAAAATGAAAGATAAAGGAATGCATTAGGGAACAAATCAGGAAGAAGTAGGTGAAAGAGTATCCAGAAATTTAGGGAAGGATGCAATGATTGCACATCTCATTAATTTCACTCTCTTCTAAACTAGACAAAAGAAGGGTTGAACTTACATCCAAAGTTTATTGTAGAAATACATTAAACTCAATGGGGGAAAAGGTGGGAAAATGGAGAGAAGAGCTGATATTAAAAGGGTGGATTGCTTCAGTTAGTTGGAAGCAAAACAACACCAACTTTGATGAGTGTATTATGAAGGGAGAAGTAAAAGGAAAAAAAATAGGAAAGAGCCTGGAATCAAAAAGTGGTTTGTGGAGAAGAGGAAAAGAGAGCTGGAGAAGTGGCATACAACCAGATCACAGTACTGTTTATGTTCTTTCACTTTGACTATCTTCTTTGCAGTAAATAGGGTGCTAGAGGGACAAAGACGGGAAAAGCATGCAATGGAGGAGATTAAAACATTAGTAATCCTAACTCTGAATATGAAATGGATAAGCTTTCCAGGAAAAAGGAAGAGAATAGGTTGGTAGAAAAGAAAGAAAAATCCAACAATAAATGATTTAC
Organism: Vombatus ursinus; assembly: GCF_900497805.2. Lineage (NCBI taxonomy): Eukaryota > Metazoa > Chordata > Mammalia > Diprotodontia > Vombatidae > Vombatus > Vombatus ursinus. Next base: position 19,874,689 of record NW_020954594.1, on the reverse strand, counting down.
AAGAATATAATGGTTTACACACTTGAAAACAATATTCAGTTAGAGTTAAAATAAGGGATTGGAACATAATTTTTTTTTTACTTTGGTAGTAAAAATAGGTACAGTAGCAAATATTCATAGTCTAAAAAGAGATGAACAAGGTAATTGCATAATGGTTAAAGGTGCTATAGACAATGAAATAATATCCATCCTTCATATTTATGACCTGAATAGAAGAGCATTTATGATCTTAAAGGAAAAATCAATAAAACTATAGGAGAAATGCAATGTAAAACCAATTGTTGGGAAACTCATTGTTCCCCTTTCACATATAGACTAATCTAACAAAAAAATAAATAAGAAAGAAGCTAAGGACCTCAATAGAACTTTGGGATATGTAGATATGATAGATCTCTGGCAATTGCTGAATGCATCTCAAAAGGAAAATTTATACACATGTATGTGTCTATACTATATATACATATATATGTATTTCTCTCATTTTCCAAGATATGGATGTCAATTTTGCAAATATTCTAGTGTGTAAAGCTTTGTTAAGTAGTATAGAAAAGCAGAATTATTAAACAGAACCTTTATTGACAACAATGAAATAAAATTATAATCAACAAATGGCCTTTGAAGAATTCAAAGACAAAATAATTTCATTTTAAAGAACTGGTGAGTCAAATAACAAGTCATAATTTCACTGAGAGATAATGTACCCCCCAAAATGACATAAATTAGATGATACATCAAAACTTTTAGATATAACCATAAATGTCCTCATCAGATGTTTTATATATCCAAGATTTTTTGACAAAAGAGAGAAAAGAGTGCCTTGTAGGGGCATACTCTTTTGCCTAAACCAAAGGGAAGCAAGTGGGAGGAAGGACTTTCTTTCTCTCCCTCAGTCATGTCATTCAAGCTACTGGGCAAGTAGGAAATAATGCATCCAGACAAGAGACACAAACTCAAAGGAAGACAAAAATACCTGAGGGAGGAATTAACTTTAAGGAGTGTACCCTCTCACACCAGAAATTGATTTTAGATGTGGAATTAAGAAAGGGGCAGATTCTGAGACCCCTTGTGTGACTCATATAACAGAGATATTGCACTTATGGAGAGCTGTGTGAAAATTCTAAGAAGAAATAAAAAGCATACCAACCATAAACAAAAAGGAATTGTGAGTTAGCTTTTTGTCACACAAATGCCCTAGATATCTGTTCACTAATAATGTACTTTGAGCCCTCTTTTCCCATGTGCTTTATTTGTTGGATACTGAACTCAAGGTTTATGGTGATGTGGGTGCTTTATATCCTTTTAGCAAATGTCTTTACTAAAAACTAATTAAATATATCAGTTGATTGTTGATAGGCAGCATACAATGGGGTCTTATGAGCTACTGAATAGGAGTAGTTACCTTGCTGAGGTCAGACCACAGACTCTCATGTAGTAGCTACCCTCTGGGGACCAAACTTCTATGTGTGAATATAAATGGAAGAGAAGAATAGCTTAGAGATGTGTTACAAAATTTTTCATATAGTGCATTGTTTTGCAGATATCTATGAAAATATATTACCTACCTTTCTTGATTATAAATTCGTCCAAGGATCATACATTCATCTTTCTATCACCAAAGGATGTAGGAGAGTCACATATAACAAGTGTTAAAAATAAATGTTGACATTTGGATACTCATAGGACTATAAAACTGTATATACTCTTTGATCCAGTAATAGCACTACTAATTCTGTACCCCAAAAAATCAAAGACAAGGGGAAAGGACCTATTTGTACAAAAACATTCATAATAATTCTCATTTGTGGTGACAAAGAATTGGAAATTGAGGGGATTCTCATTAATTGGGGAATGTTTGAACAAGATGTGATACATAAATATGATGGAATACTATTGTATTAGAATAAATGATGAGCAAGATACTTTTAGAAAAAAAACTAGGAAGTCACATATGAACCAATGCAAAGTGAAGTGAACAGAACCAGGAGAACATTGTACACAGGAATAGCAGTATTGTAATGATGATCGACTCTGAAGACTTAGCTACTCTGATCAAGACAACGATCCTAAACAAATCCAAAGGATTTGTGACTTTTAAAAAAGAAAAAGCTATCTACCTCCAGAAAGAGTACTAATGAATTCTGAGTGCATATTGAAGCATGCTTTTTCTTAACTTCCTCTATTTTTTTCTAGGTATGTGTGTGTGTATATGTGTGTGTGTGTTTTCTTTTGCAACATGTCTAATATAGAAACATGTTTTGCATGTCTTCATATGTATAATTGATATCATATTACTTGCCTCCTCGATGAGTATGAGAGGGGCAGGAGGGAGGGAGAGAATTTGGAACTCAAAATTAAATATGTATGTATGTATACACACACACACACACATATATATATAATGTTTAATTGGGAAAATTTAACACAAGAAATAAAAATATGTGTCAAATAGAGAGATGGTTTAATACTTAAAGGATCTGTAAATTCATCTATGTGAATATTTCCTCCACTGCCACTGATTGCAATGTTGCCATATATAGGTAGTCTTTGTGAATTGCAGCAGTCAAAAAAATAATTTTGTAACAAATCTTATGATGAGCCTCTCCAAATTAAATTAGACTCAATCTCAAATAAGAGCTGTATAGTGTATTACTAGGCCTAGTCTTTTCATTTTTGTAGGACTTTCCACAGCTTTCCCTTCACTGACATAATCTTATGGAACACAGGGCCCGTTACATGTCAAGTTAAGTCGTCAAAATGGTATTTTAATGGAGTGAAGGAATAAACCCTGAGCACCTGTTCCTGCCAGCTGCACTTTTTAACTCTCCAGACTTACTGTCATTCCCCAGCATCCCCTTTTACCTGGAAGTTGGATTCCAAGCCTTGACTTCTCTTGTTGGATATGTGCTCCTTTGCTTTTAAGGTCTCTCTCTTTGATTAGGTCTATCCTCTCACAACTTGCATTTTAAAGACACCCAAGTCAGACCCACCCCACCTTTCAAATTTCTTTTATGTGTAGTCTTCCAACACTAGAATGTAAGCTCCTTCAGGGCAGAGATTATCTTTATTTCTGCTTTTTTTATTCCTAATGTTTAGTACAATTCACAGCACATATTAAGTGATTAATAATACTCTTTGATTTGACTAGATATTAAATTTGTGTTCATAGTGATGAGTTCATCAGTTAAGTTTAGAAAGAAGAAAAGAGATATGAGGACAAAGTACATCCATATTTAAGGCAAAGGCAGAAGAGAAAAAAAATAGTAGTTGTGACAGAAGTTCATAGTTACAAAGAAAAGAGGTATTATTTCCAAAGTGTAAAAATGTAGATCATGAAGAATATTAAGTATTTAAAAGAGGTCAAAGATAACTTGGGGTCAAATTCTGGCTTTGGCCCTCATATGTACGAGTATGATGAGGGCAAAATACAATTTTCACTACTAGCCCAGGATGTGGATTTTGTTCTATGATTTGCTTTTTTCTGTTAAATAATTATTCTGAGTTGGATATTGCATTTGGAAGCTTTGAAACCCATCCTAAGCCCAGGTATAGGGAAGGTGCAAATGACTAATGCAGCACAAGAAAAGAAAGCATAAAAGATTTGAGTTTACTTACTTTGTAAGGATATAGTTGTTAAATAAAAAAGGAATAAATATTGATAGCACTGACCTTGTTTCTGCATCAGTTTTCTTTTCTAGATACTTTTGGTTCAGTTTAGTGCCAAGACTTTTGCTTGTCTCCGTTTTTCTTCTTGGCAATGACTTTCAGGTAGTGTCAAATGCTGGCAATAGGAAATGAAGAATCCTCTAGGTTTGAGAAGGCACAGAGTTCCCTATTTTGGATGATTTTACAGGTGGGGGTGAGTAAATACACCATGTCAAGTGCAAAGCCTCCCCTCATTCATGAAATAAAGAAACTAACTCTAATTAGCTCTAACTGCCAACATGTAATGGCGCTAGCATGCATTAGCCCCAGTGGTTTATAATCTTATCTGTTTTAAAGCCTAGAAACATCCCCTTGAAATCCTAGCTACTCTCCCAGGCCTATTTCGGTGCCTGTAATGAGTCTAGTGCTAGTCATAGTCTACTACAGAAAGTCATTGTAGATAAGCCTGCTATGCTTTCCTCATTTATAACAATAATAATGCTCACCTTCACCAGGCCATTTTGGGAAATGGATGTTTGCAGAATGTTTTGTGATTATGAGATAAAAGGCTATGTGTAATAAGAAATGTTGTGTTGAAAGGTTATTAATGATGCCTTGTCCTAAAGGGAGCAAGGCAGGCAAACATGCTTTTGGTTTAACTGGCACTTGCTGCCCCACGTGAACAATCCCTTTATTTTCAGATGAATGCCTCCCCTGTTCATCATAGAAAGGGATTCAGCAAGGAAACAATAGGATTAGGACCTGGATATCTATCTCTAAGATCCGAAATGCAAGAAAAAACATTTTAAAAATAGAAATACCAGAGTGTCTGTTGGGGAAAAAAGTGATAAAGAATTATAATTATTGGTTCAATTGGATTTAAAGGGAAGAGAAAATAATAATTCCTGACATTGTCAAGCATCATTGAAAATATCTATTTTGAAATTCCTTCACAAACATGGTATGCAAATGAAACTGTTCTCAAATCTGCACATCTTTTCTGCTCCTCAAGGAACCATACTATTTTGTAGAAGAATCAGAGAAATATAGACACTAGGACCAGAAGACACCTTAGAGAGCACCAAACCCAATCTCATTATTTTATAGAGGAAACTGAGGCTTAGAAATGTCACACAGATAAGTTACTGACAAAGCTGTTAAAATAACCTGGGTGTTCTGACTCTGAGTTCAATGATCATTTTACTCCATAGAGAAGTGAGGTATGGAATTCTAGAACAAGGAGCTAGGAGAAAGTTTGCAGAAGACAGGGTGAGAAGAATCTCTTACAATATACCCAATAAGCAATAATTAAAGTTAGGGGTATGCTGGGATTGGCTTTAGGGGTTAATAATCATTTCTCTTTACCTGAAGGCAACATACTTTGTGGATGTACCCTCACAGCAAATACTGGCATTTAATAGACTTTGTCATTGTAACGAGAAGAGATAGGATGTGAGAGTGACAAAGGTGCAGAGTACTGAACCAATCATAGAAATTTTCTCCAAGTTAAACATTCTCATTCTACAAAAGAGGTTGAGTTAAGGCAAGACAACTACCACAAAACTTAACGTCAAAAGATTAGAGTGCTTCTCCTAGCATGAATAGTTTGTTGCTAACTTGGAGGGAAAGTTGAGCCAGCACACCAAACTGAAGGTCTGCAAAGCCATTATACTGACCTCATTGCTGCATGCCTGTGAACCCAGACAACATGTATACACACACACACACATACACTCAAATATAAACATACATACATCTATATCTATATCCATACACATACATATAGATAGCTGTAGCTATCTCTTTTTCCATCTATCTATCTATCTATCTATCTATCTATCTATCTATCTATCTATCTATCTATCTATCTATCTATCTATCTCAGCAACATGCCAGGAAACTGAATAGCTTCCAATTTAATTGGCTTAGGAAGATTCTGAAAATCATCTGGCTAGATAAGGTGATGGACAATAATGTCCACTCTTGAGCGAACTGAAAAGCATTCAAACTCTACTGGAGAGAGTGCAACCTCAATGGGCTGGCCACATTGTTTGAATGCCAAACGTACATTTGCCTAAAAGACTATTTTAGGGAAAATTCATACAAGGGAAACAGTCACCATAGATGTCAGAAGAAGCAATACAAGGACACTATCAATTTCTCTCTGATGAACTTTAGAATGGTGAGCAATGGGATATACCTGCATCGAACTGCCCAGCATGGTATGCCCACATCGAAGAAGGCACTGTGTTCGAATTGCAATAGCTCAAAAGCAATATAATATGCACAAATTTAGAGACATCTTCACTCCAAATGTTCCTATGTACTATTTGTGCCTGACCTGTGGTAGGGCCTTCCAAGTTTATTTTGGTCTGATCAGAAACAGTTAGACATACTGTACGTTGATGTCATTTGAAGGAACACATTCAATCAGTATACTGCTATAATATTTGATCTCAGCTAGAGTATGGTACAAGGGACAGAGAACCTGTCAACTATAGGCTAATAATGAGTATCATCATCATTGATGGAAGCTAAGTGGTGTTCAATGAATACAACACTGGGCATGAATCAGTAAGACCTGAGATCAAATCCAGCCTTGGATTCTTATTAGCTGGTATGACCCTGGTTAAGACACTTAACCTTTATTTCAGTTTCCTCATATGTAAAATGAAGATAATAATAGTACCTACCTCCCAGAACAGTTGGGAAGAGCAAATGATGTAATAATTGTATAGTGCTTAGCATATTGTCTGGCATATAAGTGCTATATCAAATTAGTTACTGTTATTATAATAAGCACTTATCTAGGGCTTTAAAGTTTGTGGAATGTTTCCTATCCATTGTTTTGTTTAAGCTTCACCATAACCTTGCTTAAAGTCCTCCTCTGAAAGGAAAATCACTATGACCTAATGACACCCATAATTTTTTGGTAAGTCCAATTGCTAGAAAGGTTTTCTTTTTACATCAATCATAATTTTTCCTTTTTTTAACTTTTGAATATTAATTAGTCTAGTTCCTCCCATGGGTTCAAGCAAAACAAGTTTATTACCATTTTACATATGAGGAAACTGAGGGAAACAGTGGTTAAATGACTTGTCCAGGGTAACATAACTTGATTTCAGCTTGTCTTCCTTATCACAAGCCCAGTACTCTATCTATTTCACAATCTAGCTGAAATTATTGTTATTCTTTTAAAAAATATTTCACTTTCAAATGTAAAATGGTTAATATTCCTCAGAGAAATAATTCATTAGTCATCTAGGATGACTAATGATATAGAAAGGATATAGAAAGAAACTAGTTACAGTCTCTCTGGAAAAGTAAAGGAGTCAAGAATCTTTCAGAGGGAAATGACATTACAATCATCAGAGAGGCTGAGCAGTTGAGCTGTGGAGGCAGGAAAACTCCCAATATCCCTTGTAGATGCAGCTACCTATTATCAACTATTATCCAACATAGGAATTTCTGATTTGTGTTAATTACACATAGACACTTTTTATTACATTTGCAAAGTTGTTTGTCCTAGAAAGAAGTATGTTGAGAGAGCCAGATGAGTTTTCTATTATAGCATAGCCATGTAGTTTGGGAGGGCTAAATTTTTCAAATGAATTTCCTTGTATCTCTGTACCACGATGTGTGTCCCCTAGAGATATCTTTTGCAGGCCATGCTGTGAGCCGAACATAATCTTAGGCACAAAGAATGTTGGGGGTCTGAGGTTAGATATATCCTAGAATAGTAGTTGATAAAGTGGTAGACTTGGGATCAGAAAGACCTGAATTTGAAGGTATCCTCAGACGCTAGCTATGTGACGTCAGGCAAAACATTTAATCTCTGTCAGCTTCAGTTTCATTATCTATAAAATGGAGATGATAGCACTTACCTCGAAGGTTATTGTGAAGGTCAAAATCAATAATATATGTAAAGTGGTTTGCAAACCTCATAGTACTATATACATTTTAGTTATTATTACTATTACTATTGTTATTATTATCATTATGACTCATTGCCACAAGGCAAGTAATAATTATACAATTGAAAATGCCTTGTGAGCCCAGTCTTTTCGTTGTACCTGCACCAGAGATCTCAATACCCTGATAGATGTGGAATCACAGAGGCACTTGTAAGATTATCTCCTCCTATCTCAGCCAACCAACCAAAACCAAACCAACCAAACAAATAAAAAGGTGTGTGCTCCATTCTTTTGATGAATGTCCATGGAAGGCCAACTCCTATAGTGACAACATGACACTTTTCTTGGGCCATGTTTGTGTGTCTTTATGAGAGCTAACTCTCAAAGCTGGGAAACAATCAGGTTTTTATTAACCAGATGTGGTCTGACCAGGTAAGAGTGGAAACTATTCTCTCCCTCATTCTAGAAACTGTCTCCTTTCATACAACCTAAGAATGAATCACTTTCTTTGGCTGTTGCACTTTACAATTCTACTTAATTGACTGGATGAAAGACTCTTACCTGTTACTTGTTTTTCATCGATTCCAATTAAAGTTTTAAGTTGCCTTCTCTGTACTGAGGGTGTTGCTTCTTTTCCAGTATTCAGTCAGAAGCAAGAAAAAAATATTACCAGAATGTGTCCCTTGTGGACTTTCAGAAAGATTTCCCAGTATCCTTTTCGAAGAGAAGTTTTTCCTTTAACCAACTACCTCTCTTCAGCAGCTCTCTGTCCATTGGAATCCAGAGCAGTTTAAAAGCTAATTTTCATTGAATATTATTTATTATTGACTTCTCTTTTCCTTACTTTTCATGGCTTCTTTATAATTTGGCTACTAGCTCAGGACCCTGATACAAGTTCATTTTCCTAGATTATTTAAAATCACCTTTAAATTGAATATAGTGCCAGTTCTTAAAAGATTTGATAAATAACTTATCTACAGTATATTCAGTGTCTTATCTACTTATCTTCATCTTATCTTTATTATTTTATCTATTATCTTATCTATTATTATATCAATTATTATCTATTATCTTATCTCTACTATCTTGTCTTTAGTAACTTATCTACATTATATTTAGTCATAGAAAATGTGAGCTATGTGCTTACCAATAACCAAATCAGGTAAATATTAGCCCATTAGGTGAAATTCAATGAATTAGATTTTCTTATAATAAAAAGGGAAATTTAAATGTTCTCTTTCTTATGACTTCAAATATTCAGACCACCCACATTTTGTTAGCACTTTTAGTGAAAAGAGATGACTTATTTGGAAGTGAAATATTTTTTAAAATAATAATAATAATTGCAGCTAGATTGTGAAGTAGATAGAGTGCTGGGCTTGTAGAAGTAGAGTGGTAAGGAAGACCTGAGCTGAAATCAAGCTATGTGACACTGGACAAGTCATTTAACCACTGTTTATCTCAATTTCCTGATATGTAAAATGGTAATAATAATAGCACCTGCCTCATAAGGATGTTGTGAGAATCAAATTATATAATAATTGTAAAGAACCTACCACATTGCTTAGTATATAGTAGGTGTTATATAAATGTTGGCTATTATTAACATTATTATACATAAAATTAAGAAACTCTCTTTTCAAGAGTTTTTTATTTTATTTTTTGTGAAAGGAATAATTGTCACGTAATTAATGAAATAGGGACAGGTAGGTCACACAGTGGATAAAGTGACAGGCCTGGAGTCAGAAGATTCATATTCATGAGTTCAAATCTGGCCTTAGACATTTACTAGTTATGTGACCTGGGCAAGTAACCTAACCCTGTTCTGTTTCCTCATCTGTAAAATTAGCTGGAGAAGGAAATGGCAAACCATTCCAGTATTCTGTCAAGAAATCCCCAAATGGGGTCACAAAGAGTTGGACATGACAAAAAAAAATGACTGAACAACAATTAATGGAATACATCACATTAAATGAATTCATAATTCAAAGTCAGTGATATCTTTTGATGATTAATCTATAATATAAAGACAGGCAATTAATATTGCATGTATGTGGACAAAGATAAAAAAAAAAATAATTCAACCAGTCTAGTACAGTGGATAGTGTACTTGATCTGATATGAGAGGAGTGGGGTTTGAATTTCAATTATGCTACTTACTACTTATGTTATTTTGGGTAATTCAATTGATTTAATTCCATGAACATTCATTATGCTCCCTTTCTATGTTAAACTACTGCGCTATGTACAAAAATTAAATAGTTTCTGACCTAACAAAACTTATAACCTACTGGGAGGAAACAGAATGTACTAAGGAAAGTAGATACAAAATATTTATCAAGTAATATAAACTAATTTCAGAAGAAAGGGCAATAATTACTTGGAGGATCAGGGCAGGCATTGTGTAGGAGGTAACTCTTGAGCTGAGCATTGATGGATGATAGAAAGTATAAAAAGTGGAGGTGAGGAAGAAGTATACTCCATGGCTAGTCAAAGGTACAAAAATAAGAAATGGAGTGTCATATATAAGTATATTAACCGACAGGAGCAAAGAGTACATGAAGGGAAGCTTCAGTTATCTGTAAATTGATACTATATCTACTCATGGGAAATTCACTAAATTAGTTTAATCCTAATAAATGAAAATTCAAATGCTCTGGGTTTTGCAACTTCATGTATTTGGAGCACACTCATGTTAGTAGGAATATTTGAGTGGGGGAAAAGACATTTGTAAAATTGGCCTAGGTGAACTTTGAGATCCCTTCTTACTCTAAAACTTTGGCCTTTTGAAGTAGTGATTTTTAGAATGATCAATTATATTTTTCCTCCTGAATTGGTTATTCTATGTGCAGATGATCCTTTATTGTTGGCATCATGTTATAGTCATAGTCCAGGGTACAAAATGGTGTTTCCTTTGCAGTAAAAAAAAAAAAATCATAAATCATGAGATGAAGTCCTCAGCTGATAAGGTGATTGGCAGGGAGAGAGAGAGCAGGCTATAACAATGGCTTGCCTTCCACGCCTTGAAAGCTGCTCCTCCCATCTCACCTCTGCTTCACTGTTTCCCTGACTTCATTAAAAATTCAGCTCAAACTCTATCTTCTGTTATTCCTCTCTCTCCTTTGCCAAGCACCCCCCCCAAAGTCCTGTAAGTCCCTTCCCTTTTGATAACCTTCCATTTTTACTGTATGTACCTAGGACATACAGTTTGCAGTTATTTCCTTCACTGGAATGTAAGATTCTTGACTGTAAAACCATGTGGTTTTTTTTTTTCCTTTGTTTGTATCCCCACTGCTTACTATAGTGCCTGATACATACACTTAACTTAAATACTTCTTGATTTGATACATCAACAATGAAAATATAAATAAATATTCTTTGTATGTCCACCAAAATTTATAATTGTAAAATACTTTTCATTGAAAGTTCAGAATGAATGAATAAATGAATAACTAGTTACCAAGAGGTCTAAATAGACAAACTGTATAGCAGCATTAGGGTTCTCAATATAGTTACACTCAAGAAATATTTATAAGTACTCACAATGTGCCAAGCATTATGCTAATCCCTAGGGATAAAAGACATTCCCCTCTCTTAAGGATTTTGTATTCCAATGGGGAAGAAAACATGCTACTGATGGACCAACAATTTAAATAACTGGATACATTGGAGATAATCAATAGAGGAAGAGGACTAGAATTAAGGGAGATTGAGAGAATATTCTTGTAAAAGATGAGATATTAGCTTGGACCATTACTTATTCTATAACTATTACTTTTTAGATAGCTAGTACTTACAGAAGTACAATAGAAACTTTGTTCTGACTTGAGTTACATATGTATATCTACAGCTATAATACACGTATGTGTATACATATATATATACATATTTATTTATATGAAATTTCTTTTACTAGAACATTCTTTAATACTTAAAAGATAATGAATGTTGTTTGTGTGGGTACTCATTCCATGAATGTGGATTGCTGCCCCTCAATAAGTTAGTGCACGGTAGTTGAAAATTGCTCTACTTGAAAAATTTTGTAATCTTGTTAACAATGTTGTAGTGAACCTTTCTGACTTAAATAAATCTATCCTTGGATAACAAACAATATACCCATAATCGTATACATGATTATGAGTGTGTATATATATGTGTGTGCATATGTATATACATATATACATGTGTATATATGTTCACACACATGTGTGGGTATTGTTGTTGTCGTCATTCAGCTGTGTCCAGCACTTTGTAACCCCCATGGACCATACTGCCCATGGGGTTTTCTTGCAAAGTTTCTGGAGTGATGTGCCATTTCCTTCTCCAGTGGATTAAGGAAAACATAAATTAAGGGACTTGCCCAAGATCACACAGTTAGTAAGTGACTGAGGTTGTATTTGAATTGAGGTTTTCCCAACTCCAGGCCCAGCCCTTTGTCCACAGAGCCACTTAGATGTATGTATGTATATTCCAAACCTGTGATTTTACTGGTGTAGGGAACTTTTAATTAAGAAACTCCAGTCTTCCAATGAGTAGGCAATTGTTCTGCTCCACAATTTAGAGTTTTATGGAATTGCTTAGGACACTGAGGCCTCCTGATGATGGTGCCGGTTTTTGCTCATTCTTAGTATTACTAAAAATTAGCGTGGTTTAGGCACAGTGCTTAGTAGATTGATTAATGGAGTAAGAACAAAGGAAGTTTGAAAACAAGGTGGTCCAAGGTCAATGTCCAATGGGTAATTGGTCAAAAACTATTAATAAATAGTTTTGAAAAGAATTTCATAAACTCTTTACAATAATACAAAATATTGCTCCGAATAACTAATAATAAGAAATGAAAATCAAATAATCTCTGAGGTTTTAGCTCATACTCCCAAAATGAGAAAATATTACAAATTACGGGAATGTCTAGTAGTAGATGGGCTACAAGAAGATACACTAATGCGTTATTTGGAGAACCTCAAATTGGTCCAACAGTTCTGGAAAGCAATTTGGAATTATGCTTAGAAAGTGACTTAAATGTCTATACTCTTTAATCAGGAATCCTCATTGCTATGAATATACCACCAAGAGAATAAAGATGAAAAAGCATGTACCTAAATATTCATAGCAGCACATTTTATGGTAGCAAAGAACTGAGGAGGGGGAGGGGGAGAAGTATATTCTCATCACCGTGGGAATAGCTCAACAAATTGAAGTACATGAATGTAATGTAAAGTTACTGTGGCATTAGAAATGATGTCAAGATTCGCATATGAATTGACGAAAAGTGAAGAAAGTAGAACCAGAAATAGCAACATACATAATGAAAACAACAATAAAAATGGAAAGAATAGCAAAAAAGGGACAAAATGTGGCTAATTATAATGACCCAGCATGACTCTAGAGAATAATTGGAAAAACACGCCTCCCTCCCTTCTTTGCAGAGGTGAGGATTTATGGGTGTGAAATACTGCCTATACTGCCAGACATAGTCAACATGTTGCTTAGTTTTGATTAAGCACGCTTTTTCATCTTTGTTAAAAGGATGAGTTACTGGATAAAAGAAGGGAGGTACATTATATTTGGAACCAAATTTGATGTCAAAACGATGACATCAACAAAAATAAGTATTTTTTAAAGTAAAGAGGGCGGAAATCAAGCTTACAGAAAGATTGGGAAGAGACTCAAATAAGCAAACTCAAAATGTGGATGTTTAAGGATGAAACAGTAAGGAATATAATGAATATATAAAAACATGGAGAAGTTCTATAAGAATTTCTATACTGTATCTGTTCCTTCATTAATGATACATTTAATTTCAAATATTTCAGGGAAGTACTGCATGAAGAAATAGAAATGGTACTGAGGGAAATAAAAATGGGAAAACAGGTGGACTAGAACAAAAATAGACAAAATAAATCTATGCTGTAAGAACATTTTAAAGAATGTGAAAGGACTGACTCTCAATATATCTAAGAGGAGGCTACCAAATATTTGGAAGAAAATACACAAATTTTATTGGTCTGTTGGTTGGTTATTGTCTTTTGTTCTTGAAGAGGACCAAAATAGCATCACTATGTTGGGGCTGAGGTAAAGTGTGTCCAACTGGGGCTCATCAGACAAATATAAATTGAGAAGGCTCTACCACAGCTTGGGCACAAATAATCCATATGAACATTTGGAGTGGAAATGTCTCTAAATCTTTCATTTTTCACATAAGTAATCTGAAGCCCGTGGAGATAAAGTCACATGTTCAAAGTCGTATAGGAAGCATCAAAGGTAGGATTTTAACACAGATCCTTGAGCTAAACTCTTTCCACTGTTCCATTTTTTTGAGGGGGGACCTCTGGCAGCAACATTTGTACATAAATGAATGATTACATGAATGAACAAATTAATGAGTGAATAAAAAAAATAAATCCCTATTATATGCCAAACACTGGGATAACTGCTGTGGATATAAACAGAAAAGAAAAATGGGTCATGTTCTTGGGGAACTCATACTCTAAATTGGGAGGGGGGTTCATAAATGATATATATCAATTATAGGGAAGCTGGAAAGAATGGCAGTCCTTCAGATGTTGATGGCAAGTTCCAAAAGCTCTTAGGTTGCTACTTACACTGTGTTGTATTTTAATAGGAGAGTTCTCTAAGGGGACACCAGACAACTTAATATCAAAGGTGGCAGAATAGTACAAAGGCCTTCCAGGACAGACATAACCCTAGAAGAAGACTATATGTAGGGTCTACCAGACAGGAAGGAGCTTCTGCTGGTCAGGTTCCCCCACACCTGGAGATAAGTAAGTCCAAAGTATAACAAAAATCCTAATAATGTTGAGAATCTAGAACTGGGATTCATATCCAGGGATCCATGAATTTAAAAAAAAAATGTATTTTGAAATAGTCATTGATAATCCTGTGTATTTGTAATATACATATAATTTGTATTTCTATGTATTTTATTTTATGCACTCAAAAATATGATTGTGAGAAGGGATCCATAAGCTTCTTCAGCTTGCCAAAAGGGATCCATGACTACAGAAAACTTAATGACCCCTGATCTAGAGTTTGATCCGGTATCTAGAATAGACAGGATTAGGCTGGCAGACTCCTGGCCAAACAAATAAGCAAAACAAAAACAAGTAAAAAACACTATACTAGTTGCCTCCACTCATTATATATCTCCCACTCATTTAGAATAAAACCCTGAAATCTAATTTCTGATTTCCCCACTTCACTAAAGCCATTCTCTCCAAAATAATCAATGATATTTTAACTGCTAAACCAATCAATGAATGAGCATTCATTAAGTATTTATTATGTTTGGGGTACTGGGGAAGTTTCTGCCTTTAAGTACCTTACATTCTATTAGAGAAATAAGGTACACATAAAAGTTGATACAAAATTATGTATTTATGTAAGATATATATATATATGTATATATATGTGTGTGTGTATATATATGAATATGTATATATATATACATATACACACAAAATATATATATATATATATATATATATATTACAGATTAATTTTGAGGTGATAAAATAGTAAACAGTACCTTGTGATATATCAGTGAAGACATCATGGAGCATATGAAATTTGAGCCAAGATTTGGAAGAAACTGGGGATTCTAAACCAGAGTTGAAGATGGATTGCATTCTCTGAATGAGGAATAAATAGCTAGTGAAAAGACATAAACATATAAGATGAAGTTTCCTATATGGAAAAGCATCAAGATTGATTTGAACGGATCACAGAGTAAGTGAAGGTCTCTAATATAAAATAAGTCTTGTAGATTGAAGGTCGATTAGAATTAGATTATGAAATAAGTCTTATGTGTCAGATACTATACTAAATACTGGTGATTTAAGTATTCAAAAGAGAGTCCCAGCCGTCAAGAAGTTTACAATCTGAAAGGGGGGTAGATCAACATACAGACACACACACGCAGACACACCAAACATACACCCGCACAAACCTGAAAAGCCAAAAGAGGGGTACCTAGTGTTGGGGCATAGTGGAGAAATTCAAAAGAGTGTAGCTCAGTGAGTCATGAAGAGCAAGGATTTGAATATGTTTAAAAATAAAGAAGTTTATATTTGATCCCAGAAGTAACAGAGAATACTGGGCAACGAAACGACAAGAATTGTGCTTTTGAATACCTCTTTGGCAGTTTTGTGGAAGACATATTGTAGCAAGGAAAGACTAGAGGCAGAGAGAAGAATTAGAAGGCATGAATTGCTAAGACACAACGAGTCCTCAGAAAAATTCTGACCACTGCTCTCAGTCATTATCCTGGAAAGCAACAACAAAGGTGATGCAGCCTGGCGACTACTCCTGCAGAAGTTAGAGCCACAGTGGCTCTAGCATCAGAAAGGAAAGGTCTTGCCATGAACTTCTTTTCCCTGTGGAATAGTTTAACATCAGAAACTGATGCTTTTATCAGTGGAATTGATATTAAAGAAGAAAAATTAATACCTGTTTTGCCAAAATTTTCCACTTTATCCTATGTTTCTATTTGCAGTGCTTTGCATAGTACTTTGTACATAGGACCACTTAATAAATGTTTCACTTATTCATTCATTCAAGTCTCTGAACCAGGGGAGTGACAGAATAAAGGAAACAGATGCATTTATTGTTGTGGAGGAAGACTTAACAAGACCTGCCAACTGATTAGAAACGTTAAATGAGAAAAAGTAAAGCGTTCAGGTTTACTCTGAGGGAATCAGAATAACATATACATATACATATACCTATACCTATACATATACATATACATATACACACACATATATACATATATAACGTAATATATAATACATATATACATACATATATGTGTATGTGTGTGTTTTTGTATATATATATAAAACACAACTGGAATAACTATCAATTCTCTATTCAACAGGAACAGAGAAGTTTGGAAGAAGAGTTGGTTTGGGAGGAAGAATACGTTCTCTTTGATACATATAGTGTTTGGACATACTGAACTCTCATTCTAGTCCTCAGTCTTCTAGATCTTTCTTTTGTTACTATCACTAGACAGTAATGCAAATCGCTTTATTGAGGAAAGATACTCACAAAGCAAAATTGTGGTCAAGGAGAATAGACAAGAGGCATTCTGTTAGGATCCTGGTTGGAGTTAGGCACTCTGTTGAGGCCCCAGAGGAATTGAGTACCCAAACCAGTGAAGGCCAGTGGACTTTTATAAGTTTCTATTTTTGTGTCTAACAGGACCAAGCTATTGGGGAGAGCGATTAGGGAACTTGGATCTGGGGATTGCTCTTCAAGGATGTGGAGAAGAGGCAACTATTTGGTATTTAAACTTCTTGCCAATGGGAAAGGGAATTTGAGACATTACTGACATATGAGACATCCTTATAAACTTTCATTCTTTTATTACCTTATTTCATTCTCTCCAATACATCCTCTACGCAATTGCTAAAATGAAATTCCTAAAGCACAGGTCTGACCATGTTGATCACCATGTCTCCTGCTTCAAAAACCCAGTGGCTTCTCATTTGTACTAGGATAAAATAAAAACTTCTATGTTTGGGCAGCTAGGGGGCATAGTGGATAGAGTCCTTGTCCTGGAGTCAGGAAGACTCATCTTCCTGAGTTCAAATGTGACCACAGACACTTACTAGCTTGACCCTGGATGAGTCACTCACTTAACCCTGTTTGCCTCAGTTTTCTCATCCATAAAATGAGCTGTGGGAGGAAAGAGCAAACTACTTTAGTATCTTTGCCAAGAAAATCCCAAATGTGGTAATGGAGAGTAGGAGATGACTGAAACAACCAAACAACATTTTTAGATCTTCATAATCTGGTTCCAGATTACTGTTTCACACTTATCATATATCAGTCAACTTCATGCACAATTCAACCTATTTATTCTACTTGTACCAAACACACAACATAGTATCTCTTATATCTGTGGCTTTGCACAGACTTGTCACTCCCCAACCCAAACCTTAGAATGTATACCCTCTTCACCTTTGTCTCTTTGAATCTCTAGAGTCCTTCAAAGCTCAGCTCAGGTTCTCCTAGTTGGAGCTTTTTTTATCAGCTAATGACACCCCCCCCAATTGTGTATTTACTTTGAATGTATGGTATTTACTCACATGTATCTATTTATATGTTTGTATGAAATGTAAACTCCCTAAGGACAGAACCTTTCATTTTAATCTTTGTATCTCAAATACCAGCACAGTGCATAGAATAAAAGATACTTTACAACTACCTGTTGTTTGTTGAATTGTGTTAATTTCTTTTCTAGAATAGAATATTTTATATGAAAAAGGATGAAGTCATTTCCATCCCATAAACTTCATACAATATGAAAAAATTAACATTTACTAGATAGCCACTTTCCATAGAACCCTGACTTAGATACTATATAGATCAAAAAAGAAGAAACATAAACCTTGAAGACTTTATAAAAGAGAAAGCTGTCACCATCATCATTTTCCTCCTCTAAAAGTATGTACAAAACATCTCTCACCTGTGACCTTGTGTTGGATACTGAGCATCTTATATTTCATCCACCAATTATACATCTTCAAGTGACATCGATGAAGCTAATTGTGGCCATTTGATGGCTTTAGTTGTCTTGTCTTTCAAAGCAAGGAATTTACACAAATCATTACTCTCTAGGTTGGGCTCAGGACCCCAGGCTTGATGCTTGTTGTTTCTTGGTTCCTTGTCACCTTGGCAGCAGAACAACATGCCCCCTCCCAATCCCCAGTCTTTTGTGTGCCATTAACTACTCAGATTATTTAATTTATTCCTGTCATTTTTCACTACTCCCCACTGCTACCTATAATCTAATAGACTGGCAGACAGTTCTACATTTATCACTCTTCCAACTATAAGAAAAATGATAATAATTTAGTGTAACTCAAGGAGGTGCTTTGATAAATGATACTAGGGGTCTTATATGGCTCTGTTTCAATGATCCGAACATTCAGCTAGGCCCAATCTGCTTTTTCCCTAAAACTCACATGTGTGCAAGGAACATCTGCCTTCTTTTGTTATGCAAGACAAACTAGCCTTCCTTTAAGAGAACCAAAAACCAGAATAGATTACCTAACACAATTGCATTGCATTGACTTCTTGTTGACTGAAATGCATTCTTATGGATATTGTGTTGTTGTCTTGTTTAATTGCAGTGAGAGAATTGCGGAAATTTTGTGAACCAAACTGTCTCCATCTTGTGCAAAGCAATAAACAGGTTTGCCATCAGAGCCTGGCTTAGATTGCTTAATAAGGAAGACAGGGGTGTTACAAGGGGATTTAAATGGAACATTATCACTCATCACAATAGCAACATTTTCTGGAACTTTCTGTACCTGGATTGAAACAGCAACTGAAAGCTTATAAAGTAACATTAACTCAGTGAAACTAATTCTTTCTTATTATTCCTCCTTACCTTTTATATTCTAATTGCTCTTTAGAGCTTTATACAAGTTGCATATAATATGTGCATTTCTATGCATATTTTTAATCACCAACATGGACAATATATACCCAATCAGATTCTTTTGCTTTGGTAATTGGATTCCCCATTTAATTACAGGTGGTAATGACATTTTAAGCACCTTATACAGGTGTGAGGAGGGGTTTTTATGAAATCAGAAACAGCATTAAGAAAGTCTAACTTCCTGGAGCCATGCCAGATTGCAGAGGTGCCTTTCAACTCTAAATTGCAATTTTCATTAGAGACTAATTATAACCCTGGCCACCTGGACTGCTCTGTGTTGTGCCATGCAACACAGGATGGGGCATGCCAGCGACAAGCAGTTCTTTAGGTTTCAAAAGCCCTTGTGCATTTGAACATGTTTTCATTACAAGTGATTAGTGATGTCTGCTGGACTTGTGTACAATGCCCCCCTTTGGCAGCACATGACCTCCTGAGCATGGGGAGGCTGCTGCCCAGCTGCAAGAGATGGTTTTCAATTTCCACATCCTGCCTGCCCAGTCAGAGAATCCATCTGTGTCTTCCCAGTGCCAAAACAAGCAGTCAAAAATATCAGATGACCCAATGCAAAAGCCTACTAGTCTCATTTCCACAACTTTACAGACAGTATGACCAGCTGGGAATAGGTTAATTTGTTCACATTTCAATTCCATCTTGATGTTTCATCTTAGTCATTTGATGATATTTATTGACTACTCATTGTAGATGGAATCATTATTATCCATATTGGTGACTGATTCCTTCTACCATGCTGTAAATTGCTTGAAGCCTAGAACCATGTATTTTTTAATCTCTGTATTTCCTACTATGGCTTGTACTATACAGTAGGCACCAAATGTACATATGAGTGTGTGTATATATATATATATATATATATATGTATGTATGTATGTATACACACACACACACACACACACACACACACATATATATGGTGGTCATAAAGTCTTAGTTCCATTTTAAACAATTAAAGAGTAAAACAGAGCTAAGACTTTTGGACTACCCTGTATTGTTTTGTATTTCAATACCGGTCCTAGAATATGTGAAGAGAAATTCAAAGTAAATATATGAACTTTCTTTACTTTTAAGGAGTAAGCAATTTCTTTGGGGGAGATGGAACAGTCAGAATTATAAATGCGTACAGAACAATATCAAAGTATGTGCTCATGAATATGGTAAAAATAAGATAATATTGCAGAGATATAGGATAGAGAAATGATTCAGATGGGCTATTAAAAATAGACTGACATGTCTCTCATAAGTATTCATATTCTCTGGTACAAATTTTAAAGGATTGTTTTTTCCCTATTATCATGAAAATTTAGGTAGCATTCTAGAATTTCTTCTTAATTACTCAATATGAGGAGATGGGGGTTGGGGCGGAGACTAGGTTACTGATGTCTTCTGTTTTGTTATTTTACTTCTATATGCCTTTCCTGCCTTGGTAAATGCCAGAAATTTGAATTGAAATTAAGTTTTCAGATTCTGATTTTATTAGACATGTTATCTATGTGTCTGAGGGAGGCACTGCTGTACTTTAGCTAGCTCTAAGTCCACTTTTATTTTCCATGTGTCTCTGCTAAGCAGAGGAAATATTGGATGTCCTTCTTTGAGGGGGTATTCATATAATTCCTTGGTGCAAGCCAGATTAAGGTATATTTGACCTGCATGCTGGGAACTATTAGCATTTATGTTGGTATGTTCAGCTATTATTCGCTAGTTTCAATTCCCCAACCAATGACTTGTCTTGGTTTTTGTTTTTTGTTTGTTTGTTTGGTTTTTTGTTTTTTTTTTTCTTTACTTTTTATAGCAAGGAAAGTTAGCAGTCAAGAGGATTGATATTGTCATTCAGTTTCATCAAATCCCTAAGAGACTGTGAGGAGGTTATTAAAAAAAAAAAAAAAAGATAAGCAATCTCAACCATGCTTTTAATCTCCGGTAGTACAATGAAGATCGAATTACCACATTAACACAATTTCAAGGCATTCTGGTTTTTCTATTCATTCAGCTGTTTTGCTTTTTGAAATATTGAAATATATTTTTTATTCTGCCACTCAACATGTGATTATTAATGCTATGTGCATAGTAAGGTGTTAGGAGTAAGCAGCAAAGATCTCTGTAGTATTATCCTACATCAAAATGCAATCATTGAATGTTAATAGTTCCCTAGGTTAGCTTTGGCAATATAACAAATGCTTCTACATCTGCTTGGTCTTTTCCCCTATGAAACAAGTGTGCAAATAACTCACCTGGGTTAACTCTTCTCTCTCTCTTTTTTTTGTTCTAGCTTCCTCTTTTTTCATCCCTGACTTCTTTCCTCTATTCCCTCAGACAATTCAACCAAAATTTATGAGACTGAAACATTATGAATATACCTGGTCTGCCTGTACTTTGTGACCTCAAATGAGTCACTCATTTTCCCTGGTCTTAGTTTCTTTACCATGTCATATGAGGGAAAAATAATACTCTTTTCACAGGCTAATTCCCGCTGACACAGCTGTTGGATTTTTTGTTTTCCTCAGATGAATCAAACCGATTGTTGATTTGTATAAAAAACAAACAAACAAAACCCCAAACAAACAACAAAACAAATTGTTGGCATATTACTGGAAAAAAAAAAAAACAAATAATAGTTTTCAGTTTTCTATTCATTTTTTTTTTGGGTAGCCTAATTATATAGCTTGATAGAAATACCAACTCCTGTACTGCATGAAGTATTTTTATCTAAATGAAGCTAGGATTTAAATATAATACAATTAATCAAGTAGTCACTCAAGTGACAAGTATTTACTCTGGCACTTGGACTGGGCTTGAAGCGATTGAAGATTCAGATGAATCCTAAGACTTAGTGTCAACCCTCAAGGAGCTTACTGATTAATTGGGCACATAGAACTAACACACATGAATCAATTAGCAAATAAATAAGTAATAATATAAAATAAGAGCTGTTGCATATATGAAAAGTATGATGTAGCATATAGAGGAGTCGTCTTTGAATAAGAACAATTTGGGTTCAAGCATCACCTTTGACATATACTGGACCTATGACCACTTAACCTCTCAGGCAATTATCTAAGACCAAAATTGTAGAGAGGGCATGGATCTTCATTAAGAGAAGTTCTTCCCTAGAAGTTCCTTACACAGATACAATGACAACTCTGACCCCCCCCCCCCCCCAAAAAAAATAATGTAAAATAAAAAAGTTAAAGAAAGAGAGGTCTGGAAAGATTTTGTGAAGAGAGCTGCTACTTGAGTTGACTTGTGGTAAGCAAGTAGGATTTGTATAAGCAGAGGGAAAAAAGGAGGATTTTTTTTTAAAGGAACAAAAAATAAGACCAAAAGCACAGTGAATTGTAAGAAGGAGACACAACAGAAAGGAAATTGGTCCCTGTGGGGACATATTATTAAGGGCTTTGAAAAGCAATTGCCAGTAGCTTCCCCTTGAAGATTACCTTTCATCTATTCTGTATGTACCTATTTATTAAACTATTCATTATACCTATTCTTGTATGTACCTACTTATTAACATATTGCCTCAGTGAACATGAGTTTACTGAGGACAGAGACTCACAGGCTTTTTTTATTGTTTCCAGAAATTTGTACCATGCTGGCACATAGTAAACAAGCAGTAAATCTTCATTGTTTGATGCCAGAGTTTAGGTTTTATACAGATTGTCTTAGGGCTCTGTCAAAGATTTTAGGAGGCTAGGAATTGTAAAATTGAAACAATGTTAAGAATGATTAACCTGGCAATGTTGTGTAGAAAGTAGTGACTCAGGACTGGTCTCAAGTAGATCTAGTAGGAAGCTTTCATTATAATTCAGACATAAGAGGTTGAAGTCTGGTTATTAGATGCCTCCTGATGCTTTTTAATAGATAAAAATCTAAAGTACTTACAATAGCGTTAAAAGAGAACACAGAGGTCTCCAGTTAAATCCCCTCATTTTACATATGAGGAGAGGGAGAATAAGAGAGGTCCAAGATCACACAGACCATACTTGGCAGAGCCAAAATTTGAATGCAGGTCTTTGGGTAGTTGATTTCGTACAGAGTATAGAACAATAATGTTTGCCCATTGATATTTATGAGGATAAGAACTGACAATATGTTGTTGGTCTTCATTAGAAAACAGAATGATTGCTATTCTAAGTAGAAAGCCTCACACATTGTCAGGAATTTAGCCTCAAAATCCCATTATTATTCTATGTTCTTTTCTCCCATTCAGGTTGATCTCCTGTAGGATTTTCTTCTAAATTCCTTAGCCCTCAAATTCCTTGCAACCTCAAATAGTGAAGAAGCAAGTTCTAATACTATTTCTTGTTTTTATATGAAGATTTGATAACATTCAGCTTCCTGTTCTTCAGAAAAATCTCAGTGAAGTTTTAAAAAACAAGCTATAGCTAACATTTATTTAAATTATGTATATATATATGTATGTGCATATGTATTTATTTACATGTATTATATATATAATATGCCAATATACATTCAAAGAAATTTTTGTATTTTTTTTCATTTTTTTCCTTACAACAACCCTGTAAGGAAGGGGCTATCATTATACATGGGGTAAATAAGGCACAGAAAGCTTACCTTGGGTCACAAAGCTGTGAAACTCAAGTCCAGTGCTTTATCTATTATGCTATGTAGCTGCCTTTGTTCATGTGAGACAAACACTGACTAACCTAGAAAACAAGGTGAGAATAACTGCCCAAGAAGTAAGCTGATTCAGCAACAGCTAGGAAGGGGTAGAATGATGTCTTTATGAGTACAAAGGGAACTTGGAAAAGATACATAGATCATCCAATAATACTATGTTCCTCTAAAAGTCTGAACATTATTTTTATGCCCTTGAATGGGCCTAGAGATGGAAACTGCTAAAAACAAATCCAGCCTGAGT
Organism: Vombatus ursinus; assembly: GCF_900497805.2. Lineage (NCBI taxonomy): Eukaryota > Metazoa > Chordata > Mammalia > Diprotodontia > Vombatidae > Vombatus > Vombatus ursinus. The sequence continues at coordinate 19,850,769 of NW_020954594.1, read as the reverse complement.
CACCACATACAGAAAAATCAACACTTTATCTGCATTTTCATGAGACAAAAAGAGTTACATTGAGTAACTTGGTAAAACATTGGCAGAATTCAGTCTGTGAGAGAAAGTCAAACTCCTTAAAAATTAACAAATTTTTTGACTTCTGCTGATTCAGCTGATCCAGTTGTGTCCCATATCTCTGCCATGAACATCATCACTATTTAATGAATTTCAACTTTACACAAATCATTATCTGAATGCACACTTATCTTTTGTTGAAAATGACAGATGCGCTCTGTTTAAAACAAATAAACAAAACATGGCTACTTAAAGGTTTGGAGTTTCCATGTTTGTGTGTCTGGTGGGGAAGGGCACACTTGCCACTATAAATGTTTGCTGAGAGATTGCTTATTTTAGATTTAATAGGTAAGAAAATTTGGACTAATTGAGGATGTATAATAATTCACTTATATAGAAATTGATGTTTTATCTTTTTACTCTTCCTTCTTTAGAGCCAAGCACTCTAAAGACCATCTGTTGGGTATATCATCTTACAAATCATCTCTGGCCACCTGTTACTTAGTAGTTTGCAGTGCTGACTCACTGATAAGTAACATCTGAAAATGGTTTCTACTGGCCGTGGGTATTTCCCACAGAGGTAATTGTCCAAATTTCCTGGAAAAAGACCAAGAAACTACAGAGCCACAAAACCATTTTAGCTTCTTGGAAGTTGATATCTGGGTTGACTGTGTATGACTGACCCCCTTTTCATGCTTTTAATTTATTAAACTGCATCAGCAGTGAAATGATATTGTATATGTTATCCTTAATAAGCCCCAGGAAACCTAGAAGATATATATATATATATATATATATATATATATATATATATATATATATGTTGATTAGATGGTTACCTAAACTTTCCACTTTTACTAATAAGATTAATAAAGATCCAGGTAATAGATCAGATTTGAAGAAAAGCACTGTTGATAAACTGATTTGTTAAGAGACCTGAAAGTATCTGTCTTTAAAAAAGTTATTGAGGCAACAATATAAAGAAACAATCAACAAGATATTTTGATCATTCTTCCAAGGTCAACAAAATGATGACTAATTCATCACAAATTTCATTTTGCTAAAGATTTTTGAAAAGCAAACGATTGGTTGTACAGATGTTTTCCCTGATAAAATTAGTGGTTCAAGAATAAAATCACCATGGAACAAACAGCATTTTTTACTTACTAAAATTAGATGTTTCAGTTGGAAGAACTATGGTGTGAAAGACACTGACAGTCTCATTCTATATTCAAACTATTTCCCCTAGCAAAATCTGAGAGATTTGGATTGAAGTGATGTTTTCAGCTGATGGCCCCTAACATTGCCAGTATCTACTCATGCATTGGCCAAATCATTGTGGGAAAATTCTAACCATATGACTCTTAGTCAAACTACTCAGTTGCTATCTGTTTTGCATAGTGTCATGCTTCCCTGGGACATATAAGAATGATTTGCTCTAATCACATTTCATATAGCTGGACAATGTATGATTAGTTCTACCAAAAGTTAGAAATGGAATTATCTTTGATGCTTCTATTACTAAATGTTGAAGCGTAGCTTAAAAGAGATTTGCTCTCTTTCCTAGTACTTTCATTCACATTTATCTTTCCCTATTATTACTGTACTCCATGGTAAAGGGCCTTTGGTTCTGGGTCTACATGGACTGGGTGTAGTCTTGAGGCTTTCTAAACATACTAACTCTTGGTTCATTTTGCTCTCAAGCCAGAGTTTCTTCTTGGAAATGTCAGAATTTGTCTCATATTTAGTTCTCTTTTGCTGTGGTCAAAAGATATTCAAGTAGTCAAGTACTAATAATATCAGGTACAGTCTCTCCTTTGTGGGATCATAACATCATGGAGGTGGAAAAGATGTTAAAGGTCATCTATTCCAACCCTGTCATTTCACAGATAAAGAACTGAGGCTAGAAAGGTATCCAAGGTTATACAAATATTATGTGAAAGAGCCAAGATTTGAACCAAAATCCTCTCATTCCCAATCCAGTTTCCTTTCCACTGTATGTTGCTCATACTTATAGAAAATGAAAAACCACATAAAGAACACATAGAAGCTTATATAAAACCAACATAATTCTCCTTTCTGTCTGTTGAGTCCAGTCTCTCCTCTTCTGACTCAGTTCAGGCTATCAGAATCATGGTGCCACTTAGTCATTTTGATTTTTCTTGAAAAAGAAACAAATGGGTTTCTAAAGTCAACTCTCTCCTATCAAATCTAGACAATGAAAAGAACTCATTATTGTAGTGGAGAGAAAAGTTCAATTTTACCTTCTCATTTTTCATTCCCTTCATATTTTTATAGTTTGGGGATGATGCATACAATCTTCTTCTCCCTAAGAGGCTAGCACTGCCCAGAATCTCTCTCCAGAAACAGAACTCTATTTCCTTTGCCATTAGGTGAGAGCTACTGTAACTGTACTTTCCTTCTGCCTTGATATTGCATTTAGCACCTCTTGAATATGCGTGGGGAGGGAAGGAGTGAGGAAGCTGGTAAATGTACAAACTTTTTGTACTCCTTTCCTTAGGTCTCAAGGTCTACTCTTAGTTTTCTGGTCTGTGTTTAGCTCTCTCAATTTCTCTAAAAGATTTTTCACAGGTCTGTTAGTTCCCATGTAAAAGTTCAGCTCATAGGGGTGACTCATCTAACTCATAATAACCCCAGGTTAATTAGTTAATCCCAAAAGGATGAGACATTCATTCATCTTCAATAGTGTTTTAACGGATCAAACAAGGAAAATAACTTAATCCTGGAGAAGGACCAATGATCATGTCTATAACTTCTATGAGGAGACTCAATCAAAATTTAAAAGCTCATTCTTCCAATCTTATCTAGCCATTACATCATCCAATCAACCCTTTACACTCTGCTTGATTCTTTCCTGGAGAGGTAGTCTTTTAGCTAATGAATCAAAAGGCACTAACTAATTGTCAGATTCATATTGATTCTGAGCTTGTTCAGGATCATCCAATAAAGGACTTCAAATAACTTTCTTACCTTTGAGAATTGAATATACTGTCTGAAAATCTGCCTTTACCAAAAAGTCTTTCAAGACTTATTGGAAGAAAATAAATCAATCTATGGCTAAAAAAAAATCCTTTGGCTTTTGATATCAATCAACCCAAATAAAAATAAAATAAAATAGAAACCCACCACTCTAACACACTACTCTCCAATATATCAATCCTTCAATTGTGTGTATGTGTGTGTATACGAGTGAAATGTGTGTGTCTACACATTCACACACATATACATAAACACATACATACAATAAGGAACTTCTAACTTTTTTTGTGAATGTGTAACACATTCATTTGACAGTTTGGTGAAACCTGTGAATCTTTTCTAAGAATAATGGTATCAAATGATTGAAGGAAATTCTAAGTGTCAGTTAGAGATTAGTGAAAATAAATGTAGTTTTCCTTAAAAAAAAAAGAAGCCTTTATGAGCCCCTAAAAATCTATCTCCCAAAGTCTTATGGGTATGTGGACCCATGGTTAAGAATCTAAATTGGTAATTTTATCTGTTTCACTCTCATTTGACTCATATATTATTCTACATACACTTTTGCCTCAAACTACAGGCACCACAAGGGTAGCAATTGTAACATTCCTGTATTTTTGATGAAGAACATAATGCTATATATTTTTTAAAAGAGAGACTTTTATGCTTCATATTTATACATTTCATATTTTGAAAATTTAACCAAATACTTTCAAAACAACTTTCAGGATATAAATCATAACAACTTTCCAGATTCATTGGCCTGAAACTTTAAAATGTAACAGAAGGCAAATATTCATTGGAACGTGACAAAAAGGAAATGTTCATAATCATTTTGTTATCCCTTTTCAGTTTCAAATCTCTCTGGATTTACTGTCTTTGACAAACCTGACAGAGTTGGGATTTTGCATGTTTTGTTGACTTAATCTACCTCCAGGGTTATCTTGCATTGTGACTTAGGCAGATATCTACTATCAATAGACTCTGACCAAAATTTTCCATCATTTCTCATGGCAGATTCTATTTCTGGGTGAGTGACATATTTGGTTGCAACATCAAGATATGGGATTTCAGAAGTATAATCCACATTATTCTAATGGCAGCTCTGAAATTGCAGGAGAAGGGGATGATAAGTGTTCAATCAACAGGGTGGAGAGACAGAATATACTTATTCTACATTGCATCTTCCATCTTGCTATTCTTTTTTTGTCTTCCTCAGGGAGTGGGAGAATCTTGTCAAATAAACTCTCCCTGAAGAGAAAATTCTCTGATAAAAAGAGCTAAAAATAACTTTTTGACAAACTCTTGAACTTTTAAAGTAGACTTTGTATCTCAAGTCTGGAAAAAAAAAAGATGAGCAGCATACACTTTGAAAATATCATTTTCTTAGATCATCACATTTATAGAGTTCTTTGAAGCTCTGTAAAGTATGTTACTCAAAATAGCCCTTCGAGAAGTATTACAACACAGTGGAATAACTGCTAGATTTTGCATCCTAATTTTGGGATCAAATCCTATTTGCATCCTTTCCTGCCTGAGTGATCTTGAGCAAGTCACTTGAAAGAATTCATATAACTTATTTACATATTCTCTGACAATTGAATATCCTACCTGAAAGTCTACATCTACCAAAAAGTCTTTCTAGACTAATTGGAAGAAAATAAAGCAGTCTATGGTTTAACAAAGGGGTAAGAAGGAAGAGCTCTTGTATTACCTGAGCTCCAATCCAAATTTTAAAAACTCACTTCCAGAAACTCATTATAATCACCCCCCCAAAAAATGCATCTGTATTTTATTTTCACACCATATATAGTAAACTAGGGATTTTTAACCTTTATCTATATGTTTGTCATGGATCCCTCTGGCACTCTGGTGAAACCTATAGACCAGAATAATATCTTTCAATATTTCAAGAAAATGCTAAATTTCAATTAAATGAAATATTGATTCACCTCTCTAGTCTTTATTTTAATCATCTTTAAAATGAAGGGATAATTGCCTCTGTTGGTCGCAGGTTTCTCCTTTATTAAACTAAGTGATTTCTAAAGTCCCTTCCAGCTCTAAATCTATGATTCCATAATCTATGAAGTAGCTTAAGAGTTATTGTTACCAATTTATATCTAAGGGAATTGAAACTCAGGGCACAGGGGAAAGAGCAGTGGCTCCAGAATCAGAAGACCTGAATTCAAATCTCTCACTTTTGACATTTACTTACTGGTTAACGTAGGTAAGTCACGTCATCTTTCTTTGTCTCAGTTTCCTTATCTGTAAAATGAGAGTGCTGAGTTGGATGGCTTCTGAGGTTCATTTCTAGCTCTCTACCTGTGGTCACACCATTAGCAGATGCCAGGGCTAGGACTTTAACCTCCATCTTCTGATTCAAAGTCTAGCCATCTTTAGACTGTGGTATACTTATTCGTCCGGATCATTGTGTAGAACATTGTTGATCATTGTGCAATGTAAAGCATTTGATCACAACAGAAAATCCTTTTGGATGTATCATCATCTTTGAGATTTTCTCTCACATGCTAGCTTCCCAATATTTTCATTAGTGATATATGTGTAACGGAATGTGATTGCCCTGTAAGAAATAATACATATGAGAAATTCAGAGGAACATAGGAAGACATATGAAGTGATAGAAAATGATGAAAAAAGAATCAAGAGTATCATATACACAAGGATGAATATAAATGATAACAATGTGAAAAGGCTGTTGAAATCTGATGAATTGTAATGAACAAACTTGGTACTGGAGAACTCATCGTAAGACAGGTGAGGGAATATCATTATGGAAGATAACACATGTTGTCATGTCCCAGCACTGTGTCAATTGATTATGATTAAATGATTTTCTTTGTTATAAGGGAGGGTACAGTGCAGGATGTGATCTAAGAAAAAATTACTATAATTTAAAACCAAAAATGCAACAATAGACCTTAAAATAATATTTTATTTGGTTTTAAAAAGTACTTTCTTTTTCCCAATGTCAGACCAAACTGAACGCAGTTGTATAAGGTAGTTATAATCGCTAACCTCATACACAGATGTGAGCTCTAGAGTTGCAGTGGACAACCCATCTGACCTCATGAACCTTAATGAGTCCCAGTTTTTATAGTATTCATACATAGCCTTGTAGCAAGAAGAGACCTTGGAGTTCATCTAGCTCAACACTATCATTTACAGATGAGCAAAATGAAGTCAGAAAGGTTAAACACCTTGCCAAATTCACACAAGGAATAAATGGTAGAGCCAGGTTCAAATCCAAGTGCTTTGACTGCAAATCTAGACCACTTTCCCTTGAACAAAACTTTACCTTAAAAGATAGTTTACACTGCAATCCCTAACACTATGACTATTGTTTCTCTTACATTCTCAAGTTTTGCCCTAGCTCTCAAAGCTCTACTCCCCTGCCCAAAATCTGATGTTTGCTAGAGAAAATGTGACATAAAAGAAAAAGCATTCAACCTGCAGTGTTTATACTCGAATAGATTTCATAGAAGTGAACATGCCAGCCAAGGAGGTAAAATCTCAACATATCTATGCCTGTCCGTCCTGCTTACCCATGGCCTTCCAGAAGACCACTACAGACGATCCCCCCAACATACTGACAATCTTCCTTCCCTTTTCTTTATATTGAGGATAGTAATACAAGGACTGTCCGTTGGTTTTCCCTTTCTCCCACCATATGACCAGTTTATTTTAGGAGTATAGATTCATAGCTGGAAAGGAACCTTTAAAGTAATTTAGCCCATCTCTTTAATTTCACAGAAAATGAAATTGAGGCCCAGAGAGATTAAGTGAATTGCTCAAAGTTGTATAAGATACACAGCTAAGATTTGAACCAGGTCTTCTGACTCCAGATTAAGTTGTTTGTTTGTTTTTTTTCACATCATATGGCCTTTTCTTTTTCACTAATACATTTCCTTCATAAAATGCTTTTCACCACTTTGCACTAATTGCAAGTTTGTAATGGGTTGAAACCTGCTTCTTTTACCCACTACGTGCCCTTTGGGTGATGCTCAATGTCAATTTTTCACATAAAAGTACATGCCAAGGCTCATAGATATCTCTGCATTCAAGCCCTTCCTCTGATAACTATGTGACCATGGGCAGATCACTTACCTATTCAGCATCCTTATCAGGAAAATGGGGATAATAACATGTTCCACTTCACCATGTTGAAGTAAGGAATATGTTTCATACTTCTAAAACTTCTATGTAAGTATGAGCTATGATGATGAAGATGACAATGATGATGATGTATATTTCTAGTGCTGTCATATATCATGAAGCCATTGTTTTTTAATAAAAGCTCCAAGTTTTTTTTCCAGTTGACTTAGGAGCCTCACCACTATTTGTAGGACATTCAGACAGCAGCTAACAGTATTAACCAAAGAACTTCCTTCACAGACACCATGCATGAAAAGGAACATCAATCACGCATTAATTTTAGACACATCCAAAGATGTTGTCAGAGTGGCATGTTGTTGATGTCAGTACGGCATGTTGGATAGAGTTCTGGACCAGGAGTCAAGAACATTTGGCTTCAAACCCTACCTCAAAGGCTTATTCACTAGGAATATGTGAATATTAGTGAATTCATTTAAACTCACTGTCTCAATTACTGTAGCTATAAAATGGAGTTGATAACTCTAATTCACATTGTTATCATGTGGGCCAAATGAGATCATCTTAACATCTGAGTTCCTAGGGGGTGTTAGTGTTTATATGTGTCATGAGGCCCTGTAGCAGACTGATAAATCCCATGAATTTCTTCTCAAAAGTTGAAATAAAGTTATGAAAATGCTGAAAAATAAGTTTGTGAACTCTAGATTAAGCACACTTGAATTATAAAATAAAATGTTAACATTTTAAAAAAATACAACTCAATTGAGAAAAACACTTAATTTAATGTCTGAAAAAAGTAGGTGTCTTTTTGTTGTTGTTGTTGTTTAAAAAAGAAGCTGAATGTAAATTGTCCATTCATTTACTAATGAACATTTAGTAAGCACCCTCTTTGTTCAATGGCAAAAAAGGAAGAAAAAAATGAGTCCTTCACTTCCAGGAGCTTATTATATTCTGATAGAAATCTAAGTGGTTAAGGTGGCAGTCAGCCTGTTAGGACAGAGTTTGTCTGTCTGGCTGCTACACAAGGACTTAAAAGGAAAAAAAAAAAAACTCAGTTCAAGAACTTATAAAATAACTAGCTTGGCTATGGCTGTTATTTCTCCTCCAGCTGACTTGAGCCTTTGTTTGAACTGACTGAATCAAAACTTGTTTAGCATTGTGAACACAGGTTCTTAGTTTGGCTAAAGTGTTTCATTTTACTTGCAGTTCTTTTTACCTTTGCCTTGAGTCTTTCAATGAGCCGCAGGAGTGTGCTATCCTTCCAACCCTTCACAGGACAAGCATAACCCAACGCTTCTGTTCAAATCTTATTTTTTGAATAGAAAGACTCCTTAAAGCAGCTCCCCAGTGCTTTGAAAAAAGCAATGATGCTTCATTAATACAGAAATAGTGACAGGAAAGGTGCATTATGGACTCAACAGTAGCTAACTGATTCCTACAATGGGCTATGCATCCTGAGAAATCAAGCTTTAACCAAGTCTCCAGGGTTGCACCTCATTCCAGAAAAAAAAAAGCACCAGTTAGAGGGGTGACCAGGTTAGGTTTGTGCAGAGGGAGAAAGAAAACTCACACTAACTATAATCTTGGAGAAGAGTGATGCTAAGTTTATTCTTTAAAGGTAGAAAAGGAAAGCCAAGTGAGTCATCTATCCAGTGCTCTCTTTATATATTGCCCTTCTAGTTACCATTGCACTTCTGCCCATAGACAAATGGGTCAGTCATATCAGTACAATGCAAAACAAAGGGTAGTAAAGAAAGGCTTTCTTTTCCTCTAACTCTGGGACTGAGTCTGCAATGGTTGGCATAAGACTCAGTCATTATTTTCTCTCTCACATTTGTCCTCTCCTCTATAATCCCCCTACTACTCTCATAGTTCCTCATTACCACTGAATCAGGCTCTTGAAGTAGATTCTTGGCATGTCTTCTTGCCTCAGATCTCCCTCCCCCCAACTGGAATGCATGTCTCAGGCTATCAGGCTTATCTTTCTCATGTATAGATCTGGTTATACTGTACCTCTGTTCAAAGCTCAGTTATGTCTTCTGATTGTCTCCTGAGGAAAGTTTAAACTCCTCCTTAACTTGGTAACTCCTATAAACTGAGGCAAGAGCCCTAGAAGACGTGCATCCCTCTTTCCCAAAGGAAAGAAAACCAAAGGGTGAAAAAGCCAGACCCAAGTCAGGTTTTCCCATGAGAAGAAAACTGGAGAGAGACCATGCCTGTAAAAGCCAAGAGTGATCATTACTAAGCAAGTATAGACAGAATCATGTGGAGGAGACAGCCTAATGCTGAATAGCTCAATTTGGGGAAAGCAAGGAGGGGTTTATATAATTTTCAGACAAAGGGAGGTGGGAAATGGCTAATCTAGGGAGGGAATGCAGCACGTTATGGGTGGAGAGTTCTAGTCATAAGGAGGAGAGGAGAGTTCTAGGAACATGGACACTGACATCTTGGTACATTGAGATAATCATGATAACAGAGAGTCCAAGGCTCACACACACATGGACATATATCATTTCAAAGACATGAGACTGTCTTTTTTGCATAACTCCAGAGAGATGCTTAGAAGTCATTAATTTAATCCCTCCCTAAAAAAATAAATTCTCATCATAACTTTCCTGAAAAGAGGTTAACAAGTTAAATAGAAGTTAAAAAAAATCCTCAATTATCAGTATTTAGCAGTTTAATATAATAGGTTAGACAAACTCACTATGTCTAAACTAACTTCATGCTTCATTCAGAACAAACTTATTTTACCTTATTCTAACCTATTCTAACAGAAGGAACAGGTGACTGCCAGCAACAGAAAACAGAAATTATTAGTTGTTTTCATCTATCTGAATAGATAGTATAAGAAACTGAAATAATTTGGTTGTTGAATTAGTTTGATTAAATTATATCATCTCCTCTAGGGGTAATATTTTGACATGTAAACTAGTTGGTATATGTCAAGGTTATTCCATCGCAATTCACATTTCATGGCAACCACAGACTACAGGGTCATTGCCAACGAACTGATCCAAACCCTAGAGATGGTATGGGAAATTATTCTAGTCAGGATGGACCCAGGAAATACTCACAGAATCAAAGCTATCTTTAGGCATCAGTTTGAAACCTGGAGTAGTCTTAGTGATTAATGATTCCCAAACAGTTAAGACTAAAGGGTGTGTGTGTGTGTGTGTGTGTGTGTGTGTGTGTTGTGTGTGTGTGTGTCTGTGTAGAAGTGGAGGTGGAGGTTCTGGGGTCAGAGACAGGGTTGAGCAGTAATAGCAATAGTTGTAATTGAATAAAATGGAATCTTCTGGAAGGCAGAAAGCATTTTGACTCTGCCTTTGTATCCCTGGCACTCATAGTAGGGACTTGCACATGCTAAGCACTTAATAGATGTTTTAAGATAAAATAAAGGAATAAATTAAAGTGAAGGACACCAGTAATGGTTATACAGAGACTGACTGTGACTCAAGAGAAATAACCTTGCATTTCCACAGTCAAGCTTTTGTAGTCAAGCCTAGTAATTTGGTCTTTAGTGGGAAGAACATTGACCCTGAAATGTTAGGACCCAGGTTCAAATTCCAACTCTGATGATTAATACCTGTGTGATCTTGGGCCTTACTTTCTTACTTACACATCTGTAAAATAAGAGAGGTTGGACTACATGACCTCTAAGGTGCCTTCCAAATACAAACCTATCATCCCCTATGACTTCCGTAGCTGGGGAAGTCAATTCCAGAGACACCCTTTGAAGAGTTCTGATCCATTAAAGAGAGAGATGACAATTTAAGCTCATCTAAAATGAGACTTCCTGGGAACCCCCATCCTTACTTCCCAAACTCCATAAAGGAATTCTAAACCTAACTACCGCCAATCCAAGAAGGGTTGGGTTAAAATCAAACTGACAGTGTAATGAGACCCCTATGAATAATTGCACCTGTAAGATTCTATAGCCATTCTTTATACCACAAAGTTCAGAAATCATGAAAGTTCATGGCAGGAGTTGATGTTTTCAGTTAGAACGTATCCCAATTCATTTCTGGTGACCTAGTGCTTCTGTTTGGTCAAAATAACACCTCTTTAAAAAGAATTATTACATATGAACCATGGCTCAGAACCATGGTTCAATCGGGTAAAGAGATTCATAAATGATACCCTTTCAGGAGCCCCGTCAAAATATACTCAAATAGGGCAGCTAGGTGGCGCAGTGGATAGAGCACCAGCCCTGAAGTCCGGAGGACCTGAGTTCAAATCTGGCCTCAGACCAAGCAGTTCACACTTACTAGCTGTGTGACCCTGGGCAAGTCACTTAACCCCATTTGCCTTAAAACAAACAAACAAATGAAACAAAAAACAATATATACTCAAATAAGTACAGAAATGAGTACATTTTTGCTCTTGCATTCTAACAGAGGATTTGGGGTAAACTAAAATGCCTATATCCCTGTGTGCTCCAAATTCTTTGCTCCAAATTCTTGCCTTCATTGTGTATATGTGTTTATCATCAAGCATCTCAGGTCATGAAGGAAGGAAGTTCTTATTAAATACCTCTTATGTGTCATGCACTGTGCTAAGCCCTTTACAAATATCTTATTTGATCCTTACAACAACCTTGAGAGGTAAGTACTATTATTATCAGGAGAAACTGAGATAGACAGTGACTTGCCCAAGCTCACACATCTAGGAAGCATCTGAGGTCAGATCTTCTTGTATCCAGGCCCAGAACTCTATATACTGCACCATCTAGGTGCCTTGAAGCACCTTATCTCAGTTTCTTTATTTTTATGTACTAATGCATAGATTGGAATAGTGGATAAAGAATAGACACTACTCTAGTGTTTCATCAATGTAGAGATCTTCTGAATGAGGAAAATCCACCAGTGAAAACTGGTGCATATTAACAGCTCTGCAACTTATTTTAGAAAGTTACCCAAAGCAGTAAAAATTTAGAAGAATATCTCAGTTTCACAAAGCCAATATGTGTAAGAGGCACAACTTGAACCCAGATCTTCACCAACACTGCTTCTGTATAGATAAGACTCCCTTTTTTTAATGCATTACTATTAACAATTAAATAGCTAGATCCCTCTAGATGGACTCTTGACTTAGCCATATTCCAGGACAACTTCATTATATTGTGATTTTCTGACCTTTTCCCTGAAGTTCAACAGACTTTTCTAGATAGTCACTTCAATATCAATGTAACCAAGAAGATAACTTTGTAATTTTTTAAAATTTGAATTAATGGAATTAAACAAGCATTTCCATAGCACAGTACAATAAAAAGGTGATTGCCCAAAAAACTGCAAATCTATTATGTATAACTTGCTATTTCTTTTGAGTATACAACAAAAATTTCATCTCCCCCAACTTAGAGATGGCTGTAATCAGAAACAAATAAGTATATGTGTGTGTGTGTGTGTGTATTAGGTAAGTATGTGTGTAAATCTGCATATACACACATATATACATATATATATGTAAAATTATTCTATACATATTTCTATTCATCAGTCCTTTCTCTGGATACAGATAGCATCTTTCTTCATATGCTGTTCATAGTTTAAATATTTATAATAATGAAAATAACTCATTCATTTGAAGTCATTCTTAAAACAATATTGCTGTTACTGTATACAAAATTATCTTGGTTCTGCTCATTTCACTTTTCATTATTTTGTACAAGTCTTTTCATATTTTTTTTTCCCTAAAATCATTGAGCTCATCATTTCTTATAGCACAACAGTATTCCATCACAAACATATACCTCAACTTGTTCTGTTGTCAAGGTTTCCAGCAATAGCACCTACCTTTGCTGTTCTCTCTACAGTGATGCTAGGGCTTTTGTGAATCTTCTTTGGGTCTCCAGGTAATTTGTATGTTTTGGCCTAATTGCCAGAAGGGGATGAAAAAAGCCAGTAAGGCAACAGATAAGGTGAAAGTTTGTGTGTGTGTGTGTGTGTGTGTGTATGTGTTTCTAACTTACCATAAAGGACCCAATGCAGGCATTAACCATATTGCAGGAATATGACTTTGACCCTGAAGCAGTGAAGAGGTGAATATAATTTAGATATCCTAGAGCAAGATAAATTAATGGGGAAACATCGGTAGAGACCAAAAAAGTCAGGAAGTTTCCACAGCTTCCTGGGTTGGTGTTTGGGATGACAATGGGGTAGGACTACATTGATTTCATTTCAAGAGCTGTAACACTTTCCTAAAGAAGGGGCAAAATATATTGGTGACAGGAGTCATGGCAGTGAAGTCTAGTGATGAGCTCTCATTTTTCAATAGTAGTGAGAGACCAAAGCAATAACAACCTGCCCATAGACCAGAGAAAGAAAGAAGAATGCTGTGCAGACTTGATGACAGTGGCCTGTCCCTGCCTTGGGATGCCAAAAGTGAAGGAAACAGTGACATAGCAGGAGCAATGGGCCATAGAAGGCTTCAGGGACATAGAAAAAGAAGCATCGAGTGCAAAAGTGGAGATGCAGAACCTGTCCTTGACTTTTACCGTTCAGTGATACTCTAAGTAATGTGAACTATATGAGTAGAAAAAGGAGCAATGAATCTCAAGGGACTCTCTTCTCCCCCAAGTATTTTTTCCCTCAGTGAGGGACCCTCAGTCTAAAGATCATACTAAATCTGGAACAACTCTAAAGGTCTCCAGAAAAAGTGAGGCACACTAGAATTCTGTAGCAACCCCAAGCTATTTTCCCCAATGCAATGAAAGTTTCAACATCATCTAATAAAGTATACAACTATATAGATCTCTGGGAGAAGGTAAGGATCCCCGGAGAGGAGTCTTGCCTGACTCCTGAGCAATGTTAAATTATTTTACCATAGAAAGACATTCAATCCCAGCCTAGAACTCAAATTCTGCTTGACTAGATGGCTGGAGGAAGTGAGACTAGTAAAAGGGGAGAATTTTCTTGACTGTTTATGGGCTCAGCTACGTCTTTACTCTATTTCTTTGTTTTATTCGATAATATTATTTGATATTCCATGCTTTAGATACCTAATGCTTTGGTGGGAGCTTAGTGCCCTCTGAGGAGACCTAGGAAAGAATGGCTATATTCTCAGAGGAATTCCTGAGTGGGGCCATGATCTGTAAACTCAAAGTTTGGACCTGATCTATATGAGCTGACAGCTTTGGTAATGGACCATGAGTTATACTAAAAATAATCCTCATAAGACCCTTGTGTCACTTTATTAAGTTCAATGTTCATCTTCATTGGAGAATGTAGCTATTTTATATTCAAGGATAGCAATTAGCATTGTGAAATGGAAGGACAAGCAAGTTGAATAACTTTTTCCTATAACCCAGCTGTTGGTTACTGAAATTTTCCAGAGTGAGTGAGGATTCTAGAATTTTACAAGTCATAAGGCAGCTGTTGATGTGGGTAGAATTTCTGATTAGGGACTTTGAGTCCTGTGGAACTGAGTATCTCCTGTGCATTCACTTGGGATACATCAGATAGCATGTTTTGCTGTTTCCACATCCATGATAATAGATCTCTGCATTGTATTTGACATATGACAGTTTTGATGTTGTTTTTATTTTGTCTTATAAATTATAAAAAATCCTATATTATTACGGGGGAATTTTGAAGTGACTTTCTTTAAAAGATTCAATTAAAAAGCAAAGGAATTCACTCACATGAATCATTTTTCCCCTTACAACACCAACCAGCCTATCTGATTTTTTTTAGACCTGTTGTTTTGTTATCCAGGCTGCACAACCTGTGTGTCTGCTTTTGTTTGCATCTCCTTTCATAATTCTGTTGCAGTTTTACATCATGAGCTACTGCAGGGCAGGGACCCTTATTTTGAACAGAGGCTAGCCAATGCTGTGTCCTCATAGGTGTTCAGAAAATGCTTTTTGGAAGTTGCTCGTGTAAACCAGCCAAGATGAGAAAGTGGAATGCATGCCATTTTAAAAAAAAGGTAGATGGCAGCTGAGCTGCAATATTGTTCTTAACAATTTATCTAAAAGAAATAATTTTCCAGGTGAAGAAACAGTGGTGGTCTCTCAGCCACAGGAGCCGATTCAAAACATCAGCTACTACCTGTGAGGAAACTTCAAAGGAAATAATTACTTATTTTAAAAGGGGCCAGAGAGGACTTGGCATGTTTAGCTTCCTGACAGATATTGGTTCCTGCAGTTATTCAAATCATCTGGAAACTATTAACTCGGCACAAAAGTATTGTTTATGATACACTACATAGTTAGCAAGATTACCCAGAAGCACATTGAAGTAAATGAAAAATTATATAGAGTTTCCCACCTACCCTTACCCCATTGTTGAAAGTGCTTGTGTATAGATTCAACTGTCTGGGTTTGCCTTTCTCTACAGACTCTGCTCCCTAGGGAGTCTTCCAGACCATCATCCCTCTATCGTCATCCCCGTGGTGAGAAAAATACCTATCATTATTTTTTGCAACATAGGCTATACTAAGTCTTTCCATAAAAGGCAAAGAAATTGTTCTGGAAACTGGGCTAGAGGGCTAAAGCTCAATGCATGATGAGGATTTCTATTCATTTAAGGACATAAAAGCTACTCCCTACCTCAAATGCCTCAAAATCACCAAATATTCAACTCTCTCTAGGGCTTAGATGGCATAACATTTTATTGGCCTCTGGGGTGTGACTGATATTTTCTAATATAATTGCCAGCAGCTATTCCATCTCAATGAGAAAACAGGGTACCAAAATTTTCTCCAGGCATGTATTATATAAGGTAATCTAAATGCAGTTCCAAACTTTGCCCTTACTAGGATTGGAATGCTAGTTCAAAAAAAAATCAAACAAATCAATAAAAGCCTTAAAGAGTCATGGAAATTCACAAACGGAAATTAGGCACTTTGAGTTTATTACCTTGAATTTGAAGGCAATTAGTCAAACTGTATCCATAGACCTGAAATCTATAATGATCTCAGGAAAAACTTTTTTTTGACTCATACCCCAATAAGGCAAATGGTCTTAATCTGCTTAAATGTAAGAAAAAAAATGAACATGGATTAGCTCCTATAGTGTATTCTAGGTGAATCACTAGGTATCAGTATTTTCGAATACAACATCTATATTGCTCATATCAACTTATATATACATAATGGGTGTATATATGTGTGTGTATATATATATATATTATTTTAACTATGTAAATGTTTTCTGACAGAAACTTGATTGACTTGTAGAGGAAACTCACTAGTATTCTAACAGTTCAAAAGTAGTCTAAAACAAAAGAAAGAAAATATTATTTTTTTTCTCTAATGTATCCCTAGACCAAGCAAGAAATCAATTTCCGAAAGAACAATCTCTCCAGGGGGTCTCTGTACATATTAGGATACCCAAATATATCAAAGACAAAACCTTAGTAGTCCCTATAACTATAAATCATAAGCCCCTACTCATGAGGTTGACCTGAACATTCAGCAAGTAGATGCAATTAGGTCAAAATGAATGCATTTGCAATAATGAAATAAATTAATAGTAGCTATAAACATTGCTCATAAACCTAGTATGTACTATATTTATTGTAGATATGTATATTCACTATGGGAAGAGTGGGCACAAACTTACAGTCTGGTTCTGACACATAAATGTGAGGAATACATATGATCAGGACAACTCACATTTCTAACAATATAAGGCTCCTAGGTCTTTCCACTTCTTATGATATTCTGGCATAAACTTCCTGCTAGATGGGTTATGCTGTTACCTGACTTGGCTTGTTTTTCATAGAGTCCATTTCTTCTGGCTCTGTCTCTCCACTGGCCTCTCTGAGTTTGCTCTTTACCACAGCTTTATTCTCACTTGCCAGGGCTAACTCTCTTTTGAATCCATAGTCAACTCTTTTTCTTTTTCTAGAGATGTCATTTCTTAAAGTGTCTTCCTGCATTGGACTTTGCCTATCTGAATCTGTGTCTGTATACAGACTATATCTGATCTCTACTTTGAACTTCTGCATCATCCAAACTTTTTACCTGTAGATATGATGTTTCCTACTGGCTAAGTGACTTTATTTGGAAAAAGCCATGTCAAATGTGAAGGCTGGAAGTAACAGAGAGGACCCTCTCCCATTGTGCTCTGGTAAAGAGGTATAGTCCCTGATTTCCTTCAAGACTCAGCTTAACTACCACCTTCTGATCCTCCACCTGCTACTGCCTCCCTTCCCAAAATTATTTTTATATTCATATGTGTATATATGTATACATAAATATATAATATACATGTGTATGTATGTATATACAATGTGCATGTGTACAATATATTGTCTCTTCTATTACAATGAAAGCTCCTTGAGGCAAAGGACTGTTTCACTTTTATATTTGCATGCCCAGTGGTTAGCACAGTCTACAACACATAAAGGCTTGACAAATGGTTGTTGATTATCTGATTGCTTGATTCCTTCCTCTCACTTTTCATATTCAATCCACTACCAAGTACAGTCAATTCTATCCCTATAACATCCCTCATAGATGTCTTCATTTTCCTGTTTATATTCTACCTGATCTATTTTTGACCCTTATTCTCATCAATCTGATATATTAAATTGGCATCCTAACACATCTCCCTGCATTTATTTTCTGCTTTAAAGCCCAACTTAAATTCTACCTTCTGATACTCATTCCCTGATCCCCCTAGTCATGACTGAACTTCTTTCCTCATACCTCCCATTTCAGTTTGTTTTGTAACTCTCTATTTGTCATGTAATATGGTATATTAAAGTTATTTGTGTTTATATCAACCTCCTACTAACCTTTAAGCTCTATGATGACAGAAATATTTTATCCCAACATTGTATCACCTTTTACCCAGCACAGTGTTCTATACATAGGCACTTCATAAAATTTGTTTAAAAAGTGAATGTTTAATAACCAGCAGGGAAGAGATCAAAAGGTATACACAATTATGGGTCTAGAGAGCAAAATGTTACTACAAGTTCACCAATTCACCAGAAGTGATTAATATTGGTTTTTGAAGCTATGAAAACTCTTACAGGTAACCCCTATTAAACTGGGTGAAAATATTACCTGAGAGAGGTAAAACATTAAGCTATTATCAGCTTGAAAGGAATGCCCAAAATAGCCCCCATGTAATTGAGTCTACTCTTGACAAAGTAGTATGGTGGAAGCGAGGTTAATTCCTAGGCTAGAAGCCTTAGGACTTGCAAAGCTAAAGAAAAATGTAGGAGTAATGGTCCACAGTAGTGTCAGATGAAAGCCCTCTGAGGCCCATAGGCACCAAGGCACCTTTGCAGTCATTGAAATGCTTAAGATCTCTAGCATTTGGTCTACCGTCTCATAATAAGAGGTACTTCTCTTTGTAGCCATAGTATTATTTATCCAAGACGCTTTAGCAGCTTGGATCTATATTACATCAAATAACAAGGAAAAGTAGCTGGTGAGACCAGTCTATGGCAAAACTATTCAGCACCATAGAGGAAACATGGAGTTCTTCAAAGAGTTGCTTTTTTTAAAATAACTATTGCTCCTTGGTATTATATCCTACTCTAAGCACATAGAATCTCTGAGTTAAAAGTGACTTCAGAGATAAGTTAGTACAATTTGACCACACAAATAATACTGCAGACTAGTTGTCTCTTAGCCTTCAGTTGAAGGACTCCAGTGAAAAGGAATTCACTGCATGCTGATCTATCCTATTTTGGGAAAGCTTTAATTTTTAGTAAGCTTTTTCTTATAAGTATAAATCTGCCTTTGTGCAATTTCCAACTATGGCTCTAAGTTCTGCTTTCTGGGACCAAGTTAAATCAAGTCTAATCTTCTACAAGATGGTCTCTTGAATACTTTAAGTCAATGAACATTTCCCAACTGAATTTTCATTTCTTCAGGTTCACTGAACATTCCCAGTTCCTTCAACCAATCCTCCCACAACATGAGCTTCTATCTCCTCTGGAATGACTTCCCTTATAAAAAAAAGTCATTTATATCTCAGAATGGATATAAACTAATGAGTTGTATTCTCTAGGGGATTTACATTGTAATCCTTATTTCTAATAAGTAATCAAAAGGTGTATTCCCCAGTAAAGATCCTCAGACAGTTAGTTAAGAGATTTGGTAATGGGCAGGGTCTTAGATACTTTACTACATATATAACTTCTTAAAAATAAGGATGATATTGGTGCTGGGTACCAAGGCAGCTCAGAGGGATTTCAGTAGGGTGATGATATGGAATGCTTTCACCATATTACTTTCTCTATTGAGGAAAATTTCTGCTTTTTTTTATTTTTCTGTTCTCTTTACTTTCTCTTCCTCACGTTTCATATAGTTTTAGAGGTGAGTGATACTTAAGACATCATTTTTGCTCAGGTTCTCATTTTATAGTGAGGAAATTAAGAGCAGTCTATTCTGATTTATTTTTTACCTTGGAAAAGTTCTCTGGATGTACTTTTGTCCTAGCTTTTTGATTTCTATCTGCAAAAACTTTGCCTTTCACCTAAAGGATCATATATGTACTCCATGAATTTTTTTAAAGTTTCTTTTATTCCTGATCATTTATAATCTTTCCTTTAATTTTTCTCCATTCACATGTTTACAATGAAAGTGACTTATCAGAGTGAGATGCACCTGCATCTCCATCATAGGAAAGGCAATAAGTTGCTTAGCCTGAAATATTTTGGCTGAGAACAAATGCTACCTTGGGAGGAGTTAACGAACTGTCTCATGTTTCAACAACAGCAGGCATACATTCATTCATTGAACAAACATTATTAAGCACCTATTGTGCTGCAGAACATTTTGCTAGGTGCTAGGGGAGATACAAAGTTTAGATAAAACATCTTCTGCCCTAATGGAGCTAATAGTCTGGTATAGGACAAAGATAAATTTAATTCCCAATATTATATTGTAAGACCTTTAGAAAGTAAGAAAATAAAGTAATATGGGTGTTCTAATGGTTTCAAATGTTATTACTGAACAGAATATTTAGAAGGCTTCATGGAAGAGATTGAATTTGAATTCATCATTAAATAATGGATAAGAATTTAAGAGATGGAAGGGGATGAGGGAGGAGATTTCAGGCAAAGGAAACTATGGAGACACAAAGTTGGGAGACTACAATGTCTGTTCAGAGACAGAGTCATCCAATTTAGTTATAGAACAGAGTTCTTTGAGTTGGAAAATATTACCTAAGACTAATAGAATACAGTGTTGTCATGGTATACAAGGTCTTGAATGCTGGGCAAATGTTTGAACTTCACTTGGTAGACAATAATGATCCATTGAAGACTTAAGAGTAGTGGAGTGATATATTAGAGCTATTAATAAGAAAGATTTACCTAGCAGTGACACAAAGGATTTCTTGCAAAGATGTGGAGGGAGACAGATAATTAGGAGGATCCTAAGTAGCAGATTCCTAGATGAGGAATTAAAGAGGAGTCCCTGAAACCCTGCCAAAAGGAGGTAAGACATTTAAGTTTACTGAAATGATTTATGATAATGTGGCAGAGGAATTCCTCCCCATGTTCAAGATGTCTCACCTGAGCATCTGTAGTATTATTATATGCACCTCAGTGTTATTGAAAGATCTAAGGAAAACTATCTGCTGATCACTAAGTAAAATCAATTCTATTCAATTAAAAAAACACACTCAATTATTCAAACCTAAGTAATGCCACAATAGAAAAATTTCAGATCAGTGAGAGAACATATAATTAGAATTTTAAAAGGCAGACAGTGTGCAAGGTAAATCAATCAGACCTTGAGGATACTTGAAAAACCAGCCGTAGTAAGTAGGATGTATGTTCACTCTTGTCTATTTATCCCTAGTCTTATAACAGTGCCTAGCATAGAGTAGGCACTTAATAAAGGTTTATTAATTAGTTGGTTAAGCAATAAGAGGATGCATACCTGTAGTGCATGAGAGAAATACTAAAGGAGGAGGTAATTTCTCAATTGGAGAATAAAGGAAAGCTCAAAGCACACTCTGTCTGATTACCATTTTTAAAGGTTTGGTTCTAGTGCTCAATCATAGAACCACATAGAAATATCATGTTGATTGATTTTATTAAGTGTTCATTAAGAGCAAGTTTGAAAAACCCTCATTTAGATAAATGCCTTTTGAAACCAGCATTTTCCCCAATTTTCAGAAATGCTTCTCTGGCAAGCAAAGTAGAAATAACATTTCTGTAGTATAACACCATTTAAATTAAGCAGCCAACTGAAAGAGAATAGTGTTTCCACTGAGGTTCTGGTGTGAGGATGGTTATGAAAGATGGCATAGGAAAGCCAGGGAAGTTTGATGCTCCTCTATGGAAAGGAGTCTTTTTACCTTGGTCTTGTTAACATCAATGAATTGCAAGTGTTTTTGTCCTGCACTATAGTAATATGGGGAATTTGCAGCAGGGTTCTTGGTTCAAACATGTAGTGCCTGTGTGAGTTTTTGTCAAGTGCTGTTCAAATGAAGTAAGTAATGGTGGTAGCAATGAGGAACTGTCTTTGGTCCTGAATCTTTTGGAGCAATGGGTACCACTTCTATTTAGGGAAAAATGCTAAATATGTTCGAGGAATATAAATAAACCTACCTTTGTATAGCAGATACTTAAAATTGGGCACAGCTGCAGCCTTCCCATTCTGGTTATGACTCTATGAAGACAATTATAAAGTTGCAAAAAGTAGCTCAAAGCCTTGTTGATTATTTTTATACTAACTACTCTGGCAGGAATGTCTCTAAGTATTAATGGTGAAAAGGAGCTTAAAAAGAAGTAAACTTCAACAGAATTCTATTCAACTTCTCTTTGTTGACTAGACCTATTATCCCTCCTATTTTATGTCTATTTGTTCTGCTCTAATTTGCTTAGAAACATTCAAGAGAATAATGTGAGTTCTTGTCCAGTTATCACATTCTATGATTTATTTTGGGGTTGTATGATAGAGGGTATTATTGATAGAGCAAGGAACAAGAGAACATGAGAGGGGATTGGATGAATGAAATAAGTAGAACTATTTGTCTTAGGGAAAGGGAGAATAACCCAATCCTCTTAAGAAAATGAGGAGAAATTATAATGATATATCAGCATATAGAAAAATTATGAGGTAGAGAGTATGGAATATGTATGACTTCACCATGAAGAGTATCAATTTTCTCAGTAATATAGGATACAAAGTGATTGGTTGATAGTGATTAAGATAGGAACTGGACTTAGACACGTGGAAGAAAGAGGACAAGCTTTGAAAGAGTAAATTGAGGGTAGTGGTTATAGGCATCCACTCACAGATGTTAACTGATCAGGTACTAGTCAGTTTTGAGGCTAGGGAAAGACCCCATCTAATATTTGCTTTTATGTAAGAAATTCATGGAAGCAATTCATCATGACTAACATAACTGGAAGGAAGTAAGAAATTAAATGTATTTTTAAGCTTCATTTCCATTCCCAGACTTAAAAATTCACAATAATCCTAAGCATTCCTTCTCATTTCCCTATTCTTGACTTTCCTTCACCTCTTCCTCGTATGTTGTTTTATCTCTCTATGTGACCTCTCACTCCCTCTTTCTCCTTTTATGTAGGACAATACAATTAGGGTTGGAGAAGGTGACATATTGTTTTTTTCCCCTTGTTTCCACTTATTTTAAGTTTCTTTGGAAGAATTGGGATATTAATAATCCCCAATTAGGAAAAAAATAGTGTTAAAGAGCCTGCCACTACAATCATCACTCACTCAAATCTGTTGAAGACCAATATATTTAAGATCTTTCTGGGGTCTGGTCATGAGAGTCTTAGGTATTCTGAACACAATTAAATAAGCACCATTTATCTATTTATGTATTTATGTGTACACATAAATATATGTATACATACATATATACACATATACATACATACATACATATTTGTGAGACATTAGAAATAGGGAAGGGGAGAGGGAGAAAGTGAGAGAGAGGGATATTTAATTGGGGCATTGTGGAGTGTTGTGATATAAATGAACTTTCAATGAGGAATCTTGCCTTAGTACAAACAAATGAACCTATCCTAAATGTCTCCTATATAATGATAATATATATTTTAGCAATGATAGTAAAATCTGATATGTATAATTCATATTTTTCTGAAAAGAGAATGATATTGAATAGCCTTCTAGAGTATAGCTGGGACTCTTTTGACCCCAATTCATTTAAAATTGCTAGCAGAAAACAAAGGAAAAAAGAGAAAAATGTTGCTTTTCACTCTTATGCATGCCTCCTAGATTGAATATCTTCACATAAAGGTTTGCCCACAGAAAAAGAAAGGATGCATGAAATTCCCTTCTGTTCTTTCCTTCTGAAGAGAAGAGAAGCAATCCAGATAAAGCAGGCCTGAAAAGCTTAGTTGATGTCAAGTAGAGAAGACAATTGTTGTCTTGGCTCACTGGAAAGGAGAAACAATGATCCAGAGTTACTCCAGGAGATATTAGTATTTAAGCCTTACTGAATACTATTAGCCAAATATGGTCACAAACTAGGATCTAGGCTTGCTTTCAACTCTTCCTACAGAAGAATTAAAGGTCATATCTTCTCTGCTGCATTATCTTTTCCCAGGACCGAGTCAATTTTGAATTAAGTGGTCCTGTGTTATTTGTGACAGAAAATCAGTTCCTCAATCCAGTAAAACTGTTGAGGACCAATTTTTCCTGGGACCTATTGTTCTTACTAGAGCCAAGTAAGGGAGAAGTGAGTTACTCTTGATCCCTGCCCTCCACTCCAAACTACTAGACAGTAATGGTATCATTTATTGCCGTATTGTCAAGAATCTTTGAGCATACAATAAAGTCATTTTTTAAAATTTTTGAGCACGTTATCTGGGAACTTTAGCTATAGCATTACTTCTTTAATTATATGTAGCTAAGACTATTACCAGTTTTTATTTTGGAGTACATACCAACTGATGGATGAGGGATAAAGCTAGAAAAAATGAGTATTATGTTGAGTGAAGATGGGATTAATAATTTTCTATATGTAAGTTATCCATCCACCAGATTTCTTCTCTGGTGCTCCAGTATAGCATGGAAATGATTTCTGGTTGTTCAAGGCTCTGCCTGCTGAGAGAACCTATATATCATTTAATCTAACCTGCTCATTTTACAAATGAAAAACGGAGACCTACAGGGGTTAAATGACTAGATCTAGGTCACATACTTTATAAGTAGCAGTGGTGGGATTCAAATCCAAGTCCTTGGAGTATATATTCCCAGGAGTTGAAGTCATCTGGAAGCTTCCTGAGAGAGCTCATAGTTAAATTTCAGTTAGAGCATTTATACCTCAGAAACCTGCAACTGCTACAATTCAGGGCTTGATCTTTTGTGATTGTTTGAATATAAAAAAGTGATGGAGAAAACATGAATAATGTAGATTAAATTTAAAATTGTGTCATGTATGCATTTTTTCAGAAACCAGTTATTAAACATTTACCGGCACACCATTCCATATTCCCCTTTTGAGCTGCTAGGTTAATGCTTGGTAAAAACAAATGGTAACATCATAGATTTAGAGTTGGAATGGATGTTAGAAGTTATCTACTTCAATCCTGATTTTGTATATAAGAAACCTGAGTTCTACAGCTATGAAATAACTTGTCAGGGGCAGCTAAGTGGTGTAGTGAATAGAGCTCTGGCCTTGGAGTCAGGAGGACCTGAGTTCAAATCCAGCCTCAGACACTTAACTCTTACTAGCTGTGTGACCCTGGGCAAGTCACTTAACCCCAGCATCACCAGAAAAAAAGCAAAAAAAAAAAAAGAAATAACTTGTCCAAGTTCACATATACAGTGACAGAACTGGGATTTGAACCAAAGAACTGTGGTCCCTATGGTAAAGGGTAACAGCATCAGTAGAAAGATTCAATTGGAAAGAATAAGATTCTGATCTCTCCTGCCAATCAATCATTTAATGACATACAAATGATTTAAGAGGCAGATCCAGAATAAGTAATTTTGTGTTGCATCTCTAGTTAACAGCATATTAATTCAAATATATTTCTCCTATTTCATATACTCATGTGAATAATTTTGTTTTAACTTAGAATATTAGAACTAGAGGTCATCTAGTACAAATCCTTCATTTTAAAGATGATGGAACTCATGCACATAGAGACTATGTTACTTAGAAAAGGTCACACAGGTAGTCACATAGGCAAAGTGTCTTCTTAGAAGGCAAAATGCTCCTTTTCTAGATTATAACAAGATACTAAAATAGGTAATAAATATTTATTACCCACAAAATATAATTATTTGAAACATTTTCCCCATAATGAGTGTTTGGGAGTCTAGTTCAATTATTTAGAAATTATGAATCACTGTAATGTGCCAGCCTGAGGGTATTTTTTCCTCAGTGTGTAGATAGATAGATAGATAGATAGATAGATAGATAGATAGATAGATAGATAGATAGATGGATGGATGGATAGATAGAAATATAGTGTGGGAAGGGGGTTCAGGAGGACTAGCTCCTCTGGTAAAACGGCTTGCCAAGCCCTTTTCATGGCTGCTCATCCACATTTAGTGTCCACCTAATCCACTTAATTCTTACCTCTGGGCCCAAGAAGCTGTAGCATATGCAGTGGCCACACTCTAGTAAACTATCTCAGCAGACAGGCAAAATCAGGTTGAGGGTAATGGACAAGCCTCAGATGTGTTGGTGACTTAGAGGGATGTCTAACCCAAACATGTGAAGACTTCTGCAAAATGGGCAGATAAGAACCATCTGTTCCAATGGCCATGAACACAGCTGAAGCAGGCAGTATGGAGCACTTAGAGCTTGGTCAGACATTGAAGATGCTAATATCACCCAGTTTAATATGGGCCATCGCCAGTCATCCTGACTTTTGTCTTGACACTGGACTTTGATGACTCAGGAAGAGAAAGTGAGGCTGATGACATTGTATAATTTTACCTCACCTACATCCAATTCACGTGGAAGTCAAGATATCACATGTAATGTCATTGGTCATTGTTATATATACACACATATGCATATGCTCACCTACCTTCCTTCTCCAATTGATGGATGTCCCCTCAATTTCCAATTCTTTGCTACCACAAAAAGCTGCTATAAATATTTTTATATAACAGTTCCTTTTCTTTTTCAAAAAAATCTCTTTGGGATACAAACTTAGTAGTGGTATTGCTGGGTCAAAGGTTATGCACAGTTTTATAGCCCTTTGGGCATAGTTCCAAATTGGTTCCAAAATGGTTGGATCAGTTCAAATTTCACCAGCAGTGCATTAGTGTCAATATCTTTTCACATCCCCTCCAACATTTGCCATTTTCCTTTTCTTTACTATTAGCCAATTTGATAGGTATAAGATGGTACCTCAGAGTTGTTTTAATTTGCATTTTTCTAATCAATAGTGAACTAGAACAAGTTTTCATATGACTATAGATAGCTTTAACTTCTTCTGAAAACT
The DNA here is from genome assembly GCF_900497805.2 of Vombatus ursinus. Lineage (NCBI taxonomy): Eukaryota > Metazoa > Chordata > Mammalia > Diprotodontia > Vombatidae > Vombatus > Vombatus ursinus. Next base: position 19,824,202 of record NW_020954594.1, on the reverse strand, counting down.
GCCTGTTCATATCTTTTGACCATTTATCAAATGAGCAATGATACAAATCTTACAAATTTGACTCAGTTCTCTCTAGATGTTTTAAAATGAGGCCTTTATCAGAGAAACTTGCTGTAATTTTTTCCCCTCAGTTTTCTGCTTTTCTTCTAATCTTGGCTACATTGGTTTTGTTTGTGCAAAACCTTTTTAATTTAATATAATCAAAATTATCCATTTTACATCTCATAATTCTATCTCTTGTTTGGTCATAAATTTTTCTCTTATCCATAGTTCTGACAGATGAAATTTTCCGTGCTACCCTAATTTCCTTATGATATCACCCTTCATGTCTAAATTATGAACCTATTTTGACCTTATCTCAGCATATAGTGCAAAAATCCCAATTTTTATAAGAAACCTTTCCCAAACCCTATTAATTCTGGTGCCTTTTATCTGTCAATTATAATTATACTCTGTTTCTCTCTCTCTCTCTCTCTCTCTCTCTCTCTTTCTCTCTCTCTCTCTCCCCCCCCTCTTTCTCCCCCCCCACACCTATATGTCTATCTATCGTCTATTTTGTCTTCCTCATAAAGTTGTGAGCTCCTTCAGGGCAGGGATAGTCTTTTGCTTCTTTTTGTATCCCCAGTGCTTAGTACAGTTCTTATCAAATACTAGGCACTTAATAAATATTGATTGACTGATTTATTGACTGTATACCACAGGAGTTTATAAATATACTGAAGATATTTAATTTGATTCAACAAGTATTTGTTAAGTGCCTAGTATATGCAAGGTATAGTGCTCTGTTTTAGATATATAAAAATGTAAATGAAAATAGTCCCTTCTTTCAAAGTGCTTTTATTCTAGTAAAATTATAACTTTAATTGTTAAACTCCAACTTTGGTATCACCTGAATCTATCTTGGAAAACTATCAAGGGAAATATATAGCCAAAAGGTGTAATGCTGCTTTTTTTGCTCTGTTATAAAAACATTGTCTCAGCAATAGCAGAGACCCAGAAAATAAAATCCTAGGAAACCATGATAGAAACACACGCTCAAGTTTGAGAAAAACATTAAATGTCGTCCTCACTAATGCTCTGCTGAATGAATGAAATTTTCTGTACAAAATCTCAAACATTAGTTGTCTAATCTTCATCCAGTGACAGGGAACTCACTATCTACTAAAGCAATTTATTTTATTCCTGGATTCCTGCTTATTAAAAAAGTTTTTTCCCCATATTATACTGATATCTGCCTCCCTATGTTTTCCACATATTGTTCCTAGTTCTATTCTCTAGTTTTATGTGAAAAAGTAATGGTGAAGACTTTCTATTTGATTATGTTATAAATACAGGAAGAAGGAACCCAAGAGAAGAGAGAAGGGACACAAGTAGCTCCCTCATTAAAACATTTACTAATGATTTTAAGAATTCTTAATGCTTTTGCATTAAGAATGCACATCCTTTGTATTTCAATATGATAGCCACCAGGGCCTGGTTATTTTGATTAGTTAGGATGCTGCTCTCAGTTCAAGGTCATGATTCCTTCCCTGAAAAGAACTATTTAGCTTCACTCTATTCCCCAGACAGAGATTCCATGCTTAATCCTAGCCAGCTATCTCTCACATTTGATCCAAGATTAACAAAAAGGATAGTGAAGGGAATCTAGCTGACTAGATCTCAGGATCCCTATCTTACTACTAGGAAACAAAACAATACAAAACTGAAAGCAGAGGAAGTATGATTCAGTAGAATAAACATCGAGTTAGTAATCAGATGATCTCAGTTCAAATTACTACTGTGCTACGTGTGCTATGTGTGACTTCACCTTTTTGAACCTCAGTTTCCTCACCTGTAAAAAGAATAGGTTAGAAAAGTAGATTTAGGCTTTAAATATACCACATGTCAAGCAAGAGAATACTCTTACTGATTGAGGACATCAGTGGCATCTTTCTTTGTAGATAAGGAAGAGCATGTTATCTGTTAATAGGCACAGAAAAAAAGTTATGACCAACTTAGGACTTACTTAAAAAGTTATAGCTAAGGGGCAGCTAGGTGGCGCAGTGGATAGAGCACGGTCCTGGATTCAGGAGGACCTGAGTTCAAATCTGGCCTCAGATACAAAACGCTTACTAGCTGTGTGACTCTGGGCAAGTCACTTAACCCCAACTGTCTCACCAAAAAAAAAAAAAAGTTATAACTAAGCTTCCCCACAATGGTTCTCCTTGGTCCCTGCAAACACACACACACATACACCTTAAATGCACACACAAGTACATTTCCTGGTTGATGACTGTTTCCCCTGAAGTCCATAGCTATGGACTGCTGATGTTATACTTCAACTGCTCACTTTGTTTCTGTCTCACTTCAGCTCACCATGAAGCCACTGCCTTGTAAAACAACAACACTTTCTACATTCATTTATATCTGAGATAGGTGATACTTCAGTGAGCACTAAACCAGGGCTTTACCTCCCTTAACCCCTCATGTCTTTTTTATGCCATTCGCTATGACACAAATGCCTACTCAAGTCCCATCTACTTTTCAGTCCTCTGCTTAAATTCCTCCATAAAGTCTTCCATATACAGTACAGGAAGCCAGACCTTCTCATATACTCTTATAGCATTTGCAGTCTTTTCCTTATAATTCAAACACTAATTATAAATAACTCTGTATTATGTGTTAATTAATAACAAAAACACCTACTGTGTCCACAGTATTGCATTAGGCAATTAAGGAGTCACCAAATTTAGATAATACAGGGTCATTTCCCTATGAAACTAACAGTCTAGAAGGGAATTGGGAATTTTTAAAAATCAACACAAATAATTGTGATATTAAGTATTATATGATTTGCAGGTCAGTGGGAGGAACACTGGATTTGCATTGATCCCAAATTGAATGCAAATCCAGTGCTCCTCCCACTGAACTATACTTTTCTTTGTCCTTTCTGACCTACATCTACTTTTCAGTCCCCTGCTTAAATTCCTCCATAAAGTCTTCCATATACAGTACAGGAAGCCAGACCTTGTCATATACTCTTATAGCATTTGCAGTCTTTTCCTTATAATTCAAACACTAATTATAAATAACTTTGTATTATGTGAAAGAAAAGTTGGAGTTGAGTTGTGGATGATGGGATGGTTCTAAAAATAAAATTGGGTGGGAAAAGGTAAAAGACTTCTACAACCTTCCAGATGTACATATTGTTACTTCTTCAACTCAGATGAAAGTAACGTTCTGACATTACTAGCCCTCCACCCCCACCTTCATCCTCTGTATTACTTCCTCCATTCATACCCCATTTTTATAATATAATTGCTCCCTTTTACCTTTTCCCACCCAATTTTATTTTTAGAACCATCCCATCATCCACAACTCAGCCCCAACTTTTCTTTCAAATTACCTTAGCAATGATGACAGTTTTAAGAATACTAATAATATTTTCATGTATATCATAAGTAAACAGTTTAACCTTAATGAGCCTCTTACAATTAGTCTTTAATGTTTTCCTTATATTTCTTCTGGATCTTATAAATCAAATTTTCCATTGAGGTCTAGTCTTTTTGTTACAAATACCTAAATGTCTTTCAGTTTCTCAAATATCCATTTTTTTTTCATTCAGAGTTATACTCAACTTTTCTGGGTAAGTTATTCTTAGACACAACCCCAATTCTTTTGCTCTAAATATAATGGTTCAAGACTTATGATCTTTTAGAGTAGGAGTGAGAGGCTGAGAAAGAAAATAGTGAGTAAAAAATAAGATGGAAGGAAATTCACAAATAGTAATTATAACTTTGAATGTGAATGCTCTCTTTGTGCTGGCAAAGAACTGGAAATAGCAGTGATTCCATCAATTGGGGAATGGTTGTACAAGTTGTGGTCTACGTTTGTGATGGAATACTACTGTGTTATAAGAAATGATGATCTCGATGATTTCAGAAAGGCATGGAAAGACTTGCACAAAATGATGAAGAGTGAAGTAAGCAGAACCAAGAGAACATTGTATAAAGTAACAGCACTATTGTTTTAAGAATAAGTGACTAAGTCATTTTAACTATTATAAATACACTAATTAAAATAAAGGAAATCTGAAGAGAGATGCTATTTGCATCCAGAGAAAAAACTGATAAAAAAGGAGTATGTATAGAATAATTTCACATATATATATGTATATGAGTACATATGTATATGTACATAACTATTTATGTATAATGGTAGCCAAGTAGCCATTTCTAGGGTGAGATGGGATAGGGGAGGGAAGAATAAAAGGAAAAAGAAAAAAAAAGAAATTTACATGGTAACTTCATTAGTATTTGAAAGGAATAGCAAGTTGTACGTAAGAGATTTGTAGTTTCATGTGCAATTACCTTTTTTATCATATTATGTTGTGGAAACACTTGTCTTATTCCATAAATTGAAAATAAAAAGTTGGGTTAGTGGGTCCCCTTCCTTCTATCAACCAGACAAATTTTGGGGAAGTCTCTCTCTAATGACATTGATTTAGCTCATGTTTACTCCTAGTAGGCATCATCTCTAGAAACATCTGAATTTTACTTGTTTCTAGTTCTCTGACTTTCAAGGAGCAAAGGTCTATTAAATATTTGAACATATCACAATGTATGAAAAATAGAAAAGGTATTAATAGTTAAATCTCTGATAGTAAGAGAATGAATGGATAAAGGTTATTCTCTTCTCAGAAAGAAACTCTTTTTTCCCCAAAATAATACTTTATAATACCAACAAAACTTCACTTAAAGGAATGTGATAGAAATTGGGAGCTTTGGTGAAAGCAAACTTACTACTTATTTGCTTCCCTGGAAGTCTGTACTTGATTAATTGTTTTGGTATTTATGTACTTGGCTCACCCTTCTAAACTTCTGGTTCTGGTTCTAACTTGGGCTGTGCCCAACCTCACCAGACTGTTGTATCTCCTATTCTCATTTACGTTTCTTTACCACTCAGCAAGTAGCTTGGAGCCTGCAAAAAGCAATATAACCAGTTCTTTACTGATAATGGTCACCAGACTGAATCTCCAGATCATATTTTCCATCCACTCAGTTGCAACACCTCCCTTGGACTGATCTATTCTGATTGGTTAGTAAATGAAAATTGATCTTTTTCACTATATCTGCCAAACCTTTCAAATATTCCATTCAGTCATTTAGGAAGAAACCAGGGCCTACCCATAAATCTTGCCATCTTCTCTGCTTCCAAATGTATAACACTATCTTAAAACATTTTAACTTTTTGCCCTGGGCACAGTAATCAAATCAATACTACCATTGCTGCCAGAGACTGTGTCACAGTTGACTTTCCTGTGGCCATATTGACAATATCTCTAATTCCCCACATAGAAATTCCCTTCCTTGCCAACCATTCTCTTATGCACCTCGCATATATGAACTAAAATGTAGGTTTCTTGATGTTATGGAATGTCACACTTTCTGATTGTATCTCTGGAGTCTAGCAAAGTGATCGGTATGTGGTAGATGCATAATTAATGTTTTTTGTTTTGTCATTCATTTATTCATTTGCTATGACCTTCCAAGTAAGACTTTCCTCTCTCCTGTATCTAGTTTTCAATCAATAATCCTTGCTTTTCTTCAGCAAATTCCTATTTCTTAGGCCTGTAACAGTTTGAAAAAAGAAGTTTCCTTTCCAATCAGGCACACACATAATGGGAAAATGAGTCAAATGATCTTGCTCCATATAAATGAGTATGAGTGAAATAATGACTGTGAGCAGCCCATTTGTAATTAATTAAAAATCTTGAAAGTGAAGAGGTTAAAGGTAAACTAGTGAAGAGCTAAATTATAATTTCCTATAGTTGCCTGTGACATATGAGATCCTGTTAGACTGAAAAAGAGGGAATAGACTTAAACTGAACGAAGAGTGAGGTATGTTAGACTCTAGGAAGATAGACTATATGGCAAGGCATTACTAAAGAAAGTTGTAGCATAGACTTCTCTGGAGAATTGGAAGCATGTTTTTCTACTTAATTTAAAGAAAAGAATGGACTTCTTGTCAAGATGGCTACCTGGGAAAAAGGTTGTTTAGCTCCTAAATACTTAGTCCATGGAAACTGTGAAATTCATACCAGATGGAATAATAATCAAGAAATCTAAAAAAAAAAAAAAAACTGGAGTAAGTTATTTCTTTCACCTCAGAACTTCACAAAAAATCAATCAGAAACCCAAAAGCTATAGGAAACGGGGTCACTCAATCAAAGCAAGGTCCATTGTAACCAAAGATAGGCCCATGTCCTAAGGCAATAAGAATGAAGAGTTCTATTGACCAGAATGATCAGATACTTTCAGAATTAGTGATGGGGGACATGGAAGACCTTCTTAGCAGGAGCAGTAGGCATGATGCTATACAGTGTGATCTCAGAATGCTCAGATGCATCTCAGAGAAGGCTCTGAAAATCCATAGCTCTAAACTTCACAGATTAAGATCCAATGCTCAGATTCACAGATTCTCACAGATTTAAGGAGGAGAAACCCCAGGAAGTGGAGATCTATAAAAGCAATAATTGGTCCCTGGCTGAAACAAGCAAGGTGGACCCCCTACTCAAAAGTAAAGAGGGGTGGTATAGAGCCTGCTATGAAGCTGTAATTGATCAATGAAAACTGGAGGCATGAGCAAATCAAAGAAAACATTCCATATTTAAAAAAATGGAAAATCTAACTCCATGAAGACTATAAGTAGAGACAAAAAGGGAAAAAATGAATTTTCCATAAGGACTACCTGCAACCTTAAAAGAAAGAAAGCAAGAGAGAAAATATGAAATAAAATACTCAAAATATTTGTATAAATATAAAGTATATATAAAGTGTACTCAAAGGAAAGATTTGGAAGGAGTATAAGCAGATTAGAAGGAAAAGTGGTCAGCATTCCCCCAAAAATAGAATCCCTGAAAACTAGAATAAACCAAATATAAATCAGTAACTCCATGAGTTGGGGGGGGGAAAGATTGAGGAAAATGTAAGCTATCTAATATTTAAAGGAAACTAACCTGGAAAATGAGAAAAAAAAGATAGAAAATTTAAGAAGGATTGTGTTGATCTTAAAGTACAATATAACAAAAGGTAAAGGTAGTACCAAAAATTCTTAACCATGAAAAACTGAATATAATTTTGCAGGAGCAAAATGGATTTTAATGTAGTAGGGGACTTTCAAGATTTCCTGATGAAAAGATCAGAGATGAATAGGAACTTTGAAATACAAATACTAGTCCAAAGAAACCTAGAAAGTTAGATTTATTTGAGCAATTGGAAGGAACTATAAGAATGATATAGTGCTAATATCTGAAATGGAAAAAAGGTGGTCTTAACATTGTTTGGTGTAAAAATACATCAAATTCAACAAGGGCATAAATGGGGATAGGGAGGAGGAGTGGTTAAGAATGAGGGAATAGCCATAAGCAAAACAATCTTCTTCACCCTAAAGAGGGTATTAAATGGGGGGAAAGGAAAGAAAAGATACAAAATCTAAGGTATATCTTAGATTGCTTTTTAGACTATTAAGGAATGACTGGATAAATTGTAAAATGTTAATGTAATGAATATCATTATACCATTAGATATGATCAAAGAAGCAACTTGGTAGCATGAACTGATGCAGAGTTGAAGGAGCAGAACCAGAAGAAGAGTTTATATAAGGACAAAAGTATTGTGAAAGCAACAATAGCTGTGAAAGTCTTAAAAACTCTAATCAACTGGAGGATCAGTGATGACACATATTATCCACCTCCAGAGAGAGAGAGGAGATGAGCACAAGATTCAGGCATGCCTTTTTAGAAATGAGTACTATGGGGGGTGGAGCCAAGATGGCAGAGGGAAAGCAGTTACTTGCTAGAGCTCTCCCCCAAATCCCTCCAAATACCTATAAAGATGGCTCTAAACAAATTCTAAAGCAGCAGAACCCACAAAAAACCAGAGTAAAACAAATTTCCAGCCCAAGACAGCCTGGATGGTTGATCGGAAAGATATATCACACCGGGCTGGGAGAGGAGCACAGTTTGGTGTGGGCACGCAGGCCTCAGCTTACCTGAGGACTGAATCATGGGCAGCTGTGGCGGTTTCCAGACTTCTCAACCCATGAACGCCAAAGATAACTTAGAAGGTCAGTGGGAAAAGTCTGTGACTGTGGTGAGGGAAGAAGCTAGGTCTCAGCTGCAAGTCCCGACTGAGGCCTCTAGAGCAGTGGCTGCCTCCTGAGCTTCCAGCCCACAGACTGAGAGGGAATTGAGTGGCTGATCAGAGGGGGATTGCAAGGATCTTTTTGCCAGTGCTGAGGCAGGAATCTCTTCCTTTACCTGTGCTTGGATCTGTTTCACAGTTCTGAGGGGCGGTCCTGGGGCGAGGAGGAGCACTGGTGTGGTGGAGCTTGTTGTGGTGGTGCAGAAGAAACACTCGCCCTTTATCATAGCACCTTAGAAGAACTGACACTTTTCAGGTCCCTAGAAGTATCTCTGAAAACAGCTGTACAAACCCCCGAAGCTTGGGACAGTACATTCTCCACATTGGAAACAGACTCTTACCTTAACAAAGAGTTTAAAACTCAAGTAATTGGGTGAAATCATGAGCAAGCAGGGCAAAAAGAGTCAGACTATATTATCTTACTTTGGTGACAAAGAAGATCAAAACATACAACCAGAAGAAGAAAACAAAGTCAAAGCTCCTACATCCAAAGCCTCTAAGAAAAATATGAATCAGTCCCACGCCTTAGAAGAGCTCAAAAGGGATCTTGAGAAGCAAGTAAGAGAAGTAGAGGAAAAACTAGGAAGAGAAATGAGAGTGATGTAAGAAAATCATGAAAAGCAAGTTAACAGCTTGCTAAAGGAGACCCAAAAAATACTGAAGAAAAAAACACCTTAAAAAATAGCCTAACCCAAATGGCCAAAGAGGTTCAAAAGCCAAAGAAGAGAAGAATACCCTAAAGTGCAAAACTGGCCAAATGGAAAAGGAAGTCCAAAACATTACTGAAGAAAATACTTCCTTAAAAATTAGAATAGAGCAATTGGAAGCTAGTGACTTTATGAGAAATCAAGACACTGTAAAACAAATCCAAAAGAATAAAAAATTAGAAAACAATGTCAAACATCTCATTGGAAAAACAACTGACCTGGAAAATAGATCCAGGAGAGAGAATGTAAAAATTATTGGACTATCTGAAAGTCATGATCAAAAAAAGAGCCTAGACATCATCTTTCAAGAAATTATCAAGGAAAACTGCCCTGATATTTTAGAACCAGAGGGCAAAATAGAAATTCAAAGAATCCGCCGATCTCCTCCTGAAAGAGATCCCCAAAGGAAAACTCCTAGCAATATTATAGCCAAATTCCAGAGTTCCCATGTCAAGGAGAAAATATTACAAGCAAGTATTGTGGAAACACAACCAGGATAACACAAGATTTAGCAGCTTCTACATTAAGGGACCACAGGGTATGGAATATAATATTCCAGAGGGCAAAGGAGATAGGGTTACAACCAAGAATCACCTATCCAGCAAAACTGAGTATAATTCTTCAGGGGAAAAAATGGACATTCAGTAAAATAGAGGACTTTCAAGCATTCTTGATGAAAAGACCAGAGCTGAATAGAAAATTTGACTTTCCAATACAAGACTCAAGTGGAACATGAAGAGGCAAACAGGAAAGAGAAATCATAAGAGACTTATTAAGGTTGAACTGTTTACATTCCTGCATGTAAAGATGACATTTGTAACTCATGAGACCTTTGTCAGTATTAGGGTATTTGGAGGGAAAAAATTATATGTGTATTTAGATAGATAGATAGATAAATAGATAGATAGATAGATAGATGGCACAGGGTGAGTTGAAGATGAAGGGGTCATATCTGAAGAATAAAATTAAGGGGTGAGAGAGGATTATACTAGGAGAAGGAGAAAGGGAGAGGCAGAATGGGGTAAATTATCTCACAAAAAACAGAAAAGAAAAGGCTCTTACAGTGGAGGCAAAATGGGGGAAGGTGAGAGGGAATGAGTGAATCTTAATTCTCATAGGATTTGACTTAAGGAGGGAATAACATGCACACTCAATTGGATATGGAAATCTGTCTTACCCTACAGGAAAATAGGAGGGGAAGGGGACAAGAGAGTAGGAGGATGATAGAGAGGAGGGCAGATTGGGAAAGGGAATAATCAGAAGCAAATACTTCTGAGGAGGGACAGGGTCAAAAGAAAGAGTAGAATAAATGGGGGGCAGGATAGGATTAAGGGAAATAGTGTTAGTTTTTCACCTCATGTCTACTATGGAGGTGTTTTGCATAACTGCACACGTATGGCCTATATTTAGTTGCTTGCTCTTTCAATGAGGATGGGTGGGGAGGGAGGAAGGGAGAAAATTTGGAACCCAAAGTTTTAAAAACACATGCTTAAAAAATGTTTTCACATGCAACTGGGAAATAAGGAATACAGGAAATGGGGTACAGAATTCTATCCTGCCCTACAGGAAAATAGAAGGGGAAGGGGGGGAGAGATAGCAGGGAAAGCAGACTAGGGGAAGGGGTATTCAGAATGTATGCCATCTTGGGGTGGGGGGAGGGGAGAGATGGGGTGAAATTTGGAACTCAAAATCTTGTGGAAGTAAATCTTGAAAACTAAAAATAAAAAAAGAATTTAAAAAAAGAATAATTCATTTGTTATGGTCAAGGGATGATTTAAAAATGTGTTTGTACCCTCAGTGACTAATATATTGTCTTAAATGTAATAATAGGTGACTGATGGATGCTTGTCAAAGTAGTACAGTGTTGGAACTACAATGTTAAATTTTTTAGGACTTATTTTTTAATTTAACATTTTATTTTTTCTCCAATTAAACGCAAAAACAATTTTCAACATTCATTTCAGAAACTGAGTTCCTAATTCTCTCCCTCCCTCCCACCTGTCTCATTGAGAAGGCAAGCAATTTGATATAGGTTATACATGTGTAGTCATTAAAAACACATTTCCATATTAATCATGTTGTAAAAGAAAACATAGACCAAAATAAAAAAAAACCCAAGAAATATAAAGTAAAAAAAAAAATAGAAATGAGTACTATGTGGATTCATTTTGCTTAATTATATTCATTTGGTCACAGAGGATTTTTTCTCCTTTATTGGATCATGGAGGGCTAACAGTGGAGATGCCCCCTAAAAGATGATCATTTTTATATTTTCAAAACTTGATAGAAGGGAAGAGAAAGAATTTCAGAAGAAAGATAGCAAGCAACACAGTTTTAAATGTATTGTGTAGAATTTATTATATATTTTAAAAGCCAGTAGTGTGAAATGGAGTTTAATGATTTCCATGAGGAATTCCATATGGAATTATCTTTTAGTCTTCTGTCACGCATATGAAAATGTTCTTTTTAGTGTTTCAGTTCATAATAAACATATAAATAAAAATAATGGAATGGACAGTGTTTTCAAACCATTTTTGTTCTGGAGAAATTTACTTAAAGATTATTTAAAAAAAATTAAAAACAACTGGTGAATTTGGGGGCACATAATTTCTTTGAGAAATAATTTCTGAGTATTATGCGATAAATATTTTACAGCAGCAAACAGGAAAAAAATGAGCATATCTTGCAGGGGTCAGGATCCCTGTTATATCCATATCTTTCCATAATCATAATTTGAATACCCGTTATAAAATACAGACTGAGGCAAGATACATAAATAAGTTATCTAATGGTCACTTAGATTGGGCTATTTTTAGAGCTGGACATCTTGAGCACAGAAGTAATAATTTGCATAAAAAAGGAAGAGAGAAAAGATATAAAGATACACCTTCTTCACCTCATGTAACAGGAAAAACACAGTTATTGAATACTTAAGCCAAGCTGGCTTCTGGTCAAATAGAACCAATTCAACAAGCTTTTTTTTTTTTTTTTAAGCACCTTCTATATATGAAGTACTGTGCTATATATTAAGAGAGATACAAACAAAGTATAGTGATTCTAGTCATTTTTACCCACTCACCCTGAATCATGGAGCTACATTTCCCCTCAGGATTCTAGGGGTAGCCTTAGTGATCCACTTTCTGTAGCTGTTGGCTCAAACCCTACTGGTTATGGTTTCCACCAGTGTTCGGCACCAAGGTATGACTAATGCTTCAACTTCTTTCAACTACTTACCTTTGATCATCTTTGCTAAAGAGATATTTACATGAGTATATAACAAGGACAAAAGTAAAAACATTTTCCCTAGCACCTCAGAGAATACTCTCTTCTCTACCTTCTTGTTCTCTTTTGAGAATAAGCTCAGTTGCTAAATAATGTTCCTTCTGAGAGAATCAATGATGTTATGTATGGATGTTTGTATCCATGAGACGCAGCAAGACTACCAGATGAATCTTTGTCTTAACTCTCACTGGGCTAGGTCCCTAATGTCACTTCCAAAGGTCGTTCTTTATTTCTCTAGTCATTGATGCTGAAGTGGATCTAAAACCTGAATGCTGGGAAGCTGTGATGCCAAGAAGCTGGGAAGCCCACTCACTTATCCTTTCAGAACTCACAAGGCTGGAATCTCTAATCTGTTCACCTAAAACAGAGAAGAAAAAATGCAGAAGTCAAAGACCAATGCCCATTTGGGGAGAAGGCTCGAGGCTTATCCCCTTATAGCATTGCCTGTTATTAAATGCTATTAGCAAAGCAGTTGAACTAAGAGGAAAACAGCTAAGAGAAAAATGACCAAGGCTATGGCCACTTGAAGGTAGCCCCAGTTTTATTTTTGCAAACGAGGCTAATCAAAGAGGCTGTAGTTAGAAGACCAGGACCAATTACATAATGTCAAGCAAGTTCCATAGTCTTTACATGGCACTTACATTGCATCATTATTACTCTCCTAGAAACAAGTTTTAAGACATTTCTATATAAGGACACTCAGAAGTGTGCTGCTCATGTTCCAGTCAGTACACATTACATCACGCATAGGTCTTGTCCTTAAGGAAATTATCATTCAGTAGGTGAGAAATGAAAATTTCAAATAACTATAATGCATATCAGAATATGATGATAGCTAATAGCTCATTACCATTTGGACAGTGAGGTGGCCCAGAGGATAGAGCTCCAGATTTGAGTCAGGAAGACTTATCTTCATGAGTTCAAAGCCAGTCTCAGACACCTACTAGCTGGGTGACCCTGGATGAGTCACTTATCCCATTTACTTCACCTTCTTCATCTGTAAAATGAGCTAAAAATAGAAATGGCAAGCCACTCCAGTCAGTATGTTTGCCAAGAAAAACCCAAACAGGGTCATGAAGAATCCAACCAGACTGAAATGATTAAATAACGACAATATTACAGTTTACAAAGGACTTTGCTAAATTATGTTATTTGAAGTTCATATTGTCCCTGTGAAGTATGTAGTACAATTATTTATTATTTCCATTTTAGAGGTGGGGAGACTGAGACTCTAAGAAGTTCAGTAACTTGCTCAAGGTCTCATGGTAAGTAATGGAGTCCGGACTTAAACCCACAGTTTTAGATCTCAAGTCTAGCGCTCTTTTCACTATATCATACTGCTTCATCAGGGAGGCCTAAGGAAAAGGATTTCAGAGGTCAAGGCAGAAAGAGGTAAATTCTAGCTTGGGTAGCATGGGGTAAGAAATAGTGTAACCTGGATTTGGGAGAATGAGCTCTTTATTTGGTGTTGCCACAAATTCTCAAGGAAATAAATAGCACAGAAGCAACTTGCAGTCTTGCTTCCACATCCTGCCTTCAATGACATAAGGCCAGTGTTCCAAAAGATAATAAAGATTTCAAGGTTGTAATTATCATGGTACCTGCAAAATCAAAGGCAAAAACACATTCAGTATGCCCATGGTTTCTCTCTCCACTTAGCTGTGCATTAGTAGTCCTAACAGACAAACACCTTCATTAGGGCCAGTGAGGTGGCCGGGCCTTGGACGAAAGGAGAAAAAAAAACCAGGACATGAGGAAGCATTCGTTCAGCACCATAAGCAAGCTACTGCTGCTGCTGCTGCTGCTGTAGTTAATGGGGGGTAGGGAGGTGAAAGGTTGTATAAGAATTCATGTAAGGAGCTTGCAGCTGTCTTAGAGCAGCTGCTATGGCAACGGGCATGGTTAAAAAGGATAAGCACTTGATAAAAGCAAATGGGAAAAAAATCCCTGCTTCCAGGCTTTTTAAAAAAAAAATTGTGTTTTTATTTTGTTTCATTGTGTTGAGGGGGAGGGGAGCCAAATGAATGCTTTCCAGCATACTATTTTGTAAAGAAATACTCTGCTTTTGCAATCTCCTCTTAGAGCACCAGTTTATAAGAGAGGCTGTGGGTCCTGGAAAACTAGAGTTCATTCATTCTCTAAACATTTACTTAATTCAATACAATACCACAATTTACTAAATGTTTCTTATAAGCAAGTTATTGTGCCCTGGGAGACAGCAAAATTATAAATAAGACTTGGTCCATGCTGCATGGGACTTATAGTCTAATAGAGAGATATGACACATGTACAAATAATTAAAATACAAAAGAAGACATAATAAATATATCCGAGAGATGGAAAGAGCTGTGTGTGGTCTGGTAGAGGAATGGTCAAGGAAAGTTGGGTAGCATTTGAATTGGCATTCAAAAATAGGTAAGCATTCCACATGTGATGGACATGGTACAGATAAGAGCATGACCAAAAATGAAGAGGCAAAAAAATGCACAGGGTGCATGGAAGAGAGTTCAATCTGCCTGGAATGTATAATATAGGGAGGGGAGTGATATAAAATAAGATTAGCCTTGAATACTGGGTAAAAGGGTTTGGAGTTTACAAAGTACAAAATAGGGATCCACTGATCAGAGAATATCCAGGAGATATTTTAGGTATAAATGTCAAAAGCCAGCCCTGTCATACTTCACTCTGAGAGATCAAGGAAGATGAGTACTGCAAAAAGGCCAATGATGGTGAACTCTCTGAGAGTGATTTCAGAAAAAAAAAAGTTGGAGACAAAAGTCATATTCCAAAGGGTTGAGGAGAGAGTGAATGATGAAGAATTGCAGACATTGTATATAGAGTATCTACCATATAGAAGGAACAATTCAAGCTTTCAGGGTGTATAGAAAAGCCACAGCTTTGGACTGTGAAAAAACTCTAATCTAACTGTAAAGGTAAGGCATCCAACTTCACATATATATTACTTGTATGACATTGAATAAGAATTTAATCTTCATGGTTCTCAGTTTCTTCAACCATGAGGGACGTTTTCTTCCTCCCCACCACCATTCTTTATGGATAAGATAATTTCAGAAGCCCCTTCCAGGCATAAATCTATGACCTTATGCCATGTACACAAATAATTCAAGACAATATATTATAAATGACATGCATAATTCCCAAAAGAAATCCATATTCTACAGACATTTAAAAGAGAATTAAGTTCTGTTTGATTTTTCTAAAGAAATCTTGAAGAGAAATATCTTCAAGGAGTTTATATCTATTGGGAGGGCAGAACAAAAGTGGCTGTAACACAAGGTTGTCTATGATAAGTATCACAAATGTGAAAGAAAATTCTATAAGATATTTTTAAGTTGGGATAACCAGGGAAAACACCATGAAAATCTTTTTTGAACTATGTCTAGGATGATTTTGAAAAGTAGGGATGGAAGGAATATAGTCCTGGTGAGGGGAATAGTAAAAGCAAGTACATGGAATCAAGGTGTTATAAGTCTTATACCAGTAAAAACAAATAATTCAATTGATTTTTGTGTAGGAATATGTTGGAATATGAATTTGGAAAGAGAAAGCTGTGGTTAGATTCAAAATTTCTAATCAACTAAATTGTGTGAGATTCAGTGTGGCTTAAGAGATAAAGAACTAGCCTAGCAATCAGAAGTGAATGAATGAAAAAAAAACATGTATCAAGTATTTACACTGTGCTAATCATTTTGCCAAGTGTAGGAGATGAAAATACATAAGTAAGACTATTTCTGCTCTCAAATAACTTACATTCTAATGGGGAGATAACAAATATAGGGGAGTGGTGGACTATGACGAGTATTTTGACTTGGAAGTTCACAGAATTAGTGAGTGAAACTATGGGATGATATATTGATGTATACTTTCCAGGAATAGCTGCATTATTGATTTTATTATTGTTTTAGCTATGAAAAGGTTAAGGGATTCTGGTCCAAGGGAGCAGAAGATAACTGTGGTGTGAAGTAGTATGTATCTTGGATATAGTAGGAAATGTAAGATACTTGTTAAGCAGGACAACAAGGGGCTCCTGGGCTGGGAGTTCCAGAGCAGGAAGAGTTAAGCTTTCTAGGCATGATCTCTAGTCCAAGGGTATAGTGGCAGGGCAGGTGTCAAAAAAAAAAAGATCACTGGGATATTAAAGGAAGGTCTGGGTTCAAGTGATCCTTCTATATATTGGCAAGTCATTTAATACCTCAGTGCTCACCCTCCCACCCCCAATCATTTTCAAAGGCTTCAGGAAAGGGGCCAGACTGCAATGGGAGAAATTCCTTATCGATATTTTGCAATACATATGAAATCTGAGGTCCAGTCCCTCCTCTCTCCCAAATAAAAAGAGGCTCAATAGCATGATTGATGGCATAAGGAGACTAAACATGCTGCTGTGTTTGTGATAATTAAAATAGAGAGAGACTCGAGGCAGAAAGACCAATTAAGAGGTTGTAGAAACTGTTCTAATGCACAGCAATGAGGTATGAAATTGGGTAGTGTCATTGATTGGGAGGAACAATATCTTTTAAGGTCTCTGATATGTGGGCTGGGCTAGCTTTTTTGAGGTCCTACACCTGTCTAGATAACTGTTCTTTCTTCCTTAAAAGGATTGAAATTATTCTTAACACTGAATTGGTTCAGGGAACCAAGGGCTCATCCTACTGCTACAAATTTCTGGTGACCTGAGTAAAAATCATAAGATCATTCCCTAACATTAGTACCATGATAGCAAATTTACAGGCAGGTAAGCTGCACCCAACTGAACTAATGCTGTTCTCTTGCTGAATGTCATTTCCATGTTATGACTAAGTAAGCTCCCTTTTGTTAAATGTGCAGGACCTACAAGCACCTCATTTAGTTCCAGTCCTGAACTTGAACCATTGGGCATGCCTGAGGGGGGGCATGGCCTATAATACACTGGAAATAGAAAGTATCTGACACTATGGACATACTACCATGACAGAATGGATTGTATGTGGAAATTGATTGGACAGGAAAGTCAGAGGAGATGGGAAGCTCTGGGATGACTCTGAGGTTATAGGCATGGGAACTTAGGGAAATGATATGAATAGGAAAATAAAGAAATTAGAAGGAAAATATTTTTGCAATAGGAAGATTTTTTAATCTAATTTAGTCACGTGATTAAATCATGTCCAACTTTTTTGTGACCCCCTTGGGGATTTTATTAGGCAAAATTCTGGAATAGTTTCTAATTTTTTCAGGTCATTTTACAGATGAAGAAACTGAGGCAAAAAGATTAAGTGACTTGCTTAGGGTCACAGAGCTAGTTACTGTCTCAGGTAGGATTTGAACTCAGGAAGATGAACCTTTCTGAATCCAGGTACTATCTAATTGGCTACCTAGCTGCCCATGATAAGTTTATCTAGCACTAACTTGATTTTCAGTTGTTGGGAGGTGCTGGTGAGTTCTTCAATAATTCATTTCAACAAATAGCAAAAATCCACATAGTACCTTTGTAAGTAATTGTGCATGAAACTTCAAAAGATCCATGATTGCATCATTATGAGTATTTCCTCAACTAATAAATGTTGGAATACTTCCATGCCATAGTAAATGGTTTCATGAATTGCAGTGGCCAAAATATTAATTATGTGATGACTGACCTTCTGGTGGTGATACTATCAAAATTTAGTTTTGTTGATACTCATCAATATACACATTGAGTTCATAATGAGGTTGGTACTTGAAATCTTTCCAGTCTTCAAAGCTGCCAAAGTTTTGTCTTCTAAACCTAGCTTAATTTATAAGAATCTTAAGTCCTTGAGCCTTAAAATACTATAAAAAATTTAGCTGTTATTTTTATTGTTTTTAAATCATGATGAGACCTCAGAATAGAAGTTTACTAGAGGTTAAAAACTTTGGCAAATGAAGATATCTGGTAGACTGTTAGTTTTAAAAAGAGGACTGAAGCAGAGGAGGGAATTATAGATTTGAGATTAATTTGTGATTTCATTACCCAAATTAGTCATCACCCTGCCATCATCCTTGAGCACTTCAAAAGTCACATAGATAAACCTTAGCGTATCCTTGACTTCAGCTGATAGCATCATCAGATTTGTAATTGGAAGGAACATTAGAGGTCCTAGACTCTTAATGCCTACATCATTCATCCATTCATTCAGTCAGTCAGTCAGCAAGGACTTATTAAGTGCTTACCATGCGACAGGCTTGGTGTTAATTTGCAGAAATAACAAGAAAAAATTGAAACACTCTTTGTCTTTGAGAAGATAACATTCTATTAAGGGAAATGACATATAGAGAAAAAATGTAAGCAAAGTAAATAAAAAGTAAAATTGTTTTTGAGTACTAAGTATAGGAAGGCACTAGAAGCTGGTTGGATCCAGGTAGACCTCATTTTAGATAGTGGCACTAGACTGAACTTTGAAATTTAGGAATTCTAAGAAGCTGAGATGAGGAGACAGCACATACCACGTGTAAAATATTTTCTACCTCCATTACATTAACTCTAATTCAGGGCTTTCTTGTTTGTTTGTTTTTTTTTTTTTCACCCAGACTGTTTCAATATCCTCCTAACTGGTGTTTACTCTACATTCTCTCTAATATACCATTTACACCTTTGCAGTGAGTAATTCTGATATTTACAACCCTTCACATCTGGCTCCTATCTTATTTCTCCTCCTCCATTTTTTTTTTGAGACTGGGTCTTTCAGTTTTCCCCAAATTGGAAGTGTAGAGGCCATTCATAGATCTAATCCCACTGCCATTGGCATGGAAAATTTTACTTGAGCTGGGGTGGTTTGCTCTTCCTTAAACAGTCTGGTGGCCCTCTTTTTAGGGGCTTGCCATTTTGGTCTAAATTTAGTGCAGATACCCAGTCAGTTTTAGCCCTACTGAAGCTCAGAATGCTTGCATTCAAGCCTCAACCTCCCCAGAAGTTACAGGAATGTACTATCATTTCCAATCTTCAAACTTATTTATGGTTATTTCATTACAAATACTGCATATCCCAGCTAACCTACACTATTATCTGAACTTCATTCTGCTCCTGACTTCTCCCTTCATCATCGACTAACATGAACTTCTCCACCATCTCCTCTTATTAAAGTCCCTTCCTGCATGGCACCAATAAGGTACCATTTCCTTCATAAAGACTTTTCTGACACCCCAATTCCAATTATAACTGAAAATGATGTATCCCTTCTTTGCTTTCCTATAGTATTTGCCACTCTGACTCTCTTGTATATATCCTTTCTACTTGTATTAATTTTTTTTGTGGATGTATAATCTCTTTCATGCTATTTGATTGAAAGATTCTTGAGAACAGAAGCTCTGGTATTTGTCTATATTTATAGCTAGAGCACCCAGACCAGTACCTTGTATGTGGTAGCTACTTATAAAACTTTCTTTAATTGAGTTGAATTTAAATTTCTGTGTAGAAGTAATAGTTGAAGTTAGGAATATGATTACTAAAGAAGGAAGAATTCACAGGGTTGAGGATATATATCCTTGAGAATTGTCCATATTTATGGAATAGAAAGAGAAATCTTTATAGTAGACAGAGAAGAAGCATGTAGAAAGGGAGAAGAATCAGCATCATTCAATGTCATGGAAACCAAAATGTGATGGATTTGCAAGAAATGATGGTAGTCAAGTGTTAAGTGCTACAAATAGGTCAAGGAAAATGAGGGATAAATAAAGGTATTGGATTTTGGGATTAGAAAGTCATTGGTGACCTTTGAGGAAGTAATTCTCAGAAGGGGAAATGGAAGTCAGATTTCAATTCATTAATGAGTGAGCTTTTAATAAGGAAATGGTATTGAATTTAAATTCCTCTTTTAAGGTGCATAATGGAGGCAAAAAGTGATAGCATAGGAGTTTGAGAAGATAGGAGAGTCTAGGAAAAGTTTGGGAATTTTTTTTTAACCTGAGTATATTTGTGGTCTTGAAGGAAATTAGATAGTAAGACATCACAAATAATTTAGAAGATGAGATCCTGGGCACAACTTTGTAACTGGAGGAGTCAGTTTTAGAAAGAAAGAGGATTGGGTGTTTTGAAACAGAAAGACATTGAAGACCATTTCTTATCTTGCCCTCTCCCTTCCCACTTGCCTGAAATGTATTCTCTCCCATCATGTACATATGTCTGTTGAATTAGAACTTTTCCTTCAAGGTCTAAATCAAGTGCCAATGTAGAAAGATTTTGAGATAGAGAGGTGAGAAATTGGAGAGTAATCAAACTAGATAGGCCAAACTTCCAAATACTGTAGTAGAATTGTAGTTTTGTTGATGCAGTTATTTCTTCCAACTATATGGATGAAAACTCCAGGCTTACCTATCCTGTGAGTCATATACTTCCATTACCTTGCAACAAGTGAGGCTACCCAAAGTTCTGGAATTTTATCTTGATTTCTCTTGCCATTCAATACCATTGAAACACTGCCCATTAGTTATATCACACTCTCACCACATGAATAACCCACCTTATTTTTTCACTCATTCAGTTTCTTGATGACATTCTATTCCAGTTCTCTAATGTTCTTATATGTTAAATATTGCAGTGTGCTCACAGCCACCAATGATCTCTCCATTGCCCTTTCTGGATATTCATTTTAAATACTTAAGAAACTCTTGTGATCCATAACTTGTAACTATGCAACAAAACTAGTATAAAGTATGTGAAAGAGGTGGGACCTTGTATTTGAGAGAAGTTTATAATCACTAAAATATAAGGAATATTCCTTAATTCAATTATAAATTACATGATATAATGATATACATAGTATATGTCTATGTACTTGTGGATATAATTTTATATCTATCACTGATAGATCTGGAAGTAGGAATAAATTGATAAACTATATTAGAGGAAAAATAATAACTTAATTTTATGAAGTGTAAGTAGACAAAGAGTTCACAAACCCAAAGGTGCTGAAAAGCTTTTTTAAATCTTGGCTCAGTTTTATTTTGATGCAATATGGTTCTTTTGTGGACACGATTTCTCTAGTGTACATGAAAATAGCAACACTAGTGGTCTTAGCTCTTGGAATTCAATTGTTGTCTATACTTAAATTACTACAGATAAATATACTGAGGGAATAGAAATAAGAGATATGAAGCTTGGTAAGATTTTTTTAAAAAAAAAATCATTTTCCCCCTAAACTTTAATGGTATTTTAAGAGATCATATACCAATCAAGAAACACAGTCAATTCAGCCAGGTAATCCCTCATATTCATGAAGGAATTACACATATATATGCTGTTTCATTGACATTTAGCAAAGAAGGTCAAAAGGGCAAACAATATATATTGAATGTAAAGGAGAAGCCTTTTCTAATGCAATCTTGTAAGGGTTTTAAGCTTGAGTAACTAAATGATATGGAAACTTTCCTTTAAGACATAAAACTGGAACACATTCAAATTTGTCTCAAAGACAAATCCGCATAAGACTCCAATTGGAGTTTGAGAAAGGTCATTGACTGAATCAGGGTTAATCTTTGTCAACAAAGGTAGGGAACTTGTTCTAAATAAAGGTAGGGAACTTACTGAGGGAACTTGTTCTAAAATCAGATGAATTTTCTAAAAAGAGAGATTAAACTAATCCTACCTAGAGTTGACAAATCTCCGCTAAAAGGTTCCATTTGTCTGGAACTACCAAATCACGAGAAGGAACATCTACACTGCTCACTCTCAACTTATAGCTCATTCTCTAGGTTGTTCTACTACCACAGTTTGCACTAACTCCACATCTGCCTGGTCCTTATGTGAGTACCTTCCTTTTCTCCCTCTCCCATTGCACAGCTTCCCTTTGCCTCATATTGGCTTATATTAAAACGCATGCTCCTTGAGAGTAGAGGCAGTCTTTTTGTTTAATTCATGATTGTTTAGTGCAATGCCTGGCACATAGTAAATGTTTAATAAATGCTTTCTCTATCTCTCTGAGGCTTTGAGGAATATCCAGTCTTAGGATAATAGTCATTGACTCGTCCAAAAAGCAACATTATAGTATTCTATGTAGACAAGCCGGTGACTGAAGATGATGAAAGACTTCAACTTCCCATTGAAGAATGAGCCCATGGAGTTTAGTAGATTGATCTGTCCAGCACAGATGCCAATCCCTGAGGAAAACAGTGACTAAAAAAATCTCTGTGACCTAACCCAGTCAATTTTAGTCTTATCATCAAGCACCTTGGTCAGCCTGGCAGCAGCAGCTCAGTGACAAAGCAATGTTCTAGCCCACTTTGGCAGCAGGTGCCCAGCAATGGAATGGTCTGTCATACTTTGTCAGGTAGTAGCAGTACAGTAGCAAAATGACCCATCATGCCCTGCCTGGAAGCAATACATGGACTGGGTTTTCTGTCTAGCATAGCCTATAAGCATCTGTGCCTAGAAGCCAGGCAACCTATATGATCCAGCCCATTGGGGGATTGATTCATTCAACTAAGATGCAATGTTCTCTGAGAAGCCAACTCAGGTAAGCAGTGACTTTTCTATTACTAATACTATGTTCCCTATTGAAATTTGAGATAGCACTCTGAAGAAGGAAAGGACACTGAGCCACTTATTTCCAGAACTGTGACCTGCTTTGGCCACATGTATTTTTTTTTACATGTGTACCTCATTGAGACCAAGATAAAAGAGCACTGTTCAGACTCCCTATAATCTCAAATCTTTATCTGTATACCATTTGATAACCAATAACCCAAACTGGAGATTATTTCCAGAATCATTTTACCCAGGTATCTGAAGGGTTAATGTATAAGATCTTCCCCACCCACAGCCCAAGCCAAGGGACAAGGAACTTCCCTAATGTATTGTTCTGGGGTTTGTTGCAACCCAGACCCACCTTGGGGAACTATTCCTTAAAAACAAGTCTTGAGGTAAACATCCAGGGACTTGGTCAGTTCCTAGGTATTGATCCACTAAAGACAACTTAAAAGGTCAGCGGGAAAAGTCTGTGTCTGCGATGAGACAGAAGCTCACAGTCCCAGCCCCCATTCCCAAGCTTGGCCCCAGGGTGGTGGCTGCCTCTTGAGCTTCTAGTCCACAGACTCAGTGGGGATCAAGTGGCTGAGCAGAGGGGGATTGCAGGGATCTCTTTGCGAGTGCAGAATTCTCTTGCTTTGCCTGTCCTTAGATCTGCATCACAGTTCTGGGTGGTGGTCCTGGGGTGAGAAGGAGGACTGGTGTAATTGAACTTGCAGTGGCTGTGGAGAGAGAATCCTCCTCACAGTTCTAAGACAGAAAAGAATTCTAGTGGTCACTCATAGACCACAGCACAGGCCAGGAAAGGAGTAAACACCTCGCTCCTGATCATACCACCTTGTAAGAACTGAAAACGTACAGGTCTTTAGAAGTGTTCCTGAAAATAGCTGCAGAAAACCCCCAAAACTTGGAACAATACATTCTCCAAACCGGAAGCAGACCCCTACCTTAACAAAGAGTTTATTACTCAAGTAATTGCCTGGGATCATGAACAAACCTCACAAAAAAAGTAAGACCATAGAATCTTTCTTTGGTGACAAAGAAGATCAAAACATACAACCAGAAGAAGACAACAAAGCCAAAGCTCCTACATCCAAGCCTTCAAGAAAAATATGAATTGGTCACAGGCGATGGAAGAGCTCAAAAAGGATTTTAAGAACCAAGTAAGAGAAGTAGAGGAAAAACTGAGAGTGATGCAAGAAAATCATGAAAAACAAGTCAACAGCTTGCTAAAGGAGACCCAAAAAATACTGAAGAAAATAACACCTTAAAAAATAGCCTAACCCAAATGGCAAAAGAGGTCCAAAAAGCCAATAAGGAGAAGAATGCCCTAAAAAGCAAAATTGGCCAAATGGAAAAGGAAGTCTCAAAGATAATTGAAGAAAATACTTCCTTAGAAATTAGAATTGGGGCAATTGGAAGCTAGTGACTTTATGAAAAACCAAGATACTGTAAAACAAATAAAAAAGAATGAAAAAAAAATAGAAAACAATGTGAAATATCTCATTGGAAAAACAACTGACCTGGAAAATAGATCCAGGAGAGAGAATTAAAAAAAAATTTGCACTATCTGAAACCATGATCAAAAAAAGAGCCTAGACATCATCTTTCAAGAAATTATAAAGGAAAACTGCCCTGATATTTTAGAACCAGAGGGGAAAATAGAAATTGAAAGAATCCACCAATCACCTCCTGAAAGAGATCCCCAAAGGAAAACTCCTAGGAGTATTATAGCCAAATTCCAGAGTTCCCAGGTCAAGGAGAAAATATTACAAGCAGCCAGAAAGAAACAATTCAAGTATTGCGGAAACACAATCAGGATAACACAAGATTTAGCAGCTTCTACATTAAGGGACTGCAGAGTTTGGAATATAATATTCTGGAAGGCAATGGAGATAGGATTACAACCAAGAATCACCTACCCTGCAAAACTGAGCATATTCTTTCAGGGGAAAAAATGCACATTCAGTGAAATGGATTTTCAAGCATTCTTGATGAAAAGACCAGAACTCAATAGAAAATTGTCTTTCAGATATAAGACTCAAGATAAACATGAAGAGGTTAATAGGAAATAGAAATCATAAGAGACTTATTAAGGTTGAACTGTTACATTCTGCATGGAAAAATGATATTTGTAAGTCATGAGTCCTTTGTCAGTATTAGGGTAGTGGAAGGGAAAAATTGAATGTATGTATGTATGTATGTATGTATATATATATATAATGTGTATATATATACATATATATATATATATATATAAAGAGAGAGAGAGAAAGAGAGAGAGAGAGGGCACAGGGTGAGTTGAATCTGGAGAATAAAATTAAAGGGTAAGAGAGGATTATACTGGGAGAAGGAGAAAGGGAAAGGTAGAGTGGGGTAAATTATCTCACATAAAACAGACAAGAAAAGGCTTTTACAGTGGAGGGGAAATGGGGGAAGGTGAGAGGGAATGAGTGAATCTTATTCTCATTGGATTTGACTTAAGGAGAGAATAACATACACACTGAATTGGGTATGGAAATCTATCTTACCCTACAGGAAAATAAAGGGGGAAGAGGACAAGAAAGCAGGAGGCTGATAGAGGGGAGGACAGATTGGGGGAGGGGGTAATCAAAAACAAACACTTCTAAGGAAGGCGGGGTCAAAAGAGAGAATATAATAAATTGGGAGCAGGATAGGATTAAGGGAAATATACATAGTTTTTCACTATGGAAGTGTTTCGCATAACTACACATCTGTAACCTGTATTGAGTTGCTTGCCTTCTCAATGAAGGTGGGTGGGGAGGGAGGAAGGGAGAAAATTTGGAACCCAAAGTTTTAAAAATAAAAGTTAAAAAAAAGTTTTCGCAGGCAACTGGGAAATAAAATATCCAAGAAATGGGGTATTAAAAATCTATCTTGCCCTAAAGGAAATTTGAAGGGGAAGGGGATAAGTGAAGGGGGGGAGAGATAGAAGGGAGGGCAGATTAGGAGAAGAGGTATTCAGAACATATGCCATCTTGGGGTGGGGGGAGAGATGAGATGGGGAGAAAATTTGGAACTCAAAATCTTGTGGAAGTGAATGTTGAAAATTAAAAATAATTAATTTTTAAAAAATAATAAAAGATGCTGTTGCATGTATTCAGTTGAATGACACTGAAAAATGTTTCAAAGTGAGAATTGTGGTGTCAGAGAGAGGGAGGCATTTTTTTCCTTTTTTGACATGGAAAATGTCATTTTAGAAGAAGCTTCCATTTCAGTATAAACAGATATTCATATCTAATCCCTACATTTTACCCTCGTTTGCCCAATTTGTGTAAGGACAAACAAAAGAGAGGTACAGTTTATCTTGTCCCAGGAACCTGAGGGCAATGCAAACAAGAACATTAGGAAGTTTCTGTCCCCTCTCTTCCAATATGACAAATTGCTCCCAAAGCCAGTGATTGACCAGGTATGGTCCTAGTATGAATATGTCTTTTTTGAATATTACAAATACCTATGGGGATTGGCTTATATTCAGAAGCCCAGTTGTCCCAGAGACCACTTCTCCAGAGACTAGTTGATGTTTCTTCCTGCTTTGACTTTTGTGGATGGAATAAAGCCCTTTAGTAACTTGTACATTCTAAACTGCAAACAGTGGAATTTCTTTTCACAAAATTAAGAAATAGAGAGGAAAGTGAACTAGGGCTCACAATGACGGTAAAAGCAAATTTAGTATCTCAAGGAAGTGGAAAAAATAGAAAGTACTGAAGTAATGAACAAAGAGGAGAACTTCCAAATTCATGTTTTTTTTAATTCTCCAATTATGATAGGATATAGAATTCAGAGCTAGAATAAGAAGTCAGAACATGAATTTGTTTTTTTTTGTTCCATATCCAAAAAAAACTTATTCTACCATGCTACTATTAAGTATAATATGTAGCTTACTTGTGCTTATCTTGTTTTGTTGATTTTTGAGTTTTAACTCTTCACTGAAGGCAGAAATGGAAAGAAAAGCCTAGTGGAAATGACTGAGTCCTTTTATGCACAGTCTAACTGCCTGTTGTCCTGGAAAGAAGGAGGTTTCATCCCCATGAAGACTAATTTAGTCCAAACACTAAGCACTCTTCATGTGCAACTAGCTGAAAAGAAGTATTTTCCCTTTACCATGCCTCAGAAACTACAGAAAAGTTTGGAATTATAGGGAAGCACATAAAAAAGGATGTACGATAAACTTTTAGTACCTCTGTAATACATCCATCCCTTTATTTGGTCCCTTTGCATGATAACCCAAGTCCTTTATGATCTATGTAGGCAACTAAAATAGAGATAAGAGACTTTCCACTTTCTTAACAAACAGGATTTTCCTCTTTTTATGCATAATTTTAGTTTATTTGTTGAAGAATGAAAGAAAACATAAGGTAAAGGTTTAATCTAGTTTTTAATTAAATCATTATATTTATTTCTGTTATCTAAGGTAACTCAACTGTTTCAGCTTGCTGGGCTCCTAGTTTGACCACATGTAAAATGAATACTTGGGATAAGATGTTTTTGCTAGTTGTGAAATTCTATACTTCTACTATATATGGTCCAGATATGCCATTTCATTGTTGTAGGGAAATTATAATAAGGAACTCTCTTTTATCAATGCAGACCAGCAATTTTCTCAAAACATATGAGCAGAGGTGTCAAACTCTTTGCCCAGCAGGCAGCAACACAATGGGGCATAAAGTAGATTAAAATGTAATTGAGAATGTAAATAAAAATAAAATACAACATAGATACATATACTACACATATATGTAGACACATTAAATGGTTAGATGAAGGTAGTTTGAGAAGGAGGGCACTACCAGTTGAAAGGAAATAGAAAAATGTTAATGCTAATGTTAGTGCTTGTGAGATAGAGAGAGGGTGTGTTTTCATTTCAAGGATGAAGATTAGATATTACAGATGCACAGAGGTGGAAGACAAACTGTGGAGAGTGAGAAACAGTGAAAAGGCTAATTTGGCTAGATCACAGTGTGTGGGAGGGTGAGTAATGTCCACTGAGGCTAGAAAGATAAGTTGGAGCCTTTGGGCTCACTTGGGCAAGTGCAATCTGCATGCTATTTCTCTTATAAGTTGTCATTTTCTGCTAAAGGTTTGGAGGAGTAGAAATACTGCTCCTACCCTTGTCCACAGGAGAAAAAGTAAAGGAAAGAAATGTAGTGAGCTATTTCAGATCTTACCATTACAGACCACAGGGTCTATGGGTATGGTTCCTTTGACAAGATTCCATTCATTAGAATCTTGGTTAATTAATCATCAGGAATAAACTTCAGTCTCTGAAGTCAAATCAGGTCATGTCCAAGTTCATTTCCATAGCATATGGTGTCCTTCAGATGCCTAGAAAAAGATCTATAACTTGTAATTTCATGAGGACAATTGAGAGGAACCTATCCAATAGATCAGTAAGCTCTTGTAATTAATCTCTTGCTATATTAAGGTTTTTTTTTCTATATAAGAATTGAAGTGAGTAAAGAGATGAAAATCCAGAAAGAGGATGGCACATATGAAACATGGATGAGATTTGAAAGCCAGTCAACTTATGACTCATTATAGACCCAGGTGAATGTGGTTGCTATTCATTAATTCTAATAATAAGAGACAGAGGCCATCAGAAGTCCATGCTACCCTCCTGCTTTGCTCCTTCATTATAAACCCTGTAGAGAAGCACATATGGCTTTCCACTCATTGTTTGGGGAAGAAGTATAAAGACATTATGTGACTTGTCCAATGAACTTCAAGACTTCAGATAAGTCATACTACTTCTGGAGGTGTTAGTCCTCCCTTAACATCTTATATATCCTGCTAGTACCTCTGTTGTGAGGGCTTGATCTGCCCATTTCACGTTTTCTCAGTCACTTTTATTGTCTACCTGGCATTCATCTCTCACCTATGACTCCAAAAAGCTGCATCATGAACAGTGGCTACAATCCAGCAAACCATCTTGACAGGCTAAACCAGGTTGAGGGTAACCAGTAGGCCTAAACCCATCAGTGAGTTAGAGGAGTGTCTACCCCAAGAATGTGAATAATTCCCCTGAAAGAATGGCTGTATGAGAACAGTTTCTTCCAATGACCATGGAAGTAGGCACTGTGGAGTAATTAAAGCTTGGTTATCCATTGAAGATGCCAAAGCCATCCAATGTAAAACAGGTCAGTAGTCCTGACTTTTGTCTTGCCACTGGACTTCCATGACTATGGAAGAAAGAGGGGGCTGACAACTTTGTGTAACTAACTCTTCAATTCATGAACAAGTCAAGATATCACCTCATGATGTTATTGGCCCTCTTTGAAAATGAAGGCCAAACAACACCTCTGGATTCTGATCAGTCTAATTCAGCTCACTGTATGCCTTGATATGTGTGTAACCATTGAGTATAGAATTCAATATGTGACAGCTATTTATTTTATGTCCAGGGATTGTTTGGGAACATTGAAGGGAAGGAGAATGAAAAGAAAATACACAAGCACTTAATGATTACACACTACATAATAGGACCATTGATATTACCATTTGGAAATATACAATCTAAGTTAAAAAAACAAATGTGTATACAGGGACATGGGGGAAAGGAACTACCCTTCTTAAAACCACTTGAGTTTCTAGAAGCCAAGATGACAGAGTAGGCAGTAAATTGCTGTAACTCTCCCATATTTACCTCCAAACAACCATAACATAGTGTCCCCAGACAAATCCTGAAACAGCAGGACCAGTGAAAAGACAGGGTGAAACAATCTTTTAGCCTAAGAAACTTGGAAAATTGGAAAGAAAGGTCTGTCTCATTTGGATAAAAGGGGAGTACAGTCCAGGACAGGAAGTGTTCCAGCAAGCCCAATCCCAGAAAACCAGCAAGAGATCCTGAGCCCCACTGTGGTAGATTAGGAAAATGACAATACCACCCCGCACACACATATTTCAGCATAACCAGAGGAAGAGGCAGACTCCAGCTCCAAAAACTGCCACACACTTCAATATAGCTCTGGGCAAACAGGCATCTGTCTGTGGCCAGACTCCCAGTTGCTTCAGTGCAGTCCTGGGAAATCACAGAAACACCCCATAGGCCTTGGCACATGCCAGACACTGGCACTAAGGCCCTGGCTCAGCACCAGGTAAGCTGCAAGACTCTTACAGCCTGAAACAGTGCCAACTACCCCACACCCCACACCCCACACCCTCAGCACAGCACCAGACATGAAGGTCCCCCATGGGCCTCAGGGCAACATCAGGGCAGCACCAGGCAAGCAGCCAGTGCCTGCAGCCACTGACACTAGAAGACTAAGACAGTGTACCTTCCACCCCAAGAGCAGAGATCAAATTTAAAAGAAATGAAAAGGGCCAAGAAATACGAGCAAAACAACAACAACAAAAAGAATCTGACCAAAGAAAGTTATTATGATGACTGGGAAGTTGAAGACACAAACTCAGAAGAGGATAACAATATCAAAACACCTATGAGCAAAACCCCAGTGAGCAAAACCCCAAAGAAAAAGAGGAACTGGTTTAAGCCCAGAAAGATCTCATGGAAGAGCTGAAAAACAGAGCTTAGAAACCATGTAAGAGAGGTGGACGAAAAATTGGGAAAAGAAATGAGAGTTATACAAAAGAATTATGAAAAAAATGATTCAACAGCTTGGAAAACTGCTTAAAAAAGCAGAACTGGACAGATGGAAAAAGAAGTAGAAAAGGTAACTGTGAAAAATAACTCCTTAAAAGTTAGAATTGGGCAAGTGGAAGCTAATAACTCTATGAGACATCAAGAATAAAACAAATTCAAAAGAATGAAAACAATAGAAGAAAATGTAAAATACCTCATTAGAAAAACAACTGACCTGAAAAATAGATCCAGGAGAAATAATGTCAGAATCATTTGACTGCTTGAAAGCTAAACTCAAAAAAAGAACCTGGACAACATCTTTCAAAAAATTATCAAGGAAAACTGCCCTGATATCCTGGAACCAAAGGGTTAAATAGTCATTGAAAGAGTCCATTTATCATGTCAAAAAAGCTATTCCAAAATAAAACCTCCAAGGAACCTTATAGATAGATTTCAGAATGATTAGGTCAAGAAAAAAACACTGCAAGTGGTCAGAAAGAAACAATTCAAATATCAGGTAGCTGCAATCAGAATGACAGGATGTAGCAGCTGCAACTTTAAAGGATAGTAGGTCATGGAACATGATATTCTAGAAGGCAAAGGAGGTAGAACTACACTCAAGAATCACCTACCCAGCAAAATTAAGCACAATAATTCTGGGAGTGGGGAATGGTCTTTCAATGAAATAGATGAATATCAAGCTTTCATAAGAAGAAGACCAGAATTGAACAAAAAATGGATCTCTAATATCAAGACTCAAGAGAAGCTTAAAAAGGGAAACAGGGAAAAACATAAGGCATTCAATGGAGCTGTACTGTTTTCATCCTTAAATGGGAAGATGATAATTGTAATTATTAAGAATTGTGCCACTAATAGTACAGCCAGGGGGAAATACAGGTATGAGGTGAATTTGAGAGAATGGCATAAAAATAATTAAGCGATGAGAAAGAGAAGTATACTGGGTGAAGAAGAAAGGGAGAGGTAGAATGGGGTAAATTATACATGAAGAGAGACCAAAAAAAACTAGTATAGTGGAAGGAAAGATATGTGCATGGGCAATGGGATCGCTTGAACCTTACTCTCCTCAGTATTGGCTTAAAGAGGGAATAATGTACACAATCAATTGAATATAGAAATCTATCTTACCTGAGAGGAAAGTAGGAAAGGAGAAAACTAAATAAGGGTGCGAAGGGCACTGAGAGAAGACAGAGTAGATTAGGGGATGCAGTAGATAAAAGCAAAACACTGTCAAGAAGGGAAAGGGTGAAAAGAGAGAAAGAAAAAACAGGTGAGAAGAATAGGAAGGAGGAAAATATATAGTTAGTAATTCTTATTGTGAATATAAATGAGATGAACTCTCTCATAAAATGAAATCAGATAGGAGAGTGGATCCAAAATCAGAATCTTACAATATATTGCTTACAAGGAATACACTTGAAGCAGAGAGACACACACAAAGTAAAGGTAAGGGGATGTAGAAGAACTTATTATGCTACCGCTGAAAAAAGAAAAAAATTCAGGAGTAGCTATCCTGATCTCAGACAAAGCAAAAATTTACATAATTAAAAGAGATAAGGAGGGAAACTACTTCTTGCTAAAAGGTACCATAGAAAATGGAGCAATATCAACACTAAACATATATGCACCAAGTGGTATAGCATACAAATTCTTAAAGGAGAAATTAAGTGAGTTACAGTTTCATGGCCAAACAATAGACAGTGTTACAAAATGTGAAACAGATAATTTTGATTACACTAAATGTAAAGTCTTTTGCATAAACAAAACCAATGCAACAAAAATTAGAAGGAAAGGAGAAACCAGGAAAACCATCTTTTCATCAAGTGTCTCTGATAAAGCCCTCATTTATCAAACATATAGAGAGCTGAGTGAAATTTATAAGAATACAAATGATTCCCCAATGGTAAAAGGATATGAACAGGTAGTTTTCAGATGAAAAACTCAAAGCTATTTTCAGTCACGTGAAAGTGTTCTAAATCACTTCTGATTAGAGAAATGCAAATTAAAACAACTCTGAAATACCACCTCACACCAATCAGATTGAATAATACGACAAAAAGAAAATGATAAATATTGGAGAAGATGTGGGAAAATTGGGACACTAATGCACTGTTGGTGGAGTTGTGGACTGATCCAACCATTTTGGAGAGAAATTTGGAACTATGCCCAAAGGGCAAACAAACTGTGAATATCCTTTAATCCATCAATATCACTATTAGATCTGTATCCCAAAGAGATCATAAAAAGGGGAATGGACCTACATGCACAAAAATAGTTAGAGCAGCCTTTTTTGTGGTGACAAAATATTGGAAATTGAGGAAATGACCATCAATTGGAGAATGACTGAAAAAGCTGTGGTATATGAATATAATGAAATACTATTCTGCAATAAGAAATGATGAACAGTCTGATTTCAGAAAAACTTGGAAAGACTTGCACAAACTGATGCAAAGTGAAATTAGCGGAACAAGAAAAAAAAACATTGTACACAATTATCAGCAACATAGTCTGATTGTCAACCATGAATGATTCAGGTCATCTCTGCAACACAGTGACCCATGACAAATATAAAGTTTTCATGAAGGAAAATGCTATCCATATCCAGATAAAGAACTGATGGACACTGAATGCAGATCAAAGCATACTTTTTTCACCTACTTTATTCTGTTTTATGTGCTTTCTTTTCTTTTGAGCTGTTCTTTCCAAACTGTAACTAACATGGAAATGCGTTTTACATGATAGCACACGTATAACCTATATCATATTGTCTACCATTTTTGGAAGAGGGGTGGAGAGGGGAAGGAAGAAAGGAGAAAAATTTGGAACTTAAAATCTTGTAAAAATGAAGGCTAAAAATTGTCTTGACATTTAAATAGGAAACAAATAAAATTCCATTAGTAATAAAAAAGAAAAAAAACATCACTTGAAAATGTGTTATACACCTTCGTTATTATTTCTCATTCCTATATGAGAAAAATGCTTTGAGCTAAGATTTTGAACCTTAGATGAGATCTTCTGGTTTCTCTCTAGCAACCCAGAACTGTTATGTTATTTGACCACTGAGTTGCAAGCTCCTAATGGCAATTACGATATTTATGTTTGAATTTCTCTTCTGTACACCCAAACAGCACTGTTGCAAAACACATAGCTATTGCTAATGCTAATGATTGCTACAGGGAAAAGGTGCTATTGAAACTAAATTTTATAAAGTCTTATGGAGCTCATGAATCACAAAAAGCCACTGCTGGTAGCTTTCTCTGAGACAGGTAGGAAGGCGTAAGAGCTCTCTAGGGGAAATTACAGAGCAGTCTGGGGTAAAGGGCTGAGAGCTTACCGAAAGCATTCTTTTATTTCTTACCCTTTCACTCAAAACCACCTATTTAGTGCTGCCCCCAAATAAACCTTTTTTTTTTTTCAAATGAAGTCTCCTCTCAGAAAAATCATGAGGTAAGGGCCACATGTGCAGAAATGTTACAGCACAAAGAAGAATTTGGAGAAAGGCAAGATTAATAGTGGATGGCTAGGTCATTCAGTTGAGAAAATGCTGGGCCTGGAATTAGGAATCTTTGTGGGTTCAAATCTGGTCTCAGCAACTTACTAGCTGTGAGATGCTGGGCAAATCACTTAACCCTGTTTATGTCAGTTTTCTCATCTGTGAAATGAGCTAGAGAAGGAAATGGCAAACCACTCTAGTATCTTTGCCAAGAGGAACCCATATGGGGTCACAAAGAGTCAGAAGTGACAGAAAAGACTAAAAAACATGATTAATGGTGAAAGGCAGTATGAGGTGGTGTATAGAAAACTGGTTCAAAGCCAGAATGACTTGCATTCAAGACACTTTTTAGAGCCATACTGCTACTAGGAAACTGAGAGAGGCATTTAATCTCAGTATCACAGGCAACTGATAGACTATAAATTGAGAACCTTGATGATCTGCATTGGTAGATCATTTATATAATGATAAATTCCAAATGGAGAACCCTCCAGCCCTCCAAAAATAAATTAGTACAGTTGAAAAATATTGCACTACATTTAGCCATAGAACTCAGAGTATCACAACATTAGAGGTAGAAAGGACCCAACAGGCTATCATTCACTTAATCAACTACTGTTGTTTTTCAGTTGTTTCAGTCATGTCCAATTCTTCATGACACCATTTGGAGTTTTCTTGGCCAAGATACTGGAATGGTGTGCCATTTCCTTCTCCAGTTCATTTTATAGGTGAGGAACTGAGGCAAGCAAGGTTTAGTGACTTGCCTAGAATCACACAAACAGTAAGTGTCTGAGGTCACATTTGAACTCAGAAAGATGAATCTTCCTGACTCCAGGCCTAGCAATGGCTACCTAGCTGCCCAATAAACAGCTACTTAAGAACTTAATATGTGTCAGGCATTATGCTAGATTGTGGGAATATGAATACAAAGAATGAATTCATTCAATATGCAATGAGATTACATTAAAATGGGGGAGATATGAGTACATATAAATATTTACAGCACAAATATAAAGTGAATAAATATAAATTATACAAAAGTAGTTAAAGACAAAGTAGCCTGGGAGAGAAAAGATCATTAATCTTTTTGCAGGGATCAGAAAATGCTTCATTCAGAAGATGGTGCAGTCAGGAGTAATGTACATAACATAAAGCCTTTATCACTTTAATTGAAAATTCTATGTGAGGGGTGAGAACACACCTTCAAAATGAAACAAGAAATTTTAGTACAATCTCCTCCTTGGAGGTTCACTCAATACATATTTATAATTTTGGGGTATTCTTGAGGAAAATCCTGGTAGCCATTATCTACCAACCTGAGGGCACTCTTTTCTTCCTCTGTAAGTTCGGCAACTGAGCCATAATTTTTCTATCAGCTGCAATGCCTGATCTTTTAACAGGGGATTTCAACCTGTATGGTGATACTTCTTCAAACACTCTAGTCTCCCAATTCCTCACTTTGTTCATTTCCAATGACCTACTACCCCTTCACTCCACATCAATTATATATTGAAATGGTCATAATCTTTATCTTAACATCACAAGTTTTCCACTTCCATGATGATGAACTCTGAAACTATTTTACTTGATCATGATCTTTTATCATTGCATCTTTCTCTCTGTCTCATCATGTCTAACTCTGGTCATTATCTTCACAGTAACTTCCAATCCCTCTACCCCTCATTTCTTTTTCAGGCCATTACCCCATGAACTGACTGTATTCAACCCTACACTATTATGTACACTTGAGTTCATTGTCCTCATATTTTATAGACAATCAAACTCTGCTAAGGTACAACCTTGGATTACTCTCAAACTTGGATTACTCCACTGCTTCTACTTCTATTTAAGTGATGCTGAAAAGAGCTAGAGAAAATCATGAAAAATTGTTCCATAAAATTTAAGTTAAATAATCTCACTCGTCTTCAAACCTCCCTTGGCTTCTATTCTCTTCACTCTCATCTGAGAATGTTACTTCATATTTCATTGAAAAGTCTGAGAGTGTTCTTGGAAAGCTTGTTTTTTTTTTTACCTCATCTCACACCATTCAGAAGTCTTCCTCCACTATCTCCTCATTCATTCTTAGCTCATACTTGAGGTGGCTAATCTCCTTACCAGAGCAAAGCCCATGTGACTACACCATCCCATATTATCCAGCAGATTGATTCCTTTATAAACTTTACTTTCTCATTAATAGTCTATCCCACTCTGTTTACTGGATCCTTTCCTGCTGCTACAAACACATCCATGTCTTCCCTCATTCATAAAAATCCCTCCCATCATCTGTCTCTCCCATGCTTGTTATTTAAAATCTTACATTCAATTCAATAAGCATTAAGCATAATCTGTGTACCAGGTAGTGTTGTAAACATTATGGCAAAAAAAGAAGCAAAAGACAGTCTCTGCCCTCAAGAAACTTACAATACAATGGGGGAAACAACACACACACAAAGCAAACTATATACAGGACAAATAGGAAATAATTAATAGTGGAAGGCACTAGAATTAAGATAATTGGGAAAAAGCTTCCTGTAGGAGGTAGGATTTTAGTTGGGACTTAAAGGAATCCAGGGAGGTCAGTAGTTTGAGGGGGGCATGTTAGGCATGGGGGATAGCCAGAGAGAATTCCTGGAGACAAAATATGGAGTGTCTTGCCTGGAACAGCCAGGAGGCCAGTGTCACTGAAATGAAGAGTATGTATTGGGTAGGGGGAAGGTGTAAGAAGACTGGAAAGGCAGGAGGGGACTAGGTTATGAAGGGCTTTCAATGCCAATAGGGCATTTTTTATTTGTACCTGGAAGCAATAGGAAGCTACTGGGGTTTATTTATTAAAGGAGTGAAATGATCAGACTTGTGCTTTAGGAAAATCACTTTAGTGACTGAATGAAGAATGGATTGGAGTGGGGAGAGACTTGAGGCAGGTATGCTATTGCAGTAATCAAAGCATGATATAGTAAGGGCCTGCACTAGAATGGTGACAATGTCAGAGGAGAGAAAGGGGTATATTTACTATATGTTTCAAGAGCAAAATCAACAGGCCTTGGCAATAGCTTGGATTGGGAGGGGGTGAGAGATATTGAGGAATCTAGGATCACTCCTAGGTTGCCAGTCTGGGGGACTGGGAGGATCCTCCTCTCCTCTTTTTTGTGGCTAAACTCCTTGAGAAAACTCTCTATAAAAAGTTCTTTCATATACTTCTTACTCTTTTCTAAACAGCAATCTGTTTTCCGATCTTATTATTCAAAGGAATATGGTCTCTCCTAAGTTACTGATCATATCTTTGTTGACAGATTTAACAGTCCTTTCTTAATTTTCATTCTTCTTGATTTCTCTAAGGACTTTCACACTGTCAATCACCCTTTTCAACTTGATGTTTTCTTTTTTCTGGTGTGTTATGATATGGCTCTCTCCTGGTTATCCTTCTACCTGTCTGACCTATTCCTCTGTCTCCTTTGCTATATCTTCATCCAGATTGAATCCCCTAACTATGGTTTTCCTCATGGCTCTGTCCTTGGTGCTCTTCTCTTATTTCTCTACACTACTTCACTTGGTGATCTCTTCAGCTTTCATGGACTCAATTATCACCTCTATGCAGATTATTCTCAGATTTATTTATCCGTCAATCATGATCTCCAGTCTCAAATTTGCAACTCTCTTTTGGACATCCCAAACTGTATGTTAATATATCAAGTATAGAACTCAGTATCTTCTCTCCCCCTAAACATTCTCCTCTTTATGATTTCCCTATTACCATTGCAGGAACCACCGTCCTTATCCAGGATTGCAACCTAGGTTTCATTTTTAATTCCTCACTCTTTCTCATAACATATATCAATTTATTGCAAAGTCTTGTGTATTGCAACTTCTTATCACCTTACACTTAGAATATTAGAATATATTTCTGGTTGGTCTCTCTGCCTCATTTGTTTTTTGGCTAGGCAATGGGACTAAGTGACTTGCCCACGGTCACACAGCTAGTAAGTGTTATGTGTCTGAGGCCAGATTCCTGACTGCAGGGCTGGTGCTCTATCCACTGTACCACCTAGCTGCCCCTAAAGTGATCTTTCTAAAGCAAAATCTGATTACCTCTCTCTCTCTCTCTCTCTCTCTCTCTCTCTCTCCCTCTCTCTCTCTTTCTCTCTCTCTCATACACATACACACACACACACACACACACTGTAGAACTTCAATAATTCCCTGTTAATCAAATATAAAAATTCTCTGTATTGGTTTGAAAACCCTTCATGGGGGGGTGGAGCCAAGATGATGGAGTAAAAGCAGTGACTTGCTTAAGATCTCCCCCAAACCCCTCAAAATACCTGTAAAAATACCTCTAAAAATTTTAGAACAGTAAAACCTACAAAAAAGACAAAGTGAAAGAAATTTCCAGGCCAAGACAACTTGGATGGTTGATTGGAAAGATCTATTGCACTGGGCTGGGAGAGGAATACAGATCAGCATGGGTGCACAGGCAAAAACTAGTCCTCAGCAAGCCTGGAGCAGAACTCTGGGGACTAAATCATGGACAGCTGTGGCAGTTTCCAGACTTCTTAACCCACAAACACCAAAGACAACTTAGAAGGTCAGTAGGAAAAGTCTGTGACTGTGGTGAGAGAGAAACTTGGTCCTAGCCCCAGTCCCATCATAGCCCCAGGGCAGCAGCTGCTTCAAGAGCTTACTGCCCACAGACTGAGGGAATTGAATGGCTGATCAGAGAGGGTTTCCAAGGATCTCTTTGCTGGTGCTGAAGGAGGATTCTCTCACTTTGCCCGTGCTTGGACCTGGATCCCAGTTATGGGTGGTGGTCCTGGGATGAAGAGGAGCACTGGCATGGTGGACCATATAGTGGTGGTGGAGAGGGAATTCACCTCACAGTTCCAGGGCAGAAAAGAGTGCATTTGGAGACTCATAGACCAGAGTACAGGTCAGGAAAGGAATAAACATTGCTCCCTTGATCATACTACCTTGGAAGAACTGAAAATGTATAGATCCCTAGAAGTATCTCTGAAAATAGCTGCACAAAACCCCTGAAGCTTGGAACAGTACATTCTCCACACAGTAGACCCCTACCTTAACAAAGAGTTTATAACTCAAGCAATTGGCTGAGATCATGCGCAAACAGCGTAAAAAAAAAATCAGACCATAGAATCTTTCTTTGGTGACAAAGAAGATCAAAACACACAATGAGAAGAAGACAACAAAGTCAAAGCCCCTTACTCCAAAGTCTCTAAGAATAATATGAGTTGGTCAAAGGCCATGGAAGAGCTCAAAAATGATTTTGAGAACCAAGTAAGAGAAGTAGAGGAAAAACTGGGAAGAGAAATGAGAGTGATGCAAGAAAATCATGAAAAAACAAGGCAACAGCTTGCTAAAGGAGACCCAAAAAAAATTGAAGAAAATAACACCTTAAAAAATAGCCTAACCCAAATGGCAAAAGAGGTCCAAAAAGTCAAGAAGGAGAAGAATACCTCCAAAAACCAGAACTGACCAAATGGAAAAGAAAATCCCAAAGCTCACTGAAGAAAATATTTCCTTAAAAATTAGAATGAAGCAATTGGAAGCTAGTGACTTTATGAGAAATCAAGACATTGTAAAACAAATACAAAAGAATGAAAAAATAGATAACAATGTGAAATATCACATTGGAAAAACAACTGACCTGGAAAATAGATCAAGGAGAGATCATTTAAAAATTGTTGGACTATCTGAAAGCCATGATCAAAAAAAGAGCCTAGATATCATCTTTCAAGAAATTATCAAGGAAAACTGCCCTGATATTTTAGAACCAGAGGGCAAAATAGAAATTGAAAGAATCCACAAACCACCTGCTGAAAAATACCCCCAAAGGAAAACTCCTAGGAACATTATAGCCAAATTCCAGAGTTCCCAGGTCAAGGAGAAAATATTGCAAACAGAAAGAAACAATTCAAGTATTGTGGAAACACAATCAGGATAACACTAGATTTAGCAACTTCTACATTAAGGAACCACAGGGCTTGGAATATAATATTCTGGAGGGCCAAGGAGATAGGATTACAACCAAAAATCACCTACCCAGCAAAACTGAGCATAATCCTTCAGGGGAAAAAATGGACATTCAGTGAAATAGAGGACTTTCAAGCACTCTTCATGAAAAGACCAGAGCTGAATAGAAAATTTGACTTTCAAATACAAGACTCAAGTGAAACATGAAGAGGTGAACAGGGAAGAGAAATCATAAGG
The DNA here is from genome assembly GCF_900497805.2 of Vombatus ursinus. Classification (NCBI taxonomy): domain Eukaryota; kingdom Metazoa; phylum Chordata; class Mammalia; order Diprotodontia; family Vombatidae; genus Vombatus; species Vombatus ursinus. The sequence goes on along the minus strand of NW_020954594.1, from coordinate 19,784,223 downwards.
GACTTATTAAGGTTGAACTGTTTGCATTCCTGCATGGAAAGATGATGTTTGTAACTCATGAGACCTTTGTCAGTATTGAGGTAGTTGGAAGGAAAAAAATTATATGTATGTGTAGATAGATTGATAGATAGAGGGCATAGAGTGAGTTGAAGATGAATGGGTGATATCTGGAGAATAAAATTAAGGGGTGAGAGAGGATTATACTGAGAGAAGGAGAAAGGGAGAGGTAGAATGGGGTAAATTATCTCACATGAAACAGACAAGAAATGGCTTTCACAATGGAGGGGGAAAGGGGGAAGGTGAGAGGGAATGAGTGAATCTTATTCTCATTGGATTTAGCTTAAGGAGGGAATAATATACACATTCAATTGGGTATGAAAATCTATCTTAGCCTAAAGAAAAATAAGGAGGAAGGGGATAAGAGGACAGGGGGATGAAAGAGAGGAGGGCAGATAGGGGAGAGGGTATTCAGAAGCAAACACTTCTAAGGAGGGGCAGGGGCAAAAGAGAGAATAGAATAAATGGGAGGCAGGATAGGATGAAGGTAAATATACTTAGTTTTTCACAACATGACTACTATGGAAGTGTTTTGCATGACTACACATGTATAAGCTGTATTGGGTTGCTTGTCTTCTCAATGACGGTGAGTGGGGAGGGAAGAATGGAGAAAATTTGGAGCCCAAAGTTTTAAAAATAAATGTTAAAAATTGCTTTCACAGGCAACTGGGAAATAAGGTATACAGGCAATGGGGTATAGGAATCTATCCTGCCCTATAGGAAAATAGAAGAGGAAGAGAAGAAGAGAAAGGGGAGGAGATAGAAAGGAAGGAATATTAGGGGAAAGGGTATTCAGAATGCATGCCATCTTGGGGTGGGGAGAGGGATGAGATGGGAAGAAAATTTGGAACTGAAAATCTTATGGAAGTGAATGTTGAAAGCTAAAAATAAATAAATTAATGAAAACCCTTCACAACTTATAACCTTCCTTTCTGATCTTATGCAGCATTCCCCTCCACACACTCTATGAACTCATGATACTGGCTTCTCTGCGGTTTTTGACACAAAGTGCTTCATTTCTCAAATCCAGACATTTTTTACATGCTGTTCCCCATACCTAGAATACTCTTCCCTGCATTTTTATTTTTCCTTCCCTTACTTCCTCCAAGTCTCATCTAAATATCTTACCTTCTCAAAGAAACTTTTCTTGGTCTACTTTAATACCACTGCCTTCCTTCAGGGATTATCACCCATTTTTCCTTTCTATATATTTTATATTGAAAATTGTTGATATGTTGTCTTCTTCATTACTATATAAATTTCTTGAAGTCAAAGAATGTTTTTTGCCTTTTGTTGTATCTCTATTGTCTGACACATTGAAAGAACTTAACAAATACATGTTATTTATGACTGACATTGTCCAGATAAATAAAAGGAAATGATACTTGTTATAGTGAGTAATAGCATTCATAGGGCTCATTTCCTCAAGAGATGGTAGCCAAGGTAAACTCAAATGTGTTAAGGAACCAACTCTAGAATTATGATTTTCTGATCCTAGATTTATTATCCTGTGATGATCATAGGATGAAATTCATAAATTTGTGAAATAAGACAAAGTAACAAACCATATAAGTGTCATGAAATATACAAATGCAGTGTCCTAGGAAAATTAAGCAGTAATGAGAGATCAGCCACTTTGAAGAAATAACTTTTTTTTTTTCTTGAGAGCAGGTTGGAGATGGGGAAGAGACAGGAATAGGAGGAAAAGAATAAGAGAGGGGAGGGGAAGAGAATAGGAGGAGAGGTAAAGAAAAAGTGGATCATGAGCAAGGAAAAATCCTATTAGCCACCTTCTCATTGGAGATCTTAAAGCAAAGAATAAACATTTATTAGAAATACTGAAAAGGGAATTTCTTTCTTTCTTAAAAAATGATTTATTCATGTCTTGTTTTTGGACTTTGTTCATTCCCCTTTCCCTAACCATTGACCTCTAACCTGTAAGAAGAAAAAACAATTAAAAACAAATGACAAAATGACTGAATTTATTTGTATATGCAGTATATTTTACCCATAGTCCTTTACCTCTCTATTAAAAAGAAGAAAGTATTTTTATCTTCTTTTTGTAGAGGGGACTTCATTTGTATCAGATGTCTTTTTAGGGGTTCCGTTCCAACTCTTAGATTCTATCATTTGATAATATGTATGAAGCCCCTTCATGCATCTTTGGAAAAATTGTACTAAGACTTTAATGATGAATATAATAGAAATAATCATAATATATTTTATACTCTGTGGTGCGCAAATGAATTCCTGATTCAACCTATATGTTCAACAAATTAAAATTCTTTGTGTAGGACACAGGAATGACCAGGAAAATCCAAACACCTCAAAATACTGAATAATGGGAGAAACAGGTAAAATGCAAGAACCAAAGAGAGGGCACCAAGTATTTGGATTTAAATTTGAAATTACTCATTTAAGCTCAAAAGACAACAATGGTTTCATCTGGATAAATAGGGTAGATCTGGTACATTTAAATGTGTCAGATTGCCAAGATTCCTGAACAAAAAATCTTCATTTTTTTTCCTGAATAGCATTTCCCAATATATTGTTGGTATTTGGCAAATGCAGCAGAAATGGAGAACATCATGAATAGCTGACCAAATCATTCCTGACAGGCAACCTCACCTCTGGAGACTAGGGATTTGGCTCTAACTGAAAGCATTAACAGTGTTGCTTTCTATGATGTATAAACCTGCCCATTGCAGCAGCAATGAGAAAACCATCACACGTCTCTCTAAACAGATGTGTGGGAACCTGTTAACTCTAGGCTAAACCCAGACTGATTACTTTGAGGTGAAAAGTCCTAAATCCAATCAGTGATCCCTCAAGCCATCTGCACATGGTTAACATCTATTTGTTTGGAATTTGTTGTGCAATTTTCTCCCTCTTTTCAAACACTCCCATAATTTATGAGTTGATCTATGAAAAGAATGATAATAATTAATCTAGTGAGATATCAATGAAAATTTCTGTTATTCCTTACTTTAAGAAAAAATGTGTTATTTGAAAATAATCTATGAAGAAAATTTTAAGAATCTTAGTGACTTGAATTTTTTTTAACTTCAGTGAAATATAAATAAAAACTCCAGTGAAATATAAACTATGAGTCATATAGCCAATGAGATGAATTAAATGGGAAGTCTAGATTTTTTTCACCCTAACATTGTCTCTGACAGAAACAAACACACTGAGAGATTTACTCTTATTACGCCTTCACCTATAAATCAGAACAGATAAAGGTCACTGATCCCCTCAGCAGTTAACCAGTTGGTTCTTATGAAAAGTTGGCTGTACCTATGTTTAAATAATGACAGAAAAACTGGTGGACTAAAATAATTAAAGTTTCAAATTTCAAGGCAACAATGTTAAAATGAGCTAGTGGTTTCAACACCTTGATGTTATTAGTTGTAAATGCACATGTGTGTGTGTATATATATATATATATATATAAAACAATTGCTATTAATATTATTAAAATTTATAAATGTAAACACATCTATATATTTAATTTTAGGGGGACATTAAGGTTATTCCTACAATATTTAAGTATCTGGTTAATTAAGTATAGAAAAAGTAGGTTGTTACCTTGCAGGCTCTGTACCATAAAAGAAAAAATAGTTTTTGGAAATTAAAAAAAAATAGTTGTATCAGCATTATAGAACGATAAATACAATTATAAGTTAAATTCTAAATTTAGTAACCTGCCTAAATGATATCAGCCCAACCAGTCAATTCACCAATCTTTCAATCAATATTTACTCTTTTAGAATCCAGCACAGGTAGAAGGTATAGGAGATATAAGAATCATAAATCTTGAGAATGTACTTTAATATTGGAAGACAACAATGGTATCTAGTACAAATGATTCATTTTGCTTATGAGAAAACTGAGTTCCAGAGAGTTAAATAATTTAGTTAATATCAAAAAATTTTTAAAGTACAGGAAATTATTCTTCCATGGATGTAGAACACTGAATATAATGTTAGTCAGTTGATGAATGGCTTAGTTTTACTGAGTTTTTTTTTCCCATCTTTCTTTTTTTAATATTTGTTATAAGAAGGGTATTACTGGTGGGAGGGGGAAGTGTATTAGAAAATGAAGGAAATATAGAAAAAAATGATAAAAATGATTCTGAACCCTTAAGAGCTCTAATAGGCAGATAAAAATAATGCAGATGAGGAAATTAAATAAGCCCAATACTCAAAAAGATAAAAAAAAAGATGCTAGAAGAGAAGAGAGATGAGATGAATTTTGAAAAATGTATATGATTTAATTAGGTGATATTACTTGAGAAAGCATAATAGCATCAGTGAAGTCATCAAAGAAAAAACAAGCATCATATGGATGGGAAGAGGCAATGACAGAAGCAGGTTAATACCGTAATGGAGAGAATACTGGACTTGTACTTAGGGGAACCTGAGTATGACTCCTGCCGAAGCCTTTACTAGTTGTATTATATATCCTCTTTTAGCCTTAGAGAAAGTTATACTCTTCCATAATCAGTTTCTGTTTTTTTAATTAAAAATATTTATTCTAAGCTTTAGCACCAAAAAATAACATTTCCATATACACAGCAGAGGATAAAAAGCATTCTATATGAAATTCTGAATCTCCATTTCATGTGACTTGTTTTTAAATGCATATATATATATATAACAAATTATATGCTTTACTTTCAAAATAACCTGCTTTTCTGTACTTCCTTCTACTCTCTTTTGTGCATTTTCTTGTTTTTGTTTACTTATTTATTTAACTATTGATTCATTTGTCTATTTCTAAAATTCATTTAAAAAGTTTGAATTCCAAGTTCTCCCCCCACCAACCTCTCCCCTTCCAAGTGAGAAGGCAAGAAATATGATACCCCCCCAAAAAAAGAAAAAGAAATGTGATGCCAATTTCATATATGTGGTGGATAAACAAACAAATAAATAAATAATGCAATAAAAATAAAGGGAAAATGTATGCTTCAATCTGCATATAGAATTCATGAGTTCTTTCTCTGGAAGTGGATAGCATTTTTCATTGTGAGTTTTCTGGAATTGGTTTTAATCATTATATTGACCACAGTAGCTAAATTTTTCACCATTGATCATCTTTACAGTATTGCGGTAACTGTGTAGTGTTCTGGTACTGCTCATTTCACTTTGCATAAATTCATATAAAATTTTTCCCAGAATTTCCTGAAACCACCCCTCTCAGCACTTATTATAGCACGATACTATTTCATCACCATATACCATAATAGAACTTGTTTGGACATTTCCCAAATGATGGCCATCCCCTAAATTTCCATTTTTTTTTCACCACAAAAAGAGCTGCTATAAATATTTTTGCACATTTAGGTATTTTCTCATTTCTCTGCTCATTGGTTGCTGCCCTTTGTACTCAAAGAAGACCAAAATGACATCACTATGTTAGAACAAAATTACAATGTGCCCAAATGTGCCTGATCAGATCAATAATGCTCTACCACAGACCGGGAACAATAGTCCATGTGAACATTTCGGGTGGATTCTCTAAATTTTTACATCTCATGTTTCTTTTGTGCTTCTTCAATTCTGCTTTTGCTCATAGAGCACAGCAACTTATTTGATGAGGGTATGCTATGGTGGGTGGTCCTATGCCAGTGTTTTTCATGTTATACAATCAATTGCACAATTCTTCAGGGAGACCTTGAGAGTGTCCTTGTATATAACTTCTTCTGACCACCATGTGAGCACTTACCTTGTGTGATTTCTCCATAAAATAGTCTTTAGACAAATGTACATTTGGCTTTGAATAATGTGGCCAGTTCATTGGAGTTGCACTCTCTGCATTAGAGTTTGAGTGTTTGGCAGTTTACTCCAAGAAAGGATCTCAATGTCCAGTACCTTATTCTGCTGGATGATTTTCAAAATATTACTAAAACAATTCAAATGGAAATGATTCAGTTTCCTGGCATGGTGCTGGTATACTGTGCAGTTTCACAGGCATACAACAAAGGGGTCAGCATAACAGCTCTGTAGACCTTCAGTTTGGTAATCAGTCTAATACCTCTTCTCTCCCACACTTTCCTTCAGACCCTCCCAAACACTGAGCTAGCTCTGGCAGTGTGTCACTCATTATCATTATCAATGTGTACATTTCTAGAAAGTGTACTGCCAAGGTAAGTAAATTTATCCACAGTATTCAAAACTTTTTCATTTGCTGTAACCAATGGTTCCATATATGGATGATATGGTGCTAGCTGGTGGAGCACCTGTATTTTCTTGGTGTCAATTGTTATGTCAAAATTAGCCTAAGCAGCAGACAATCAAGCTGTACTTGCTTCATCTCAGATTCAGAGGGTGATTTAAGTGCACAGTCATCTGCAAACAAAAAAATCATATACCAACTCTCACCTTAGAATTGGCTTGCAACCTTTTAAAGATAAATAATTTACTATCAGTGCAGTAGCTGACCTTGATGCAGTGTTTATCCTCATTGAAGGCATATGACAACATTGCTGAAAACAGCATGCTAAAAAAAAAGCATAGGAACAAGCACACAGCCTTGTTTCACTCCATTGGTGACTGGGAAAATGCAAGAGCATCACCAATTATTCAGAACCTGGGCAAGTATGCTATTATGAAATTGACATACAGTATTGATGGTCTCCACTGGGCACCCAAATTTTGCCATAATTTTTCATAAGCCCTCATGATGAACAGTATCAAAAACCTTGGCCAGATCAACAAACATTGTATGCAGACCTCTGTTCTGCTCCTGGCATTTCTCCTGGAGTTGTTGGGCAGTAAATACCATATACACCATTTCTCTGCCATTTCTGAAGCCACACTGGCTTCATCTGCCCATCTTCTAGGTGAAGGATCAGCCTACTAAGGAGGACTGTGTCAGCAGTGACTAAGAGAGAGACCCCTCCCACCATGATTGTCACAGGACAACCTATTTACTTTATAGAGGCATCATTGAACTCCTGAGGGATAACCTCCTCTTGCCATATAACCCAGAAAATTTCAGTCAAGTTTTATATGAGCAATTGACCTTCACCCTGTAAATCTCAGCTAGAATAAAACCAGCACCAGGTGCTTTGCCACAAGAGATGAGCCTAATGGCATTAAAAACCTCTTCTTCAGTTGGAAAACTGGCTAGACATGGATTTATTTCAACCTAAGGTAAATGGTTAATGGCTTCAGCATTGATTAATTATGGCCTGTTGAGAAACTATGGAACTGTTTAACCCATCTCTCCAGGATCATATCCTTATCACTAACCAATTTGGCTCCATCAGCACTGAGGAATCGAGAGGCACCATAAGACTTTGGCTCATAAATAGCCTTCAGGGCATCATAAAAACAACTTGGATTGTTACTACCAGGGTAAAAGTCAATTTCATCTGCCTTCTTACTGAGCCAAGAATCTTACATCTCTCTAAGCTACACTTGTACTTTATTTTTGATAGAGTTAAATTCTGTCTTCTTAAAATTGAATGAACTATCTTGCTGGCAAACCCTTCAGAGTTTTAGTTTTTTATTTATCAGCTTCATCATTTTTGTCGAACTAGTCTTGATGTTTGCGAGTGTTCTGACACAGATGATTAAATGCAGTGCTATACACAAAATTTCTTTAAGCTGACCACTCCTTTTCTGCTCCATTATTGCCAAGAATATGTTGACTCAACTTTCTCTCCAAGTTAGTAACAAACTGTTCCTACCCAGAGAAGCACTCTAATAAGTTGACATTAAATCTTCTGGCAGTCATCTTGCCTTGGGGCCTCTGCTGTTATTGAATGTCAATATTTAGCTTAGAAAGGACAAGTCTATGATCAGTCCAGCACTCTGTACCACACACTCTCATCTTCATCACTCTCACATCCTGTCTGTCTCCTCTCCTTATAATGACATAGTCTATTAAATGCCAATGTTTGCCAAGAGGGTGCATCCATGAAGTAATATTGTGTTTAGTTAAACAGAAGATAGAGGTTGTGATAGTCCTGAGATGCACAAGTTTTCAGTATTAAGTAACTATGGATGCTGCTGTTTCCAACTCCATTCCTCCCAAGGACTCCCTGCCGTGTCTGGTAGTCTACGCTTACTCCAGCATTAAAGTCACCCAGAATTATAAGCTTGTCTTCTTTTGGCACATTGATGATAAGGGTGTCCAGGTTTTCATAAATTTTGACCTCATCATAGTTTTTCATAGTGGAAGCATAGGCACTGATGATGTTGGTGAGGTGCTTTTCTACAAATGGCAATCACATTGTCCTGAGCCTCTCCTTCACTCCTTTTGGGAGGCAGGCAAGCTTCTTGACTAGAGTAGTTTTGATTGCAAAACGAAACCAGCTTCATGTCACTCCTTTTGACTGCATCACCCCAGAAAAAAAAAAAAAAAACATGTATCCAACTCCAACTTTGATAAGCTGGCCATTTGCCAGCCTTGTTTCACGTTGGGCTGCTATTTGGATGCTATACCTGCTGAGTTCTCTCTCAACAAGAGTTGTTCATCTTTCAGGTCTACTGGATTTTGTGCTGTCTTTAAGTGTACCGATGGTGAGTGGAATCATCTTTGCAGAAATTTTTTTTACATTTTTTGTGTATTTCCATCGCAGGGTAGGATCCCTACCTTCTATGGTAAACAGGCCAGGCTTGGGTAAACATGCAATTTTTAGGGAATGTCTTCTAGCCCCTTCCTCACACCAGGAGACGAGTATTGTAGTCCTTAAAAGGCTACTCAGACACCCATGGGGCTACCAAATTTTACTGCTATTTCCAATGACAAGATGACCTTATGGCCTGGGCCACTTGTAAGCAGGGTTGTGAATATACCTGTCAAGGTATCCACACTTACTTCTTCATCACTTACCTGTCACCACAGGACTTCAAGATAGGTAGAAATGGCAAAATGGTTTGAGTGATATCTTTTTTATTTCTGTATGAATTGAATTTAAGTGAGGCAGGGTTGCAAGAGGTACTCAGCCTTACTCTCACTGTGAGTCATCACTTTCCGATGATGGTACAGAGTCAAGACAGTTGGTCATGGTTTAAGATGCAATAGAAGACCTTGGTGTCTTTGATGTCTAAGCACTCCACAGTACCTGCTTCAACCACCTTCATGCCCATTCATCCAACCCATTCCACCAGGGAGAGTCTTCACATGTTTGGTGTAGACATACCCCTAACTCACTGATAGGTTTGAGACCCCTCTGTTACCCTCAACATGGTTTAGCCTATCTGCTGAAAAAGTTTACCAGGATGCTACCACTGCACATACACAGATTCTTGGAGCCATATGTAAGAGTTAGGTGGATCAGGTAGACATTAAAGGTGGAAAGCAGCCCTGAAAAGGGATCAGCAGCCCTCATACCAGAGGTACTAGTCTTCCCTGAATACACTTTATACCCCTAGTACAACCTATTGGTTGTATCCCTGGATCAAAGGGTATGTACAGTATTATAACCACTTTAGGCATAGTTCCAAATTGTTCTCCATAAAAGTTGGACCAGTTTACAACTCCAGCAACAGAGCCTTAGTGAGGGTTCCTATTGTTCCACATCACTTCCAGAACTTGTCGTTTTCCTTTTTCTGTCATGCTAAGTAAGCATTCTGATAGATGTAAGATGGTACCTCAGAGTTGTTTAAAGTTTCATTTCTCAATTATTAGTGATGTGGAATATTTTTACGGGAATATTGCAAACTTGGTGTTCTTCTGATAGTTGCCTGTTCATATCTTTTGATCATTTAAGAAATCACTCTCATTTTTATAAATTTGACTCAATCACCTATATATTTGAAAAATAAAACATTTATCAGATAAACTTGCTGCAAATTTATCCCCAGCTTCCTGCTTTCTTGCTAATCTTGACTGCATTGCTTTTGTTTATGCAAAACCTTTTAAATTTCATTTAACCAAAATTATGCATTTTGCCTCCTTTCTATCTCTTGTGCAGTCATAAACTCTTCCCTTATCCAGAGACCCGATAGAAAATTTTTTCAATGCTTCCCTAATTTGCTTATGATAATACCCTTTATGTCTAAATAATGTACCCATTTTGGCCTTATCTTGGTATATGGTGTAAGGTGTTTGTTTATGCCTAGTTTCTGCCTGCCAGCTTTCAAGTTTTCCCAACAATTTTTGTAAAATATTGAGTTCTTGCCCCTAAAGTTTGGATCTTTGAGTTTATAAAATACAAGATTATTATAGATCACTGTAAAAGCTCTTCCTTAGATACCTCTCTGTGAGATAATTTCCCCCCCTTCTTCCTCTTTCTTTCCACTTCTTCCAGTGCATTTGTCTTTCTCAACCTCATTTTTTTAAAATGATCACAACATAATTAACTTATACTCATGTCTTCTGTTTATGTTTATTCCTTCTAACTACTCTAATGATGACAACATCTTTTAGGAATTACACATATCATCTTCCCATATATTAATGTAAACAGTTTAACTTTATTAAATCCCTTATGATTTCTCTTTCATACTTATTTTTTTTTCATATTTCTCTTGAGTCTTGTGTTTGAATATCAAATTTTCAATTCAGCTCTGGTCTTTTCAGCAGAAATGCTTGAAAGGGGGTAGCTAGGTGACTCAGTGGATAGAGCTCCAGCCTTGGAGTCAGGAGGATCTGAGATCAAATCTGGCCTCAGACACATAACTGCAACCCAGAATTGGATGTGGGCAACTGAGCTGCCATACAGCACCCAGTCCTCTCCCCAGTGCCAGAAAATGGGTCTCCTATAATCTCTTTCTGACCATTTGTCCAATACCCTTACCATTTCTGGGCAAAGAGTTCCTGAAACTGCTGCTGTTGGTATTGTCACAGATACCTCCAAAGCCCACAACTGGTGTTATCAGCACATGAGCTCTAGACTAGCCCCGCTCCACTATCACAGATCTCTCCTTTTGGCCTAACTTGTCTTGGGCTGGAAAAAAAATCTCACCACTACCTTTTGTTGACTATGCTCCTCCAGAATTTGATATGGTATGTTATTTTAAAGTTGTTTGGGGGGTGTGATGTTGGGAGAGTTCAGCTGGAATACTACTTCTGCTCTGCAATCTCGGATCCTTGATTCTTCAGTTACCTTTTGAAGAAGCATTGTACTTCTAGGGGGAAAATAGATTTAGCATCAGTATCTCTGAGTTCAAATTCTAGCTCTGCTACTTACTGTGTGAAATTACACAAGTCATTTTCCCTCTCCAAGCATCATTTTCCTCATCTGTATAATGAGAAGTTAGAGTCAAGTTTCCTTTTGGCTCTGAATCTATGATCATATTTTAATGATGATGTGTTGATGAAAACTCAGGCAGAGGAATTTAAAACTGATGCAGTAATCAAAGAAAACCATTTTAAGTCAAAGGCAAAGTAGATTAATTTTCAATTAATTTCAACACAAACTTCAACAGTAGAATTCAGCCAAATTGTTAATTAATTTTATCTACATTTTGATAAATGTGTTTTTTTTAATTGCTGAGTAAGCCATCCACACTCTCCCACAACCCCTCTTTTTGCTCCCCACCATACCAGACATGGCATCTTTGATCCTAACATTTGAGATGTGGGCTTAGATACAGGCAGAGGAATTTAAAACTGATGCAGTAATCAAAGAAAACCATTTTAAGTCAAAGGCAAAGTAGATGAAAATAACACTTAGCTGGAAGCTGGGTAACCAGGTCACCCTGGATGAACTTCTCCACTCTAGGCTTTGTTTTTCCATAGGATGGAGAGCTCAGAGACAGGCCAGTTGAAAAATCTAATAGCTTGGGAAAATTTGTGAGCAAAGTTTGGCATTGGTAACAAAGCTGGGTTGCTATGGTGGCATAGTGATGACCAAAATCCATGCATATGTGTGCTGGCCTAGCACGCATACGTGACTCTATACTCTAAATTTGGCTTGCTGCTTATTTAGCATATCTGTTTCTGCCCCAAAGTCTTTCTGCTCACTGTGAACATGGGCAAAGATGGGCTACAAAAAAAAGGGAAAAAATATTCAAACTTCTTTTTGTTGCAAAATTCCACAAAACCCATTTGACTTTTTTTTCTCTTTGAATTCAAGAAGCTGATTAATTCTTTTGACATCAACCACAAAGTATACTGAATCCTCAGGGTTTCAAGCATTCATTAATATTATTGTTAAGGTTGTTCAAGATGAAGGTGCCCTTTTGAGACTATGTGTTTCAACAATAGGTTTGACAAGTGATTTTAAGACTGAAAGATTGAAACTTTATCCTTCAGAGTAAAACTCAGGCAGACAGCTGGCTATATAGCTCTTCATAAAGTCCCTCTGCTCAAATGATACTGATATTTGACCTTGATTCTGAACATTCTTGCAAAAAAAAATTCTATTTTCTATGTGAAAATCTCAGGAATATTAGCTCCTTTTTATTATGTTTCAAATGGCTCTATCTATAGATTGACTTGACTATTTTCAATTAACATCAACACAAACTTCAACAGTAGAATTCAGCCAAATTGCTAATTAATTTTATCTATACTTTGATAAATGTGTTTGTTTTTATTACTGAGTAAGCCATCCACACTCTCCCACAACCTCTCTTTTTGCTCCCCACCATACCAGACGTGGCATCTTTGATCCTAACATTTGAGATATGGGCCTAAATACAGGTACAAGATAAGAGGAACTTCATGGTAAAGAGATGTTTTTGATCCTTCTTGGAGAAAAGATGAAGTTCTGGTTGGCCTTTTCCCCTCTTCTGAAAAATCAAATATGATCAACAATCCCAAGCTCCCAATCTTCCTTCTCTCATATAAAATTGATTACAATATGTATATGTTTGAAGCTTTCTAAGTCCACAAGAGATTTTCTTGACTGTGCTTGGATGTCTGCACAAAATTATTTGCTTCTCTAAAATATAGCC
>NW_020954594.1:19722978-19771209 GCF_900497805.2 Vombatus ursinus | reverse complement strand
CATGGTTCTCTCTCTCTCTCTCTCTCTCTCTCTCTCTCTCTCTCTCTCTCTCAATAAAGCACTGAGATCAGAGTTAGAAAAAGCACAAGTTCAAATCCTGCCATGGACAATTATTACCTGTGTAACCATCGACAAATCACAACCTCTGCCTGCTATAGTTTCCCTATCTATAGAATGGAGATACAAGTACCTATTTCCCAGTGCTACGGTGTGTATCAAATGAGATAACACTTGTAAAACACTTTGCAATCCCTAAAGCACAATAATAAATGCTAGTTATTACTTGACAGGTGAGGACTTGAGCTATTCAAATTGTTAAGGCCTAAACATGGGTCTGTTAGGATGCTGGCAATTTAAGTTGTACAAAAAATATTTATAGTTCCATGTGTAAACCTCTTTTTTCTATTCTACTTTGTTATAGAAATGCTAATTTTATTTCTTAAATTCAGAAAAAATATAAACATAAAGAGGAATGAGGAGGGGTAGGAGGAAAGGAGAGAATTTGGAACTCAAAATTTAAAAAAAATGTTAAAGTGAAAATCTAATTGGGAAATATTTAACAAAACAAATAGAAATAATGAAAGAGAGAGAGAGAGACTGTAAGGATGTAACAGACATACCATTCCATTAGTTCAAAAAGATTTAAGGTACAAACAAGTCTTAACAGGGTCATTTCATCTTTCTCCATAGATTTAGAGATGGAAGGGAGTTTTGGGATCATTCTGTTCAGTCCCTTCACTTCACAGATGAAGGAAACTGAGGCCCAGAGAGGTCAATTAGGTAGAAAGTTGCAGAGCCCAAATTTGAAGCAATACAAAGTAAGTCCTCCCTCTACTGCACAGGCCATTTTTGTTGTTTGTTTGTTTTGTTTTGTTTTGTATGGTTTTCTGTTTTCACATCGGATTTTTTCTGAGATTTGGACTTTTGGGAGCATATTCTTACTCATCCTACTTCTCTCTGCCTCAGTTCTTGACACTGTTTCTTAGTTCAGTGACTCTCAAATTGGCCTTTTTACAGCAACAAAGTATCTTATTGTCTGTAATATATCATATTGATCATAGCACAATATGTCTCTTGAGTAAGAAACATATGCTTAATAAATCCCTGCTTGCCATACATCTCCAGCATGGTCAGCTTTCTGTTGCCCTCCCTTGACCCAGGTTGTGCCACTTTCTACTAATCCTGTTGAACAATACAGACATGAAATATTCATGCAACCAGAACTGAACTATATTAAGTCTGATTTTCTGCTGCAAAAGATAGGCATAAGTGGACAACAAACACTGATCACATGCAAACTAACAAAATATTAGACTTACCAATAATATGCATGAATAGTATATGCACATATAATATGGATATACGAAATATAATTATTTCAGTACATCTTTTGAAACTGATATTTCATTTTTAAGAATCTATAATTTATGACAAAGAGGCATTGGATATTTATGATGTATCATAAGTGATAATGAACCTTATCTCTCTTTCATTCCCTTTGCCAGCCTTGCAAATTTGTTTCATTTAAAAGGCATTTTGTTATAAAAGAAAGTGCTCTTCTGGTGCCTTTGTCAGTGTAATTAATGTCATTGTGCTTTTTCTGAGCATTACCAAGATCAAACCAATGGAACTTATACTATGAAATATGGAGCACTTTTTGCGTTACCGGGCATTTGGTAGTTTAAAATAATACAGGCACTACAAGTTAAAAAAATCAGCATACAAATGTATTTATCAAAGATATTTAATTTTTAAATGGATCTCTCATCTCTGAGGTGAGCAAATAAAAGAGTAGATGGAGGGACCAGAAATTATTGGGAAATGATTGGTAAATGTCTATTTAATTTGATCCCTGAAATATTTTTTCAACTGATTGGAGATAGGTTTCATAACCGGAATACCTGGTTCTTTCTTGTCTAAGAAATTGAAATTAATGTTGTTAGTTACAAATGTTTAAGGTTCAGACAAAGCTTTCTTCCTAACAAATCTCTGAGAAGAGTAGTAGAAGTACTATCAATTCCATTTTAGAAATGTAGAAAGTAACTTGCCCAATGGCATATACTAGAAAGTTCCTCCTGACTCCAAGTTCATCCCTTTTCCAGGAATTTCTGACCCTATAACTTTCCTTTTGAATAGGTTTTCCTGACTTGGAATGGCCACACTGATGTGGTTTTGAGGGTCTCAGGAACCCTTCAAAGACCAAGGTACAGGACAGGGTCGTCTAGAAAGAACTCACAGACTCAAGCAATTTTAAGTCAAGTTGGCAAATGTTTATTATAATGCTATTCAGCTGGCAAGAATTCTTAAGGAACCTGTGACCTTAGATGGGTACAGGTAAAGTTTATATAGGAAAAACTACAGTGAAATGTGTGCCAAATATGCTAATTAGGTGATTCAGGGTGGGATTATGGAGTGGTTAGGGAGTGGTTAGTTCTTAAAGTAACATGCACTTTTTGTATCTCCTACACAGGAGTTTTACCCAGAGTTCACCAGGAAAAGCCCACAGTGGTGGTGGGGGGCACAGAAAGGTATGGTTTTTAGGTCTGCTATGTCTCTAAGTTAATTTGCCCTTAGGGAACTGTCTGATCTGTTACCAGTCAATGTCTTATTTGACAAGATAGTTATAGGGAATGTACTTATGCCTTGACTCTGGGATATATATAATGAGGTAGAGAGTTGGTGTGTGATAGTCTGGTAGGTACGAGATATCTTTATGAACCAGTGCAAACTAATAATTCTTACAGGGTCAGCTTCTTACTGTACCAGGGAGAGAGAGAAGTGTTTCACTGGGGTCCACTCATGAGTAATTGCTAGGGATAGTGTCCTTGGGCTGGAAAGAAATTGCCAAAGATGGTGTTTTTGAGGGTAGGGAGAAATATAGTCTTGGAATTGGTGTCTGAGCACAAGCATCCAAGCATACCATCAGCACTCACCTCCATCTCTGAGAAGCCTTATTTCCTTTCAAGGGTCAAATCATGTAAAATATCCTAAAAGAAATTCTTCATCATTGTCCCAGTTGTTACTTTTTTTTTCCTATTATTTCACATATACTTGGTATATTTATCTGTTTTACATTGTTCCTTTCCTCTCTAATGACTGGTCCTTGAGCACTATTTACTTTTTGGTTTGCATTCTCAGGACTGCAGGATCTGCCACATGGTGGAAACTTAATGCTTGTGGGATTGAATGAATTTAAAATACCTTTGTCTTGTCTTCTTCCGTCATCTGCCTTTCTAGTTATTTATTCATTTACACTCATGTTCTTAACCTCTGCATATGTTTATTATATAGATAGATAGATAGATATAGATTTAGACATACACACATACACACACAAACCTCAGATTTAACATCATACTTCACACAGTAAGCACTGAATAAGTATTTTTCCATTAATTCAATTATTTTTATGTTTTCATTCATAAATGAAAGGAAAATGGCATATGGTTCCAATTTAAGAATGAGATAATAACAATAATAACTGACATGTATATAAAACTTTACAATTTGCAAAATTCCTAATATTTCATCCAGAACAACTCTTTGTATATTCTTTTTTTTTTTTTTTTTAGGCAATTGGGGTTAAGTGACTTGCCCTGGGTCATACAGCTAGTAAGTGTAAAGTATTTAGTCTGAGGCTGGTTTTGAACTCAGGTCCCCCTGACTCCAGGGCTGGTGCTCTATCCACTGCACCACCTAGCTACACCAACTCTTTGTATATTCATGACAGCTCTTATTCTACCAACTTTAAATAGCAAGAAATAGGCTCAGAGAGAATAAGATTTGCTCAAGGTCCTATAACTACTAATTGTCAGAGGTGGGTTTTGAACTTAGCTCTTCCTTACTTCATATGCAACACACTATCCACTATAAAATGCTGCCAAGATATAGCTTACATATGCATACACACAGGCAGATGCAGTGTTCCATGTGTTTTTTCCATAACAGTAATTCCTAGAATCTCTGGTCCCAAAACAGCTATTGCAGGGGTGAATGGGAATAGAAAGGAATATAACTTTTTTTCTCAACAGTACATGGCACCTATACAAAAATTGACCATATATTAGGGCATCAATCCAATCCTCACAATCCAATGCAGAAAGGCAGAAATAATAAAAATTACATGTAATAAAAGGCCATGGAAAGATAGACTAAAATTAATTGGAAACTAAATAATCTAATCCTAAAGATTGTGTGGGTCAAACAACATATCATAGAAACAACCAATAACTTCATCTAAGAGAATGACACTAATGAGACAACATACCAAAAGTTATGGGATGAAGTAAAAGCAGTTCTTAAGGGAAGTTTTATATCTCTAAGTTCCTACATGAATAAAATATAGAAAGAGGAGATCAATGTATTAGGGATGCAACTAAAAAAAAAAAACTAGAAAAAGAACAAATTAAATATCCTCAATTAAATACCAAATTAGAAATACTGAAAACCAAAGAAGAGATTAATAAAATTGAAATTAAGAAAACTATTGAATGAATAAATAAAACTAAGAACTGGTTTTATGAAAAAAAACAATAAAATAGATAAACCTTTTGTTAATTTTATTTTAAAAAAAAGAAAGAAAACCAAATTACCAGTATCAAAAATGAAAAGGGTCAATTCACCAATGAAGAGAAAATTAACACAATAATTAGGATTTTTTTACCCAACTGTATGTTAATAAATTTGACAATCTTAGTGAAATAGATTAATATTTACAAAAATAAAAATTGCCCATATTAACAGAAGAAATAAAATACTTAAATAACCCCAGGTCAGAAAAATAATTTGAACAAGCCATCAATGAACTACCAAAGAAAAAATCTCCATGTTCAGAAGGATTTACAAGTGAATTCTATCAAATATTTAAAGAAAAGTTAATTCTAATACTATATACACTATTTGGGAAAACAGGTGAAGAAGGAATCCTATCAAACTATTTTTATGATACAAAAAATGATGCTGATACCTAAACTAGGAAGTGCCAAAATAGAAAAGAAAATTGTAGGCCAATTTCCCTAACGAATGTAGATTTTTTAAAAATTTAAATAAAATATTAGCAAATAGATTACAACAACTTATCTCAAGGTAGGATTTAAACTAGGTAGGATTTAAACCAGGAATGCAGGGCTGGTTCAATATTAGGAATACTATCAGCATAATTTACCATAACAACAACAAAACCAACAGAAATCTTATGATTATCTCAATAGCTTCAGAAAAAGAATTTGACAAAATGCAATACCCATTCCTATTACAATCACTAGAGAGCATAGGAATAAATGGATTCTTTCTTAAAATGATAGGGAGCATCTACCTAAAACCTTCAGCAAACATTATAGGTAATGGGGATAAGCTAGAAGCATATCCAATAAGATCTGGGGTGAAACAAGGATGTCTATTATCACTACGATTATTCAATATTGTACTAGAAATGTTAGCTTTAGCAATAAGAGAAGAAAAAGAAATTGATGGAATTAGAACAGGCAAAGAAGAACCAAAGCTATCACTCTTTGCAGATCTGATGACATACTTAGAGAATCCTAGAGAATCAAGTAAAAAAAAATACTTGAAATAATTACCAAATTTAGCAAAATTGCAGGATGTAAAATAAACCCACATAAATCATCAGCATTTCTACATATTACTAGCAAAACCCCACAGCAATAGATAGAAAGAGAAATTCTATTTAAAGTTACTGTAGATATTATAAAATGTTTGGGAGTTTACCTGCAAAAACAAACCCAGGAACTATATGTACACAATTACGAAACTTTTTCACACAAATAAAGTCAGATCTAAAAAATTGGAAAAATATCAGTTTCTCATGGGTAAGTTGGATTAATATAATAAAAATGATAATTCTACCTAAATTAAATTACTTATTCAGTGCAATACCAAACAAAATACTAAAAATTACTTTATAGAGATGGAAAAAAAAACAATAAGGAAATTCATCTGGAAAACAATAGGTCCAGAATATCGAGGGTATTCTTGAGAAGAAATGCAAGGGAAGGTGGCCTAGCTATACCAGATCTTAAATTTTATTATAAATCAGCAATCATCAAAACTACTTGTCACTGGCTAAGATATAGTGTGGTGAATCAGTGGAATAGGTTAGGTATGCAAGGCACAATAGTCAATGTCTACAGCAATACAGTATTTGATAAATCCAAAGACTTCAACTTCTGGTATAAGAACACAGCATATAATAAAAACTCCTGGGAAAACTGGAAAATAGTGTGGTAGAAACTAGGCATAGACCAACATGTTACACCCTATGCCAAGACAAAGGCAAAATGGGTACATAATTTAGATATAAAGGTTGATACTATAAGCAAACAAGGAGAGCAAGAATAGTTTACCTGTCAGATCTATGAAGAAGGGAATAACTTATGACCAAACAAGAGATAGAGAACACTATAAAATACAAAATGGATGATTTTGATTACATTAAATTGGAAAGGTTTTGCACACAGCCAATGCAACCAAGATTAGAAGGGAAGCAGAAAGCTGGGAAACAATTTTTGCAGCCAGGGTCTCTGATAAAGGCCTCATTTCTAAAATAGAGAACTGAGTTGAACTTATAAGAATACAAGTCATTTCTCAATTGATAAATGGTCAAAGGATCTGAACAGGGAGTTTTCAAAGGAAGAAATTAAAACTATCTATGGTCATATCAAAAAATGCTCTAAATCCTATTGATTAGAGAAATGCAAAAATTACAAAAACTCTTAGGTACCGCATAATACCTATCTGATTGGCTAACATGACAAAGCTGGAAAATAATAAATGTTGGAGCAAATGTGGGGAAATTGGAACACTAATGCATTATTGATGGAGTTGTGAACTGATCCAACCATTCTGAAGAGTAATTTGGAACTATGCCCAAAGGGCTATAAAGCAGTAGATCTGTATCCCAAAGAGATCATAAAAAAGGGAAAAGGACCCAAATGTATAAAAATATTTATAGCAGATCTTTTTGTGGTAACAAAGAATTGGAAATTGAGAGAATGTCCATCAACTGGGAATTACTGAACAAGTTATGGTATGTGAATGTAATGGAATACTATTGTACTATAAGAAATGATGAGCAGGTAGACATCAGAAAAACCTGGAAAGACTTAAATGATCTCATGCAGCATGAAATGAGAAGAACCAGTAGAACATTGTATGTGGTAACAGCCACATTGTCACGTTGTATGATGACTGACTTCAATAGACTTAGCTCTTCTCAGTAATTAAAGGATCTAAGACAACTCCAAAAGACTCATGATGTAAAATGCTATCCACAGATGCAAGTATACTATTTACTCTCCTTTTCTTTCGTTTTTTTGTTTTGTTTCTTTTTTCTCATAGTTCTTCCCATAAGTTCTAATTTTTCTTTACATCATGACTAATGTAAAAACATGTTTAATATTAATGTGTGAGTAGAGTCTATATCAGATTGCAGGCCATCTTTGAGAGGTGGAGGAAAAGAAGGGGGCAAAAATTTAAAACTCAAAATCTTATGGAAATGAATGTTGAAAAATAAAAATAAATTAATTATAAAAAAAGAAAATTATGTTTGTGGGTGATTGGAGATGATATATGGGGTTATGACCTACTAGTTACTATTATTAATAATAGATAAACTTATTAAATAATAGATAATATAAATATAAATAATAGATAAACTTATTAAAAATCTGTTGTGAAAACATTGGTCTTGCTGTATACATGGCAGGATCTCAATAAAGACCAGGTACTGATTCATCAAAGATAAACTTAGGATGGTACAGTAGATCAAGGTCATATTCTAGAATATCTTTATTTAAGCTTATACTGGAAAGTGATATGCTTATTAGTGACTTTTTTGTGTCTACCTTAAGTGTTGGCTGAGATTCTGACCTCATTTCCTTGCCCCGTTTTTCTATTTCTGTGAATTTGCTGGTTTCTGCTAGAGAAAGAAGCTGACCTTTATCTTTCTGGTTTCTGTGTTCTGGTTGTTTAGATCTGCTACCTTTCTTGCTTTGAAATCTAACTCTGGAGGACATGTGGGCTTCCAATAGCTTACCCTGGTTTCCCCTCATTGTCTTGCAATGATATTCAGTATGTATAAGCTCCTAAAATTTCACCTAATTCCAAATCCCTGGATTTACTTTTGCCCACATGCTTCTGAGTTACTCTCTCTGTATCTGAGCTATTTCGGCATTTATTCTCTACCTTGATTCCATCACTTTGATAACTACTGCTCCATTGATTCTGCCTCTATGTCCTGTCCCTATGACCCTACTCTTGCCACAATATGATATTGTATCTGCTCTAGTTGAATACAAAATAGTGTCTGAGACATTCTACTTAAGTTCTCATTCTGCAAGTATACCAGTTATCCTATCCGAGAAACTGTTGTTTCTCATAGTATGCAATTTATTTATTTTTCTTCAGGCATTCATACCAGACTAGATAATGGAGTCTCCTGTTTCTGAACAGAGGAAATAACTCATGTATTCTGCTCAATCTAGAATTCCTGTGTTTTACTGGGTTCAGTATTGGGTCACTGCACGTCCTGAATCCACAGCCAGGACCTACACTAATAAAGGGAGTGAGAGGATTCAGAAACCAAATGTAAAAAATACTTACTTGGATAAGAAGAATAAACTAAATAAGGAATAGTAAAACAATAGAATCATTCTGAATCCCATTTATAAAAGTGAGTACTATCTACCACAGATTAATACAGTGGTGAGCAAGGGTTTATGGCCTCCTTCCAGAGCAAATTCCTTGAAAACAGATCCTCCTAGGTGAAAGGGCATTTTATACTATCTGCATTATGTCTGCAAGACATCTCATACCTGAGTCAGTCTTCATGGTTCTGTTACCAGGTAGCCAACTCTGACTCATTTTCTCCCCTCTTCCCCTCCTGCTCCTGGGACTACTCCAGGAATCCCTTTCTTCCTACCTTTGTATCTCTGCTACACAGGAGGCAGTTAGGTGGCTGGGCCTGGAGTCAGGAAGACCTGAGTTCAAATTTGGCCTCAGACACTTACTAGGTGTGTGACCCTGGGTAAGTCACTTAACTTCTGTTTACCATAATCCACTGGAGAAAGAAATTGCAAACCACTTTGGTATATCTGCCAAGAAAACTCCAAGGACAGCATTGGCATGATATGGTCCATGGGATCAAAAAGAGTAGGATATGACTGAACAACTGAACCATTATAAAATGCCAACTATATATTCTCTCCTTTCAAGAATTAGAAGCTTCCTTCTCCATTTCATTGGTGTGAACTTCTATGTCTGTAGCTAAGATATCCTGGAAGCTCTGCTCTTATTCTTCACTGCCATCATCAGCCATCTGATCACCCTGGCTATCAGCGCATTAATTTTGATCTCTATGAATGTCATCTACTAAAGCTGCTGTTGCTGCTGCTTTGACAAATGGTCATCAATCTTTTGTTCTTTCAGAGTGGGATCACTTATACCAACAGATCATGGGAAATTACCTATGCCCAAATTCTTCACAATAGTGAGCTTTGTTGTAAGTGAGCCTCATGGCCTCTTCTAGCTAAAATACAGAAAGGCCCCTACAGTGACTGTAAGAATTGCATACTTACCAGTTAGGTGGCACAGTTGATAGACCACTGGGCCTAGAATCGTGAAGACCTAAGTTCCATTTTAGCCTCAGATTCTTACTAGCTGCTTGACCCTGGGCAAGTCACTTAATCTCTCTGTTTACATCAGTTTCATCAACTGTAAAATGAGAATAATAATAATAGCACTCACCACCCAGAGCTGTTGTAAGGATCAAATGAGATACTATTTGTGAAATGTTTGGCAGAATGTCTGGCACATGGTAGGTGCTTAATAAATGTTTATCTTTCCTTCTTTCCAATGGAAGCTCGTCAGACCTTACCCTTAGCTAATTTACAGCCAGAGTTCTATTCACCTCTTTTCTACCCAAATGGTTAGCTCCATGGTTAGCTTCTCTCTCCAAGTCTTACCAGGAATAAATGTGTGCACCCCTTTTCATTTACCCTTTCAACTCTTGGCATGACCCTTGGCAACTAACAACAGGGCCAGACAAAATACAACGAAGCTCCTATGAGCTTTAAGAAGACCTTAGAAACACCAAGAAGCAAAAGCTAGAGGTATCACAGTAAAGCTCATATTCCCCTTTCAAGGCAGATAGTGATCACTATGCAATGATGTAAGCATGATTCAGAGACGAAGGTTGACCTGATCCAGTTCCACATTTTGCATCTTTAACTTAACTATCATTGTGTATCCATTTGACTCTATTTTATAGGCTTTATACAGACACCTCTGGTACACAGTGAACTGACACTGAGGGCCTATTCTTGAGAAGCGAATTTCATTATAAAATATTTTCTCATTTCCTATTCTTCTCCTTTGGGCATTTAAAATATTGTCCATTGCTCTGAAATCTCTGATCTTTTTTTCATTTCAGGGAGCTTTTAAATGACTCAGTAAGTCACTCATTCTAAAAGATTGAGAACAACATTTCTCATCAGAAGTTGAGAAATGGTTTTCTCTTACTACTCTCTTTCCTAATTTATGTCTGTATTGAAACTAGAATCAAAAATACCTAAACATACACACTTTTAGACCATCCATTTCATTGAATTTGGAGAACGCTCTCTTTATTCTACCTATACTATATAAATTTTGGAAATGTGGGTTCTTTGGGACAGCTAGGTGGCGCAGTAGATAGAATGCTGTGCCAGGAGTCAGGAAGACTAAGTTCAAATCTGACCTCAGACACTTATGAGCTATGTGATCTTGGACAAGTCGTTTAAGGTTGTTTGTCTCAGTTTCCTCATCTATAAAATGAGTTGGAAAAGGAAATGGCAAACTACTCCAGTATCTTCAACAAGAAAACCCCATATGGGGTGATAAAGAGCCAGATACTACTAAAATGACTGAATAACAACCACAAAAAGTCACAACCTGCATTTTTGATTTTAGCTTAATTCATCTATAGCAATTGAAATATTATCATGCCAAAAGAAATGCTTGAAATAAATCCATTGTGGAAAAAATAATAAACAAGTAGTTCTCCTAGATCTTGTGGTCAAATAATAGCACTAGGCAGAATCACCATGTTAGGAAGCAAAAGAAAAAAAGATAATAATGGGAATAATGAATGGCAAAGTGATGGATATAAGTGACTGTCTAGGTTGTAATTTCTGTGTTGTAAAGTCCATGAGGGTAAGGACCATATCTTAATTATGTATGTATGTATGTATGTATACACACACACACACACACACACACACACGCACACACACATGTATATACACACACATACATATATAATGTCTATTATAGTATATAGTATATACTGGAAAATATATACATACTTGCACATATACACATATGTGTGCATAAATTTAATTATTGACTGGAATATTTTTTTATTTTGAAACCACTACCCAAGTTGGCAAATTTCATTGGAATAAATTAAAAATTATAAAGGATAGAGCCAACATAAATATTTCATTAATCATCTTTGTAGCAGTTGTCTTACAAAAAAGATCATAAATTCATAAGATATAGAACTGGAAAGAACCTCAGTATCTAACATTTGTTTAGCAGTTGAGGAAATTAAGGCTAGAAGTGACTTGCCTAAAGTCACACAGTTATTAATTAAGTTCATAGGTGGGATTTGAACTCAGGTACTTTGACTAAAGAGTCAAAACTCTTTTCACTGCACCATACTGAATCCACACTGAACCAGTGAATCCAGAACTGCCCCTATAGGGACAAGTCACATCACGTGTTTCTACTTAATTTTTTCATACAGATGAAATATAGTTAACTTGAAGATTAAGGTTATTTTTGAAGGGGAAATGAAGTTTAAAAAAAAGTTAACATAGAGTTAAGGGGGGCATGTTGTAGGGGATAGTCCCATCCACTTTGGTAATATGGAACTGAGGTTATTTTAGGTTGATGATCCTAAAGTCTTTTTAGGATCAGCTGGAGAAATGGAGGAAATATCCTCCCCTGTGCTTCTTCTTCTATCCACTTTTCTACTTGTCCACTTCTAGTTGTCTGACTACTCCATTTAAGTCTCCTCCTCTGGTTCATTATTCAGTTTGAGATCACTAACTGTGGGTGTCCCCTAAAGCTCTCTCTTTGCCTCTCTTCTCTCCATGCATACTATTTTGCTTGGTGATTTCATAAGCTTCTATGGATTCATCTCTATTAACATCTCCATTAGTATCTCTGAATAGAGAGTAACATTTATCTTCAGATTATTCTCAGATACAGTTATCAAGCAATAGTCTTTCTTTCAACCTCTAGTCTTGCATTTTCAACTTCCTGTTAGACATATCAAACTGGGTGTCCCATTACCATTTTTAGATCTACATGTCTAATACTAAACTAATTATCTTTTGCTCAAAGCCTTCTCCTCTTCTTAACTTCTCTATTATTGCTGGGGGTCACCACTACCCTCCTAATCATTAATGCTCACAACTTTGTTGTCATCCATGACTTAGTCTCTCTCATTCCCCATATCCAATGTGTTGCCAAGTCCCATCAATTTTACCTATGCAACATCTCTCCTATATGCATTGCTTTAGCATTGCCACCACTGCCTGATAAAGCCGCCCATCAACTCATGCCTGAATTATTTCAATAGTCTTCTCTTTTCTTTTCCCACTCCAGTCCATCACAGCCAAAGTGATTTTCCAAAGAGCATGGACCATGTCACCCACTATTCAGTAAACTCCAATATCTTCCTATTGTCTGTGTTGTTCAGCAGCTTTTTAGTCACGTCCCATGACCCCATTTGGGGTTTATTGACAAACACAGTGTAGGGGTTTGCCACTTTATTCAGCTCATTTTAAAAATAAGAAACTGAAGCAAACAGTTAAATGACTTGCCTAAGGTCACACAACTATTAATTGTCTGAGACTGGATTTGAACTCATGAAGATGAGTATTCCTGACTCTAAGCCCAGTGCTATATCCACCATATCACCTAGCTACCTATAGGCTCAAATTAAAAAAAAATCTTCCCTTTGGCTTTCAAAGTCCTTCAAACTTAGTCTCTTCTTTCTTTTCTAATTTCATATATATACACATACATACATACATACACACACATACATATATATATATAGGATATATATACACATATATAATTGGATCATAGAATATACATATATACACATACATACATACACACACTATATATAGGATATATACATATATAATTGAATCATAGAATATATATATATATATTCTATGATTCAATTATCCTGACCTCCTTACTATTTTTTTCATAAAGCACTCAATTTCTGGATTCCACAATTTTTCCCTAACTGTCCCCCATGTGTAGAATTTTTTTTCCTCCTTACTTCTACTTCCTAGTTCCTCTTGTTTTCTTCAAATTTCAGCTAAAACCCTGCCTTCTCCAAAAAATCTTTCATTGATTCCCTAAATGCTAGTGCCTTCCCTCTGAGAATATCTCCAGTTTACCATATAAATTACATATATGTTAAATATATTTCCATAATATATATACATATGCTTGTTAAGCAACTGTGTACAAATACATATACATAAAATGTATGTGTGTATTTGTACACGTATCTCCGTATATACACAGAGTTTTTATGTTGGCTCCCTGATCAGAATATGTGTTTCTTGAAGGCAGGAACTGTTTTTGCCTTTATTTGTATGAGTAGCTCCTAGCACAGAGCCTGGTATATTGTAAAGACTAAATAAATGTTTGCTGTCTGCCTGACTCTTTATGCAGCCACTTGAGTCACTGCCTGCTATCATCAATTGAGAGCCCTCAAAGTGAGGAACCTGAGGTGACAGCTTTAATTTGCCATACCTTAAAGATAATTCTGATAGTGTCAACCACATACAGGTGCTTAGACTAGAAAGCTCAACTTATTTAGTTCTTGCTTACCTGTTCCTTAGGAGATTACAATCAGATAAACTATGCTGACCTAAGAAATCATAGTGTACATATAAACCCAAATATAGTTGCACTAATAGCAGACAAACACACGCACAAGTATTTTAAAATAATCTGTTATATGCATTTAATAAATCATTACCACCAGTATGTTTAAATTAAATTGTAGAAATATATTTTGTAAAGTGATAGTCATTGAAATTGAATAATTAGAATTATAGAATCCCCAAGTCATAAGGGGTCTTAGAGACCTTCAGTTTAAATTTCCTCAAAAAAAAAAAAAACCAATGTAATCAAAGGGAAATGATAAAGCTAATCAGTGAGGACTTCATGGAGGAGGAGAGGCTTGAAAGGGGTAAGGAAGATTTTAGAATTTGATTTCTGTATGTAGCCCTAAAGAACTACTGATTAGAACTATTTATTTGTTTGTTTTTTTACCAGAAAGAACTCCTGATTAGACATAGGCCATGTGCCTATAGCTCACTAAGACCTGCTATGGCTCATCTCAATTCTTCCTCTTCATATCCTTTGCCTTCAGATCATAGTGAGAGTTAGATCAGAAAAAGCATTAACACAAGTTTAAGTTATCTTGGAGTCTTCAAAACCAAGTTGTTGTTTATCTTAACTTCCAAATAGATGAGTTCTCAGTTCATGTTAATAGAAATCTTGAAAAGTAATGGAAATCTGTGAGTATTGTCTTTTGATGGAATTAATCTCAAAAAACAAATTGCTCTATGAACTTTTCCACCCTTTTGATATTCTAATATTAAAAATAAAAGAACAAATGTTACATTAACGAGCTGGAAACTGAAGTCATCAGCTCAAATGATTCTGTGATGGAATACTCACTGTCCATCAGATGTAATAATGCAAAGATCCAGGCAGGAGTAGGACTGCCTTGTCAGGTTGTCTTGAACTGTGACCTGATTAAAATGAAAGACCTAATGAAGGAAATCTATGCAACAGCTTCCCTTCATTATTCTCTCCCTACCAACATCACAAGCAGCGTTTGGTGTCAGGAACAAATCATTTTCTGACTTATATCCACACTAAACATTTTTGCAGCCATAAAATATACTGCAAACTGGCTTTGAGACATCTATTTTTAAACAGCTGACATTAATGATGTATAGATATGGAGTAAAAAGCAGTATTTTGCCCACCTCAGTATACTATATTTTCTGGTAAGATCTTTTTGGAAGAAAAACTTTTTGCATCAAACTTCTTATTAAGGAGAAATGGCCTCATTGAAATTACCAGAGTTTGGAATGTTCCTCCAGTGATATTTACACTCAATTTAAGAGCTTGAAGTGTGGCATAAGGTAGAATGTAATTATGCCTCATTAGCATATTTTACTAGCCAGTAAATGTCCAAATATATGACCTTAAATTTTATTGTGCCTCAT
The DNA here is from genome assembly GCF_900497805.2 of Vombatus ursinus. NCBI lineage: Eukaryota > Metazoa > Chordata > Mammalia > Diprotodontia > Vombatidae > Vombatus > Vombatus ursinus. The sequence goes on along the minus strand of NW_020954594.1, from coordinate 19,755,871 downwards.
TTGAATGATTAATTTACTTGCCATGCAGATTACTACCAGTGGTTTTTAAAATATACAAGAAAAAATTGTGAATATATAGATAAGCAGAGGCTAAATGAGTCCTTCTTAGGAGCAGGAAAAGAAATTAGGAATGCAAACTCTTACTAATACAAGGAATCTTTGGAAATAAATTCAGAGAGTAGAAGTGAAAACATAAGATGTAAGCTTTGTGGGGGAAGGAAGGAATACTTGATTTTGTAAAGTTTCAAGAGCTGAGAAAAGGTCCCAGTTGCTGATGCTATTTGAATAGAGGGGGAGTTGTAGTTTTTCAGAAGTGATTGAAAATTGCTGTTATTGCAATAGTGTTAAGAACCTTTAGGGATATAATGGTATAAATACTTAAGAATATAAAGGCTCACAGCTCCTGAAAAATTACAAGTCATCCTGAGCATCTTATCTTACAATAATCTGAGGTTAGGTTGAAAACCTAGTTTCTAGCTATCTCTTGCTATTCCTGTATTACAAGTATGTATTTCCCTATGTGCGTGTGTGTGTGTGTGTGTGTGTGTGTGTGTGTGTATCTGTTGCTACTTTACTCTCTTAATAATTTTGATGTGCTATATGATCACATGATCACAGACTCCTAGGAAAAATTAGAGTCTAGATAAATAGCTGTGCTGAACTAAGAGAGAAAGGTTAGTCTTGGGTTGTCATCTGCTATCTCTGTGTTACAAGTTCAGAGTCTTAAAAGAGAAGTTATATCTCTCTGCAGTCAGTACCCTGGGCCTAAGTATCAGTGGGTCAGCAGGCAACAAGTAAGGGGTCAGTTACACATGCATTCCACAGAGACCTGAAAATATCATTCATTCTCACTATACTGCCATCTAGATGGATGGCACCGATTTCTTTGACTCCAAAGTTATAATTGGAATGGTTTGTGAAAACTTTCTCTTCCACATCTTTGCTCAGACAGGGGCTTTCCCTAATTACAGTGCATCAGGATGAACCACTTCCCATTTTTTCTCCCTCAAGTCTAGAGATTTTATGTGCCTTTAGAAACTATGCTTTATTTATCCTGAAGTTCATCTATTACTAACTCTTTTTGATATAGCTTCAGGCCAGTTCTATGTTTAGCAGTGGTATGGAAGGATTTAGTGCCCTGTTGAAGCAAATCAGCTAAAGATTTTAATGATTTCTGATTTCCTCAATGTGGATACTCCATTCATAAATAAAGATCAGAAACCCATTATGTCTTCTCCATTTCTGTAGTTCATATGCATGTCTTTCCATATAATGTCCTATTGAATAGCCAATCAATATATCAAAGGCCCTTATTATTTTTCTTTTATTATCTCAAAGGCACTAATGTAGGAAAATATTTGGACCATCCATTTCTTACTCTTTCCACATATATGAACTCCTTTTCTATTCACATATGTCTTTGATGTTATAATTTATGTCACTTTTGAATATGATTGTATGTGTGTACTGTAGAACACAGTACTTAGACTCACTCATATATTTCTGTTGTTAATAGTAATAATTGCTAGCATTTGATTAGCTCTTTATGGTTTGCAAAGCTCTACGTATTTAATCCTATTTCATTCTTACATCAATATTGCACAATAGGGGCTATTATTATGCCTATTTTTCAGGTGAGGAAACAAGTCAAATGTCTTTTCTAGGGTCACACAACTACTAAGTGTTTGAGTCAGGTTGCAAAATAGGTCTTTCTGAGTCCAAGTAAAATGCTCTTTTCATTATGTCACCAGGGTTACTTCTAATTTTCATTCTTGCAAGATCATATTATTTCATGAATTAAATGGCACCTACAAAGAATGAAAATGTTAATATTATTGTAGCAGAAAAAAGTATCACACAGATTCTTTTTTTCAAATTCAATTTTATTTTATTTTCATTTCTAAATTCTCTTTCCTAAATCCTCTCCCCCTCCCTATTGACAAAACAAGAAAATAAAACTCATTACATATATGAAGTAATATAAAACAAATTCCCACATTAGACATGTTTTAAAAAAAGAGAGAAAAGAGAAAATCTATGCTTCAATATGTTCTCAGTTCTACTGCACTGATGCTTAAAGTGGATGAAGTTTCTCTTCCTCCTACCCAATTATGTCTAAAGCTTACTGCCCATTATCTGTGTATATATATGTATACACAACACACAAATACATATGTACATATGTATATTATAGGTATGTTTATATACAAATCACTATGATAACATCTAATATGTATACATATACAATATACATCTATGTATATACATGTGTATGTATATGTATATATGAATATATTTAGTTTTATTATTTCATTGAGGGAGTAAATCCCATATTCCCATATCCTTCTACTGATGTATGTGGCCAACTGTTTTGCAACTTACTATCTTAGAGAGATGCTTGGGTCATTTAAAAGTTTAGATACTTACCCAGGATCACCCATCAGTATATGTCAGAGGCAGGGCTTAAATCTAGTTATTTTTTACTTTGAAAAAGGGAGAAAGAAAGGGGGAGAAAAGGAAGAGAGGGCAGAAGAGAGAGGTAAGGGAGAGAAAGACAGAAATGAGTAGGGGAGAGAGGGGTAGGGAAATATGGAGAGAAGTAGGAAGGGAAGAAGGGGGAATAGGAGAAAGAGGAGGAGGAGGAGTAGAGGAGGAGGAAGAGAAGGAGAGCGGAGAGAGAGAGAGAGAGACAGAGATAGAGACAGAGAGAGACAGAGAGGGAAAGACAGAGAGAGAGAGAGAGAGAGGAAATTATTTGACTGGTTTCCCATCTAGCTGCACATAATCAGGACAACATGTGTTTTTCTAGTGTGAATGGTAAGTCCAATCTTTTTCATATTTCAAAAGATTTCTTTCAAGAGGCTTTGTGGCATTTCATGGTTCAGTTTGATTAGGACAAATTTACTTTTGAGAAGGAGCATTGAAAGAGCCTTGTCATCAACAAAGAATACTCTTTTTGGTTTGTGTTCTTCAAAGGATATCTTCCATGATGTTGATAAGCAACTTAAATGGGTACATACAGATAAATATTATATGTCAGACACTTTTTGATACTTCTAATATTTTGGCAAGAGAAAAAAAACTGCTGGGAATGTTGAGAATAGGGTGAAATTTCTATTATTTTGTCCTCTTTTTTTAATGAGGGAATATAAATGATACTTAAACAATGCTTAAAATATACTATTTTGTTTTACTTATTGTAGCAAACAATTTCCACATAAGTACAGCCACTTAAAGGTAGCTAGGTGGCATAGTGGATAGAGTTCCATGCCTAGAATCAGGAAGACTTCTCTCAGTGAGTTCAAATCTGGTCTCAGTCACTTCCTAGTTGTGTGACCCTAGGCAAGTAATTTAGCTCTGTTTGCCTTAGTTCCTCATCTGCCATATGAGCTGAAAAAGGAACTGGTAAACCACTCCAAGAAAATCCCAAATGGGGTCACAAAGAGTCAGACTTGACTGAAATGACTGAACAAAAGCAACACAACAATCACTTAAATGGGATGGTTTTGGTTATTGTGGTTAGATATCTAACCAAAAGCTGAGTCAAACATACTTTTTGCTTTCCAAGATAAACTTAAAAGAACTTTAGTTATTGTCATATCCTGCAATAGACACTTGCAGTGATATAGAGTTACATTTCACTTCTGCTCAATGTTGAAGAAAAATATTAGAGAAAGTAGATTAGAAAAAGAAAGTAAAGTCCTATGGTAATAAAGATGGAAGGGTAAAAATCAAGTATGATTTTAAGAAACAAAACAAAATGGAATTTAAGCTATTAACTTTATATATCCAAGAAAATTACGTGGATGACTTTCTACCCTAAAATACAACTAGAGCCACTTTACCATTAGGTTCTTCCCAATCTCAGACTCTGAGATCATTGATCCAGGACCTGAGCAAGCTCAGGGAAAAAAAAGAGAACATCATAGATTTAGAGGTTGGAAAAGACTTTAAAGGCCATCAAATACTACTGCCTCATTTTACAGATGAGAAAATTGTCTAAAAATGATTAAGTGCTTTTTCCAGATTCCTACAATATATCTAAGGCAGAATTTAAACTCAGATCTTACTAACTTCAGTTCCAGAATTCTATCTGAATGCCAACTATTAAGGAAGATATGTTCATTATATACAATATTATCTAAGTAACTTGGCAAAATGTACCACTTCTATGTTTCCAAATAGAAGTCACTGCATCAAAGAGAAGTCTCTCAACGAAAAAGGATATTTGCCCTTACAGGATGAAAATTAGATTTAAGAGACATTCCTCTGTTAGATATTAGATGGAATGTAAGGAATAAAGAGCTAGTCAATACTTCCCCCTCTTCCTAACCCAGCTATACTTTATAATTCTAATTTCTATCAGTCTTATACTTCCCAGGAGCTAGTGCTGCAAAACTATTGCCCCCTGAACTTCTCTCCAAACCTCTGAAGGGGCTGGAACAGTTTTCTGGGGTTGCCACAGTTGCTGGTCCTTTCTTTGAAATGGACTGACAAACTCAATTGAAAGAAAAAAATATTTCATTTCCTTGCAAATTTGTAGTCTCTTCTTCGTTTCTCTCCCATAGACACACTGGCAATTTCTCTTAAAGCAGTTGTTGGTGATGGTGTTTGTTTTTCTAAACACTAAAGAATTAACTAACTGAAGGCGAAATGTTAGGAGCGTTCTTCATGATTGTTGTGTATCCATTCAGTAATTTATTAAGTATCTACTATATGGAACATATATTTCTTTAGTAAATAGGGCTGAAAAGCTCAAAGGTTAAAATATTTTTTCCAGGTTGGGAGCAGACCAGGACCTATATGTGAGGGATTGTCTGATGTTGGCTACGTGCCACGTGGGGGTTGTGGCAAGATGGGGCAGGGACAAGATATTAGGAAGTAACCGGAGCTTACGCTCCCAAGGCAGGGGGCTGTGCCATGTGGGAGTGGGACGGCAGAGAATGAGCTCCCTTTGTCTAGTCCTCTCCCTAGGTGCAGCGCTAACCCCAGACGTCTCCTTCCGGTATCCGGGCCTAGCTTCCTTTGTCACATCCTCTCCCTTTGTGTAGCACTAACCCCAGACATCCCCTTCCGGTATCTGATCCTACAATCATTCACTGGTAGGCGGGCTGAGGAGGAGGGGCTAGGAAGGTATATGGGGCGGCAGGGGTCGGAGCTCGCTCTCTCTTGCTCTTGCTCCTGCTTTTGCTTTCCTGCTTGGCCTTGCTGTGATGGCCTCTGAATAAAGTTCGAGTGCTTGCACCTCTCGATCGGCTCGTCTCTATGTTTATCCGGGTGGGCTCTGAAGACTGGTAAGTATGACCTTGGCAGCCTGCTCCTGTTAGAAGGAGAGTGCACGGTGTGACCGGCACAAGTGGCACCCACATGGGGCGGAGGAAATAGGCCAGGGGCCCCGCTTATCAGCTGGTCTGGTCGTGGGAAGAGAGAGGAGACCCATAGCCAACAGGGTGAGGGAAGGAAGATGGGACAGATGTTTGTTAAGGTCCCAGATCGGGAGGTGCTAGGGAAAGAAGTATATAAAATAGTGAAAGAAGCAGAAATCAGTGGTGAGGAAGAATCAGGGAGTGAGGAAGAATCAGAGGACACCGGAAACAGGGAATGGGAGAATAAGCGAGGGAAAAGAAAGCAGGAGCAGGAGCAAGAGAGCAGGAAGCCATAGCAAGAGAGAGCGAGGTCCGACCCCTACCGCCCCTATATACCTTCCTAGCCCCTCCTCCTCAGCCTGCCTACCAGTGAATGATTGTAGGATCAGATACCGGAAGGGGATGTCTGAGGTTAGCACTGCACCAAGGGAGAGGATGTGACAAAGGAAGCTAGGCCCGGATACCGGAAGGAGACGTCTGGGGTTAGCGCTGCACAAAGGGAGAGGACTAGACAAAGGGAGCTCGTTCTCTGCCATCCCACTCCCACGTAGCACAGCCCCCTGCCTCAAAAGCACATGCTCTGGCTACTTCCCCATATCCTGTTCCTACCCCAGTTCACCACAACTCCACATGGCACAGCCCCCTGCCTCAGGAGTGTAAGCTCCGGTTACTTCCTAATATCTTGTCCCTGCCCCATCTTGCCACAACCCCCACGTGGCACGTAGCCAACATCAGACAATCCCTCACACCTATATGTTTACATATTTATCTGCCCTCCAATTTCATTTGAGAATGAAAATTCAGTGAAAAGGGAAGAGGAAAGAGTTTGATTATATAAAACAACATGGCACTTGTTAAGAAATTAGACAACTACTAAGCAGATATATAGCAGAGGCTTAGTATTTCTTATTATTATGTTTATTTTTTAATATTCATTTGTTTATTTTGAGTTCCAAATTTTTTCTCTCCCTCCAGAATCTCCCTCATCTATTGAGAAGGCAGGAAATACCCATTATATGTGTGAAGTCATGCAAAACAAAAGTATTTTCATAGAAGCCATGTTGAAAAATAAGGAAAAAAGCAAGAAAAATAAAGGAAGTGAAAAACAAAACAAAACAAAACTATTCTTCAATCTGAACTCAGAGTTCATCAGCTCTTGCTTTGGAAATGGATGAGAATTTTTCATCATTATATTGATTAAAGTAGCTAAGTTGATCATAATTACAACATTGCTGTCACTGTGCACAATAATCTCCTGTTTCTGCTCACTTCACTTCGCATCAGATCATACAGGTCTTCCCAGGATTTCTGAAACCATCTCCCTTTTCATTTCTTATAGCATAATAGTATTCCATCACAATAATTTATCACAACTTATTCAAGCATTCCCCAACTGATGGGCAGCAGTTGCTTTTTGAATTTTTTTCAGATGAATAATTATGTATTCAATTCTATTTAATGCCATGAGAATATTAAGAGCCTTTACTAGGAATGAAGAATACAACACCAAAAAGAAAACAACTTTTGCTTTCAATAAATTTATATTGTCCTGCAAAGGCACAACATCTACACAAATAAATATAAATTAATTAGGGGAGTGGGATGAGGGGGAGAGGTATCATCAACTTTAGGAATGAAAACAGGCTTCTTGGATAATGTATTCTTAAACTGAGCCTTTGAAGAAACATAAGGATCCTAAACAGTGAAGACGAAGAGAGATCGTTTTATGAATGTACAAGAAGGGAATAGCAAAAGCTAAGTAGGTTGTTTATGTAGTAGTTTAATTCAAAATTTGAGCGTGTGAATGGCACTAATGTGAAATAAGGCTAGAAAGATAGTTTTTTGTTTTTGTTTTCTTTTTTTTTTGTTGCTGTTGTTTTTTAAGGCTGTAATCCCTGCTCTTGGGGAGGCTGATGCTAGCAATCTAGGGAATTCTGAACCACAGTAACCTAAACCTAATAGGTGTCCTTACTAATTTAGGCACTAATGTAGTTAGCCCATGAAAATGGGAAAGGGGCCACATAGTTACCTAAGGAAGGTACTAACCAGCACAGTTCTAAACACAGAGCAGTTCCGAGCTTCCATGACAAAAGGGAACTGTGGGTAGCCCTTAAATTGCAAGCCTGTGAGAAATAGACAGGTATTTAAAAAAAGATGGATGATAGATAGATAGAGAGATAGAGAGATAGATTGACTGATAGATTGATAGATAGAAAGACAGACAGACAGACAGATGGCTAGATAGTTGATAATAAAGGTTGTTGGCACCCAGAATAAAAACTTTGTATCTTATCCTACAGGTAATAGGGAGTCACTCTTTTGGAGTGGGGAATGCAATAGTGATACCAAAAGTTTGAAAGATTATTTTGGCAGCTATACAGACACTTGCTTGGGGTGGGAAAAATTAGTAGCAGTGAGAAAAAAAGTGGATATTATAGGTGAAAGGTGATGAGGGTCTGAATGAGATTTTAGACAGGAGGATTGGAGAAGACAGAATGGATGCAAGAAACCTTATAGAAGTAGAATTAACAGAATTTGGAACCTGATTTGATGTGGCAATGCAAGAGATGAAAAGTTCAATTACCAACACTGTGGATGGGCAGTGTAGTAGAGTCCTAAGTAAGAGTTTCACTCAACATTTAAAGCATTCACAATATTTTATTTTAATGGCATTAAGAATGGATTGCACTCTCCCAACTCACCTTGGTAGCAGTCGCAGTAACCAGAGAATGTCCCACCAGAAGTTCTCTGTTTCCAGGTCTCTGGGTTTCCTGGCTTGAAAATGAAGCAGCAGACACCAGAGAAAAGTAAAGAGCTTCCAAAAAGCTCATTCACCTCACAATCTTACTGGGCTAAAAGGTAGGCATGACACACATGACTGAGTAAGTGGACAAACCTGATTCAAAAGTAAACAAGAAGGAAATCGTTGAGACAGCCACCATTGTGGGGCTCTCTTTGAGGCAGAAACATCTGGAATTGGCAGATACTCATGTTTAATGTGTTTGGGCAGGATAAAATGACTGACATCATTGGAGTGACCAAGGGCAAGGATTATAAATTTGTCACCACCTGCTGGCACACAAAAATCTTCCTTAAGAAACCCACCAAGTCCTAAATTAGGCCTGTATTGGAGTTTGTCAAATTACCCATGTAACAATCTCTGAGGCCCAGGCTGACTCAAAGGGCTAACAACATCACATAAAGATCGACAAAAAATATCTAGAAGATTGGTGAAGGCTGCCAGATTAAGGATGGGAAACTGATAAAAACAATGAATCTGCTGATTACAACATACTTAACAAGAGCGTTAAACTTCTGGGAGAATTTCTTCACCATGGTAAAGTGACCAATGACTTTATCATGCTGAGAGGCTCTGTTGTTGTGACCAAGAAATGTATCCTCACTCTATGAAAGTCTGTTATCATAGACTAAATATTGAACTCTGGAGTTTTATTTGAAGTTTATCAAGATCACCTCCAAATTTGCCCATGGTCAGCTCCAGACTATAGAAAAAAAGAAATTTTTCATGGGACCATTAAAAAACATTGCTAAAGAGGTAGCTATATAATGTTTCCAAGCCAATTTGAAGCTAGTAGGTTCTCAATAAATTGAAATTATTTCATTTTTTTCTTTTTAAAAGTTTATGTAGTATTTTATTTTCTCCAGTTACATAAGTGACTTACCCAGGGTCACACAGCTAGTGTCAACTGTTTGGTCTTAGGCCAGATTTGAACTCAGGTCCTCCTGACTTCAGGGCTGGTGCTATATCCACTGCACCACCTAGCTGACCCATAACAACATTTTTTAAAAAATTTTTAACAAGTGTTTTTAAAACTTTGGATTACAAATTTTCTCCCTTCCTCCCTCCCCACCCACCGTCATTGAAAAGGCAAGCAGCTCGATAGAGGTTATAGATGTGTAGTCATACAAAACACTTCCATAGTTGTCATGTTGTGAAAAACTAAGTATATTTCCCTTCATCCTATCCAACCCCCCATTTATTCTAGTTTCTCTTTTAACCCTTTCCCTCCTCAGAAGTGTTTGCTTTTGATTATTTCCCCCACCCAATCTGCCCTCCCTTCTATCAACCCGCTACGTCTTGTCCTCTTCCCCCCTTATTTTCCTGTAGGGTAATATGGATTTCGATACCCAATTGTGTATATTAGTCCCTCCTTAAGCCAAATCCTATGAAAATAAGATTCACTCATTCCATCTCACCTTCTCCCATTTCCCCTCTACTGTAAAAGTCTTTTCTTGTCTGTTTCACGTGAGATAATTTACCCCATTCTACTTCTCCCTTTCTCCTTCTTCCAGTATAATCCTCTCTCACCCCTTAATTTTATTTTCCAGATATCACCCCTTCATCTTCAACTCACACTGTGCCCTCTATCTATCTATACATACATATAATTTTTTTTCCCTCCCACTACCCTAATAGAACTCATGAGTTACAAATATCATCTTTCCCTGCAGGAATGTAAACAGTTCAACTTTAATAAGTCTCTTATGATTTCTCTTTCCCATATACTTCTTCCATGTTTCACTTGAGTCTTGTATTTGAACATCAAATTTTCTATTCAGCTCTGTTCTTTTCCTCAGGAATGCTTGAAAGTCCCCTATTTCATTGAATGACCATTTTTTACCCTGAAGGATTATGCTCAGTTTTTCTGGGTAGGTCATTCTTGGTTGTAGTCCTATCTCCTTTGCTCACTGGAATATCACACTCCATGCCCTCTGGACCCTTAATGTAGGAGATGTTAAATCTTGTGTTATCCTGATTATGTTTCCACAGTACTTGAATTGCTTCTTTCTGGCTGCTTGCAATATTTTCTCCTTGACCTGGGAATTCTGGAATTTGGCTACAAAATTCCTAGGATTTTTCCTTTGGGGATCTCTTTCAGGAGGTGATTGGTGGATTCTTTCAATTTCTATTTTGCCCTCTAGTTCTAAAATATCAGGGCAGTTTTCCTTGATAATTTCTTGAAAGATGATGTCTAGGCTTTTTTTTTTTTATCATGAATTTCAGATAGTCCAATAATTTTTAAGTTCTTTCTTCTGGATCTATTTTCCAGGTCAGTTGTTTCTCCAATGAGATATTTCATATTCTCTTCTATTTTTGCATTCTTTTGGGTCAGTGTTACAGCACCTTGATTTCTCAAATTGTCACTATCTTCCAATTTCTCCATTCTAATTTTTAAGGAAGTATTTTCTTCAGTAAGGTTTTGGACTTCCTTTTCCATTTGGCCAATTTTGCTTTTTAGGGCATTCTTCTCCTCATTGGCTTTTTGGACGTCTTTTGCCTTTTGGGTTAGGCTATTTTTAAGGTATTATTTCTTCAGTATTTTTTTGGGTCTCCTTTAGCATCACTCTCAGTTTTTCCTCTACTTCTCTTACTTGCTTCTCAAAATCTTTTTTGAGCTCTTCCCTGGCCTGGGACCAATTCATATTTTTCTTTGAGGCTTTTGATGTAGGAGCTTTGGCTTTGTTGTCTTCTTCCGGTTGTAAGTTTTTATCTTCTTTGTCACCAAAGTAAGATAACATAGTCTGATGCTTTTTTGCACTGCTTACTCATGATCCCAGCCAATTACTTGAGTTATAAACTCTTTGTAAAGTTAGGGGTCTGTTTCCAGTGTGAAGAATGTGCTGTCCCAAGCTTTAGGGTTTTTGTGCAGCTGTTTTCAGAGATACTTCTAGGGACCTGTAAGTTTTCAGTTCTTCCAAGGTGCTATGATGAAGGGCGAGGTGTTTACTCCTTTCCTGGCATGAGCTCTGGTCTATGAGTGACCACAAGCACTCTTTTCTGTCTTGGAACTGTGAGGAGGGTTTCCTCTCCACAGCCACTACAAGCTCTACCATGCCAGCACACCTCCTTGCCCCAGGACAGGCACCCAGAAATGTGACCCAGATCCAAGCACAGGCAAAGCAAGAGAATCCTGTACCAGCAGAGGGATCCCTGCAATCCCCCTCTGATCAGCCACTCAATTCCCCCTCAGTCTGTGGGCCAGAAACTGAGGAGGTGGCTGCTGCTGCCCCAGTGCCATTCTCAGGGAATGGGGCTAGAACCCCACCATGCTTCTCTCTCACCACCGCAGAAACACTTTTCCCACTGACCTTCTAAGTTGTTTTTGGCCTTCATGGGTTGAGAAGTCTGGAAACCGCTACAGCTGCCTGTGATTCAGTCCTCTGAGGCCTGGTCTAGGTTCGCTGCAGCCTGCACACCCATGACAAACTGTGTTCCTCTCCCAGCCTGAGCGATGTACCTTTCTGATCAACTATCCAGGTTATCTTGGGCTGGAAATTTGTTTCACTCTGTGTTTTTGTGGATTCTTCTGCTTTAGAATTTGTTTAGAGTCATTTTTTACAGGTATTTGGAGGGGTTTGGGGAAGAGCTCAAGCAAGTCACTGCTTTTACTCTTCTATCTTGTCTCCACTCCCATAAAAACAATTTTTAAAATTTGTTTTTAAAACAGAATTCCAAATTCTCTCCCATCCTCCCTCCCCACACCCCCCATTGAGAAGGAAAGCAATATGATATATAGTATACATGTGTAGTCATGCAAAACATTTCCCTAATAGTAATGTTGTCAAAGAAAACATAGACCAAAAAAGAAAAATAAAGTAAAAAAAAAGTATGCTTCAATCTGTATTCAGACACCATCATTTCTTTCTTTGGAGATGGATAGCATTCTTCATTATATGTCCTTCAAAGTTATATTGGATCATTGTATTGCTGAGAATAGCTAAGTCATTCATAGCTGATCATCTTATAATCTTGTTGTCATTTTGTACACAGTACATTTTCCTTTGCATCAGTTCATGTAGGTCTTTCCAGGTTTTTCTGAGAGCATCCTGCTCATAATTTCTTACAGCACAGGAGTAATCCATCATAACCATATGCCACAATTTGTTCAGCCATTCCCCAGTTAATGGATATCTCCTCAATTACCAATTATTTGCCACAACAAAAGAGCTGCTGTAAATATTTTTGTACATATATGTCCTTTTCTTTTTTTTAATCTCTTTTGGGATACAGATCTAGTAGTGATACTTTTAGGTCAAAGGTTATGCATAGTTTTATAGCCCTTTGAGCATAGTTCCAAATTGTCCTACAGAATGGTTGAATGAGTTCACAACTCCACCAGCAACACATTAATGTCTCACTTTTCCCACATCCCCTCCAACATTTGTCATTTACCTTTTCTGTCCCAATAGCCAATCTAATAGGTATAAGTTAGTACCTCAGAATTATTTTAATTTGCATCTTTCCAATCAATAGTGAGTTAGAACATTTTTTTTAATATGGCTATAGATAGCTCTTATTATTTCATCTTAAAACTGTTCATATTGTTTGTTGATTTATCAATTGGGGAATGGCTATTTCTTTTATAAAGTTGACTCAGTTCCCTATATGCTTGAGAAATGAAGCCTTTATCAGAGAAACTTGATTCAAATTTTTTTTCACAGTTACTATTTTTAACTGTATTTCCCTCCATCCTATTTTCTCCACTGTTTGTTCTATTCTCTCTCTCTTTTCACCTGGTCTCTCCTTTAAAGTGTTTTGCTACATACTATTCCCTACCTCAAACTGCCATCCCTCCTAGCACCCTGCCTTGTCTTATCCCCTTGTACTCCTTTTTTTCCTGTAGGGTAAGATAGATTTTATACCCAACTCTCTCTCTCTCTCTCTCTCTCTCTCTCTCTCTCTCTCTCTCTCTGTCTTTCTGTGTGTGTGTGTGTTATTCCCTCTTTGAGTCAATTCTGATGAAAGTAAGGTTCATTTACTCCTCATCCCATTCCCCTCCTTCCTTCTGTAAAAAGCTTTTTCTTGCCTCTTTTAAGTGAGATAATTTATACCATTCCACCTCTCTCATTCCCCTTCTCCCAGTACATTCCTCTCTCACTTCTTAATTTTATTTTTTTAGATATCATCCTTTCATACTCAACTCACATCTGTGTCCTCTGTCTACATATACTCTATCTGCCATAATAATGAGAAAATTCCCGTGGGTTATAAATCTTATCTTCTCAAATACAAATGCAAATAGTTTAACCTTATTGAGTCCTTTATGATTTTGCTTTCCTGTTTACCTTTTTATTCTTCTCTTCAGTCTTGTATTTGAAAGTCAAATTTTCTATTCAGCTATGGTATTTTCATCAAGAATACCTGAAAATCCTCTATTTCATTAAATATCCATTTTTTCCCCTGAAGAATTATACTCAGTTTTGTTGGGTAGGGGATTCTTGGTTGGAATCCTAGTTCCTTTGCCCTCTGGGATATCATATTCCATGCCCTCTAATCCTTTAATGTAGAAGCTGGTAAATCTTGTGTTACCCTAACTGGTTCCATGATACTTGAACTGTTTCTTTCTGCCTGCTTGCAATATTTTCTCCTTGACCTAGGAACTCTGGGATTTGACTATAATATTCCTGGGAGTTTTCATTTGGGTATCTCTTTCAGGAGTTGATTGGTGGATTCTTTGAATTTCTATTTTACCTTCTGGTCCTGGAACACCAAAGCAATTTATCTTGATGATTTCTTGAAAGATGATGTCTAGGCTCTTTTTTTGATCATGGGTTTCAGCTAGTCCAATATTTTTTTAATTATCAATTCTGTATCTATTTTCCATGTCAGTCATTTTTCCAATGAGATATTTCACATTGTCTTCCTTTCTTTCATTCTTTTTGTTTAGTTTTATTGTCTCTTGATTCCTACAAAAATCATTAGCTTCCATTTGTTCCATTCTAATTTTTAAGGAATTATTTTCTTTGATGCCCTTTTGTACCCCCTTTTCCTTTTGGCCAACTCTGCTTTTTAAGGCATTCTTCTTCTCATTGGATTTTTGTACCTCTTTTACCATTTGGCTTAATCTGTTTTTTAAAGTGTTATTTTCTTCTATATTTTTTGTGTCTCCTTTATCAAACTGTTGACTCTTTTTTCATGATTTTCTTGCATTATTCTCCATTTTCTTCCCAATTTTTCCTCTGCTTCTGTTTCTTGATTTTCAAAAAAATTTTTGAGCTCTTCTATGGCCTGAGACCAATTCATATTTTTCTTGGAGGATTTGGGTATAATTGCTTTGACTTTGTTATCTTCTTCTGAGTATGTGTTTTGATCTTCCTTGTCACCATTGTAACTTCCTATGGTCAGATTTGTTTTGTTGTTTGCTCATTTCCAGGACTATTTCTTGACTTTTAACTCTTTGTTAAAAATAGGGCTGTGCTTGCAGGGTGGAGGGTTCATTGTTCTAAACTCGAAGGGTTCTGTGCAGCTGCTTTAAGAGATACTTCTAGAGACCTGTAAGTTTTCAGTTCTTCCCTGATGGTATGATCTAAGGAGATGGATGTTTACTACTTTCCTGTCCTGTCCTCTGGTCTGTGATTGACAACAAGCACTCTTTTCTATCCTGGATATTTGATGAAGGTCTCTGTTCCATGTTGGCTGCAAGATCTGGTGTGCTATTATTCCTCCTTGGCCCAGGACTGTGACCCAGATCCAAGCATAAGAAGAGCAACAGAGGCCTGTCTCAGTGCTAGCAAAGAGACCCCTGTAATATCCTTCTGACCAGGTTTTTTTCACCCCCTTACCATCTGGGCAGAGATCTCTGGATGCAGCCACTGCTAGTGCTGATTCAGTGGTTGTCAAGGCCTGTTTCAGGTTTTCTGGGGCCAGGTCTTTACTGGTTGGCCTTCAGTGGACTGTGTTCCACTCTCACCTAGGTGGGACACCCCTTTCCTGCCAATCTTCTAAGCTATCTTTAGCTGGAAAACTATTTCACCCTATCCTTTTGTGGGTTGTGCTGCTTCAGGAATTGTTCTATGGCATTATTTAAAGTTGTTTGGAAGGGTTTTAGGGAGAGTTCAGCACAGGCACTGCATTTATTCTGCCATCTTGGCTCCACCCCCAATTGAGATAAGTTTTTTAAACATGTTTTCAAAGTTTTGGGTTCCAAATTTTCTCCCTTCCTCCCTCCCCACCCACTCTCATTGAAAAGGCAAGCAACTCAACATAGGTTATACATGTGCAGTTATGCAAAACACTTCCATAGTAGACATGCTGTGAAAAACTAACTCATTTCCCTTAATCCTATCCCACCTCTTGCCCGCATTTATTCTATTCTTTCTTTTGACCCTGTCCCTTCTCAGAAGAATTTGCTTCTGATTACCGCCTTTCCCAATCTTCCCTCCTCTCTATCATCCCCCTACTTTCTTGTCCCTTTCCCCTGCTATTTTCCTGTAGGATAAGACAGATTTATACCCAATTGAGTGTGTATGTTATTCCCTCCTTAAGTCAAATCCTATGAGAATAAGATTCACTCATTCCCTCTCACCTTCCCCCTTCTTCCCCTCCACTGTAAGCCTTTTCTTTTCTGTTTTTTTTGTGAAATAATTTACCCCATTCTACCTCTCCTTTTCTCCTTCTCCTCATATAATCCTCTCTCACCCCTTAATTTTATTATCCAGATATGACCCCTTCATCTTCAACTCACCCTGTGCCCTCAATCTATCTATCTATCTATTTATCTATCTATCTATACAGACATGTAATTTTTTCCCTCCAACTACCCTAATACTGACAAAGGTCTCATGAGTTACAAATATCATCTTTCCATGCAGGAATGTAAACAGTTCAACCTTAATAAGTCTCTTATGATTTCTCTTTCCTGTTTACCTCTTCACGTTCCACTTAAGTCTTGTATTTGAAAGTCGAATTTTCTCTTCAGTTCTGGTCTTTTTATCAAGAATGCTTGAAAGTCCTCTATTTTACTGAACAACCATTTTTCCCCCTGAGGGATTATACTCAGTTTTGCTGGATAGGTGACTCTTGGTTGTAATCCTATCTCCATTGCACTCTGGAATATTATATTCCATGCCCTGTGGTCTCTTATCATAGAAGCTGCTAAATCTTGTGTTATCCTGATTGTGTTTCCACAATACTTGAACTGTTTCTTTCTGACTGCTTGCAATATTTTCTCCTTGACCTGGGAACTCTGGAATTTGGCTATGATAATGCTAGGAGTTTTCCTTTGGGGCTGTCTTTCAGGAAGAGATCGGTGGATTCTTTCAATTTCTATTTTGCCCTCTGTTTCTAAAGTATCAGGGCAGTTTTCCTTGATAATTTCTTGAAAGATGATTTCTAGGCCCTTTTTTTGATCATGGCTTTCAGATGGTTCAATAATTTTTAAATTCTCTATCCTGGATCTATTTTCCAGGTCAGTTGTTTTTCCAATGAGATATTTCACATTGTTTTCTAATTTTTCATTCTTTTGGATTTGTTCTACAGTGTCTTGATTTCTCATGAAGTCACTAGCTTCCAATTGCTCTATTCTAATTTTTAAGGAAGTATTTTCTTCAGTAATGTTTTGGACTTCCTTTTCCATTTGGCCAATTTTGCTTTTTAGGGTATTCTTCTCCTCATTGGCTTTTTGGACCTCTTTGGCCATTTGGGTTAAGCTATTTTTTTAAGGTGTTATTTTCTTCAGTATTTTTTGGGGTCTCCTTTAGCAAGCTGTTGACTTGTTTTTCATGATTTTCTTACATCACTCTCATTTCTCTTCCCAGTTTTTCCTCTACTTCTCTTACTTGCTTCTCAAAATCTTTTTTGAGCTCTTCCAAGGCTTGGGACTGATTCATATTTTTCTTGGAGGCTTTGGATGTAGGAGCTTTGTTGCCTTCTTCTGGTTGTATGTTTTGATCTTCTTTGTCACCAAAGTAAGATAATATAGTCTGACTCTTTTTGCACTGCTTACTCATGATCCTGGCCAAGTCTTTGAGTTTTAAACTCTTTGTTAAGAGTCTGCTTCCAATGTGGAGAATGTACTGTCCCAAGCTTCAGGGGTTTGTACAGTTGTTTTCAGAGATACTTCTAGGGACCTATAAATTTTCATTTCTTCCAAGGTGGTATGATAAGGGGTGAGGTGTTTCCTCTCCACTGCCACAACAAGCTCCACTACACCAGCACTCCTCCTCGCCCCAGGACCACCCCTCAGAACTGTAACCCAGGTCCAGGCACGAGCAAAGCAAGAGATTTCTGCCTCAGCACTGGCAAAGAGATCCCTGTGATCCCCCTCTGATCAGCCACTCGATTCCCCCTCAGTCTGTGGGCTGGAAGCTCAGGAGGCAGCTGCTGCCCCAGGCCTTTCTCGGGACTTGCTACTAAGACCTAGCTTTTCTCTCACCGCAGTCACAGACTTTTCTCACTCACCTTCTAAGTTGTCTTTGGTGTTCATGGGTTGAGAAGTCTGGAAACCACCACAGCTGCCCATGACTCAGTCCTCTGAGGCCTGCCCCAGGCTCGCTGTAGCCTGCATGCCCATACCTAACTGCGCTCCTCTCCCCACCTGGCACGATGTACCTTTCTGATCAACCATCCAGGTTGTCTTGGGCTGGAAAATTGTTTCACTCTGTCTTTTTGTGGGTTCTGTTGCTGTAGAATTTATTTAGAGCCATTTTTTTACAGGTATTTGGAGGGGGTTGGGAAAGAGCTAAGCAAGTCACTGCTTTCCCTCCAGCATCTTGGCTCCTACCTGAAATTATTTTTGATAAAAAAAAAGAGTTTGGAGGTGGTTGTTAAGTGATAGTGTAAGTGAGACAGTGAAAACAGTGAATAAAAACAATGAAGATATATGACTACCTTGCAGTTTGGCAGTGAAAGATAGGGAATGGTAGAGTCAAGGGAAGGTTTTTGTTTTTTTTAAAGGATGGAGTAAATGACTGTTAGAAGGTGTTTGAATTCTAAAGTAGGAAAGACAGATGACAATAAACGGGAGGTGATATCATCTGCTGAAAGGAACTAAGGGGGAATATAGGTGTCTTGAGGAAAGAAGAAAGTTTGGAAAGACATTAAGAATTTTGATGAAGAATGAATACAGAAAGAATATAGAGGTTTCTGTACATCAGCAAGGTGGCCCAGTTAAGATTTGATGAAATAAATTAGCAGTGCATCTAGGACTGAGGATTAGCAGGAAATGAAAGGTGAAAGAATAAGGAAGAAATAGATGCATTTGTTGGAAATGGTGCAGTTTGTAACTGTCCTCCTATATGACCAATATTGTGAAGCAACAAAAGTGATCATGCAAGGATAGGGAGGAACTGGAGGTTACTGAGGACAACAAGAATCCATTTAGGATGAATGAGACAGACGAAGGATGACTATGATTAGAATCAAAGATGGGAATTTCAGACATTAAGGTCATGATAATGCCAGAGTCTTGGAAGATGATAATATATAAATCATGACTATCTCTATGGGTGACTGATATATAGTTAAGATTTACATGTAAGTTGAGCAAATGGCATCAACATGAATATTAAAGCCCCCAACTATTAGGATAGTTATTGGATTGAAGAATTGACATCTGAGCCAGGTATTCCTTGAAAAAAGAGGGAGAGTGGACAGATTTCTGTAGATAAAACAAAAACAATAAGAATTTAGGTGGAATGATAGAAATAGATGGAATGTACCTGAAGGGTAGAGAAATTGTTGGGTGGTGAACAGTAGTAGTAGCAAAGAGTAAGCCTCTCCCTATCTGGCCTAGGGGAGAACAAGTAAGAAAAGCAAGAAATACTGGAGAGGTGACTAGGTTTCTCAGAAGACAATAGAGTTCCACTGGTCACCAGAATCAAACAAACATTCAGTTAATAAACCAATTGGTATTAAAGTTTTACTCTGTGTCAGATATTGCGCTGGGTGCTGGAGATATAAACAAATGCATAAAAATAAACAAATCTCCTTTCAAAGAGATTACATTCTAATGGTCAATACCATGTATATACACAAAACATTCAAAGTAGATGCCAGGCAATCAGAAAAAAGGGGGAAAGAGATGAAAAGGTATTAGTATATGCATATTTGTCCTACAACTTCTCAAATTCAAAAGTCAGATTTATTAGGAAATGATTATTCTAACTAAAAAAGGGCTTACTTTCCTAAGGCATTTAAAATATACTTCAATTTGACAAAATTGACAAAATTCAATTGACAATTTTTTCGATTTATATGCAAAATTTCAAGAACAGCTCTTGTGCCAAATTTGTCTCAGTCTCTCAAAGGAGGCACACCACACTACTGGAGAGGTATTTATTTTTAGATTATCAAAGGACTATTTTTGTCAGTGGCTCTAGAGGTTTTCAAAAGCAAAGGTAAGAAAGAATATTCAATGTATCTAAGTCAGTCTACATGGGTGTGTTTTCCCTCCAACTTGGGAGAAATATTTCATCTAAATGCTTCCTTTACCTGTAAAATAGATAAAGTCAAAGGGGCATCAGATTCTTGTCTGATCTTCTCATGATAACTTAGCCATGTATGTGTCTAAGTTATTCTTTGAAGAAATCCAATAATAAATCTCTCACAAATTTCACTAGCTTCTTTTTTTATATTTTAATACTACTCCCAATTACTATGCTAACTTATTAAGTATCACAAAAGTATATGCCATGATTGTAACAAGATCTATTATCATAACAAAAAAAATAGAGGTACAATTTCATTTAAATAGAAAACACTTATATGCATGATTGATTTAAGCATTTCACCTGAATGTTTTTTCACTATTGACTTCATCACATGGGTGCATGAGTTGGGAAGGGGAGGACTAAGGCAGATAAATGACTGTTATAAATCAGTGACATGCAGCCTTACTGTCATAAAAGTATTCTTATTACTGAAAGGTTCCTGCAAGTTAATTTAAACTTCTGTGGATACTGTTCTGATTTGTGTTGGCAGATAGTGGCTTCCTAGAGACAAACACCTGTAACCAGTCACCTGTCTGTGCCCTCCTGCCTACTTAAGGATGATGGCACTGTTGTATCCTGAAGGGACTCAGGGGCTTACTTTTCCTTCATTAATTTGGGCTCCAGAAAAAAAAAAACATATTCTTAGAAAATAAATTGAAATAACCATTCCAAAGTCCCTATTATCCTGGCTGCTATCCCCAACATTTGGCTATTGTGGTGGACACATTTCATCCCCCCAGGTGACCTTCTCTCTCACTATTTACCCAGAAGGCCTACACAGCAAGTGTTAACTGAACATTCTAATAGAGCTTAGTTCTCTATTCCTCTCCTTCAGTCACCCCCAACTAAAAAACAATTCCCATTTCTTGTCAGAATTTTGACTTAAAACTTTTGTCACAGAACCAAATTCTTGAAGGACATATGGAGTGTTATGGAAATTATTGCTCCAACCATCCCTACCCCCTGTATGTATGTATGTATGTATGTATACACATTTTACACATATATACATATATGTGTGCATATCCAATAATGATAATAATAGCTAACATTAATAGAGCTCTTTAAAGTTTATGAAAGCTTTTCCTCTATGAGTTATCTGATGCTTACAATAATCCTTTGAAATAATATGCATAACATTTGTGTTCATTGGAAATTGCAAAAAAAAAAAAGACCAGATATATTTTTCAACAATTTTTTTTATTTCCTGTTCATATGTTGTGATTCTTTTTTTCCTTTTATTAATGGTGATTTGGATTTCCTTTTTTTTTTTTTGATCAGGCAATCAGGGTTAAATGACTTGCCCAGGGTCACACAGCTAGTAAGTGTCAAGTGTTTGGTCTGAGACCAAATTTGAACTCAGGTCCTTCTGACTCCAAGGCCAGAGCTTAATCCTCTGCGCCACCAAGCTGCCCCAAGACCAGATATTTTAATGGTGCTTTTTTTTTGTCTGTTGTTATTTTACCATTACTGTTACTTTGCAATAGAATCTTTCCTAAAAAAGGAAAAGAAAAAGAAAAAGAAAAAGAAAAACAATTAAGCAAGACAAGCCCACACCATCGCATATGCAAGATTCCTGACCTCCTCTATACAGCAAAGTGAATAGAATGCTGGATTTGGAGTCAGGGAGACCTGTGTTCTAATTCTGTCTCAGATGTTTAATAGTTGTGTGACTATGAACAAGTTAACAAACCTCTGTGGGCCTTAGGTTCATCATCTGTAAAATGAGGTAGTTACACTGGATATTTCCTAAATTGTCCCTTCCAGCTCTGAATCTCTGATCTATCATCTGCGATGTCTCTCCTAGGAGGGGGGAATAGGTTTTCATCATTAGCCCTCTGAAACCAAGATTAATCATTACATTTAATCTGAATTCTGATTAGTGTTTTCACTTGCATTAATGTGGTCATTGGGTAAAATGAACTTTTGCATTGACTTTCTTTCAGATCTCTATTATGCAGATATCTTGATCCTAGAGCCCCCTCCTGAGTATTCTAGCACTCTGGGGGGGGGGGAACTTCCTTCAGATATCAAATGTGTTTTACATTAAATGTTCTTTTACAATCTCCAAATCAATCATTTCCCAGGATATGAAACTGCCTGTTTCAAACTAAACCTTTATATGGCACAGAGCTATAAATTCTAAAATACACAGACTAGAGCCACATGATGCCAATCTTTTAGGATAAAAACAAAATTGTGAAACATTTGGATGATTGTAAATATCCAAATGTTTGAACTCTCTCCTTCTTAATTATGAATCTTGATAATTCAATTGTAAGCTCCTTGATGGGCAGAAAACTGTCTTTTGCCTCTTTTTGTGTCCCAAACATTTAGCACAGTTCCTGGCACATAGTGGGCATTTAATGAATCTTTACTGATTTATAGATTGAGAACCATCTTGAATTTAACCAATTATAGCCAACACTTACATAATGAAGCAATGCAGTCAAGTGGAGAGAGAACTACCCTCAAGTCAGGAAAAAGACCGGGTTCAAGTCCTGTCTCTGATCCATATTGGACTTCTGATCTTGGTCAAGTCATTTATCTTTTCAAGGATCAAGACAACTCTCTAAGTTGCAGAATAGATGTTGGTCTGCATCAGTAGAACCAGGTCCTTTATTCCTATTTCCTTGTACAAATGAAATAACAGATACAGTCCCTATATTTTAAGATTTACAAAGTACTGCAATGTACAATGCCTCATTTGTCAGACTTTTGGGGGAGTCTAAGTCCTTAACCGTATTTCAAGAACAGAGGAAGGAAATATGTTAAGTATTCATTGAAAGCATATGCAAGAAAGAGATATTAAATATTAAGTGACTGTCCATATTGTCTGAGTCTGCCTCAATGTCATTTAGATGAGTACCCTTCAAATAGAATAGTCAAGGGCAATGTTTTATTAGTTTAAGGTACAGAAAAGCAAAGATTAAACCTGACAGAAATTCAGGATTCATTTTATGACTCTCTTGCCATACTAGTTTAATGATTTCAGCTATAGCTAATCTCTGAAGGTTTCATTTAAACAATACAGATGAGAACTTCACTCCTAAGGAAATGTTTTACTTTCTAGGACTCAGTGTAATTCATTTTACATATGACTTTTTTTTTTAACTGTCAGTTAAGAAGATAGGATTTGACAGGATATGAATAGAATAAGCATTTTTTCCTGTTTGCTATAGTATTTTCTTTAAAAGCTACCTCACCCAGAAAGCTTTCTCAAACAAACTTCTCCTTTATCTTACCACTACTGAAAGCTGAACTAATCTTTCTCTTCATTTCAGTATTAAACTTACTGGATGTAAACTGTGTGTCCAAATAGAGATGTTCACCAGCTGCCATCAGTGGATATTTACAGTACACTTGTTTTAGCACATCAGAGGACAGACCAATTGAGCAATCATGAAAGTTCATGATTACTGAGGTAAATGCAGGAGCAAGAAGCACCAAGGTTAAGGCAGAGGACAGAAAGAAAAAAGATGGAATTTGGAAATAAAGGAATGGCCAACACAACATTGGCACCTAATGCTATAGGGGTATTGTAGTTATTGACAATTTCCATTGTCACCAATAGCTTTGAGAGCTGATATGATGACACTGTAGCAGACTTGTGAGGCTTCTTTCCTTCCTACTGATGTTAGGCTTTAGAAGAAGAAGGATATAGCAGTATCATATGTCAGATATTACCCTTTGTTTGAGGTGTTGCAGGTGCAAGATCCTGTGTAGTTCACCTGTCCCATGGATTAGCCACTGACATGCCAGACCGTCAATAGTCATCTATAATAAGTCCTACCAAAATTTCTCCTGTTCCCACAGATTGAGAATGGCTCCAGTAGGACTATTCAAATGAGGTTTAGGACTTAGATGTACTTCAGTGAGTAATGGGGGTCAGGGACCTGAGGAAAAGTTGCTTGAAATTCTGGCCATTTTATATGTATTTTATGATGTTGTCATGAATACTTTCTTGATGTCATTATGTTCTTTCCTGACTGGGAAGTAGGAGGGGAAGGGGATAAGAAAAAAATGTGATGATAAAAGAGAGGGTGGATAAAAGAAAGCAGAGATAAGAAGCAAAACAGACTTTAGAGAAGGGAAAGAATAAAAAGGGAAATAGAAAGATAAACAGAAGAAAATAAGATGGAAGGAAATGCAAGATTAGCAATCATAACTATGAATGTGAATGGAATGAACTCATCCACAAAAGGGAAGTAGATAGCAAAGTGGATTAGAAAGCAGAATCCAACAATATGTTGTTTACAAGATACACACTTAAAACAGAGAGACACACAGAGAATTGAAATAAGGAGCTAGAGCATAATCAAATTTGCCCAACCAAAAAAAAAAAAAAAACAAGAAAAAAACTGAGGTAAATAGAATATTAGAAGAGATAGAAATGACAGACCTTTGGAGAAAACTGAATGGGAACAGAAAGTAACATATCTTTTTCTTAATAGCACATAGTTCCTACACAAAAAAGGACTATGTGTTAGGGCATAAAAACCTCAAAGTCTAATGCAGAAAGGCAGAAATATTAAATGTATTCTTTCCCAAACATAACCCAATAAAAATTACATTCAATAATGGACAGTGAAAAGATAGATAAAAAATTAATTAGAAACTAAATAATCTAATCCTAAAGAATAAGCAAAAATAAATCATGAAACAATAATTTCATAAAAGAGAATGACAACAATGAGACAGTATACCAAAATGTATGGGATGCAGCCAAAGTAGTACTTAAGGGAAAATGTATTTCTCTAAATTCTTACATCAACAAAATAATGAAAAACAGAGCAATGAATTGGGCATGCAACCAAAAAAAAAAAACTAGGAAAAAGATCAAATTAGAAGTTCCCAATTGAACACCAAATTGGAAATCCTGAAAATCAAAACTGAGATTGAGATTAAAAGTTAAAAAAAATCTATTGAGCTAATAAATCTAGGAACTGATTTTATTTTAAAAAAATAGTAAGAGAGATAAGCCATTGGTTAATTTGATTAAAAAAAAGAAAAAAGAAAACCAAATATCCATTATCAAAAATGAAAAGGGTGAAATCACCACCAATGAAAAAGAAATTAAAGCAATCACTAGAAAATATTTTTGTAATTATATGCCAATAAATCTGATAATCTGCATAAAATCAATAAATATTACAAAAACATAAATTACCCAGATTAATAGATAAGGAAAGAGAATGCCAAAATAACTCCATCTTAGAAGAAGAAATTGAAGAAGCCATTAACAAACTCCCTAAAAATATTCCAAGGGCCAGATGGATTCACAAGTAAATTCTATCAAATATTTAAAGAACAATTAATTCCAGTACTATATAAACTTTTTGGAAAAATAAGCAAAGAAGGATTCCTACCAAACTCCTTTTATGACACAAATATGGTGCTTATACCTAAACCAGGAAGAGCTAAAACAGAGAAAGAAAAGTATAGACCAATTTCCCTAATGAATATTGATGCAAAAAAATTGAACCAAATACTCACAATGCAATTACAGTAATATATCACAAGGATTATACAATATTATTAGGTGGGATTTATGCCAGGAATGCGGGGTTGGTTCAATATTAGGAAACCTATCTACATAATTGACCATTTCAATAGCAAAACAAGAATAAATCATTCGATTATCTCAATAGATGCTGGAAAAGTATTTGACAAAATATAGCACAAAGTCCTTAAAAAAAACACTAGAAACCATAGGAATAAAGGGAAACTTGTTTAAAATGTTAAGGAGTATCTATCTAAAACCATCAGCAAACTTTATCTGTAATGGGGATAAGCTAGAAGCCTTCCTAATAAGATCAGGGGTAAAACAAGGGTGCCCATTATTACCACTATTATTCAATATGGTACTAGAAATGTTAGCTAGAGCAATAAGGGAAGAAAAAGAAATAGAAGGAATTAGAATAGGCAATGAGGAAACAAAACTATCACTCTTTGTAGATGATATAATGGTATGCTAAGAGAATCAACTAAAAACTACTTGAAATTCAAAATTGAGAGGAAGCATCAATTGGGGAATGACTGAAAAAGTTGTGGTATATGAACGTAATGTAATATTAGTGTGCTATAAGGAATTGTGAGCAGGTGGATTTCAGAAAAAATACCTAGAAAGACTTATATGAACTGATGCTGAGTGAAATGAGCAGAACCAGGAGAACCTTGTACACAGTAACAGCAACATTGTACAATGATCAACTTTGATAGACTTATTTCTTCTCAACAATACAATGATTTAAGAAAATTCCAAAAGACTCATGATGGAAAATGCTATCCACATCCAGAGGAAAAAAAATCTATGGAATCTGAATGCCAATTGAAGCACACTAATTTTTTTTTCTTTCTCATGGCTTTTCCCTTTTGTTCTGATTTTTATATCACAATATAACTAATGTGGAATCATTTTTAACATGATTGTAAAAGTATAGCCTATATCAGATTGTTTGCCAACTTGGGAAGGGGAAGGGGAGATAGGGAGGGAGAAAAAAATGTGGAATTCAAAATCTTATAAAAGTGAATGTTGAAGTATATATATATTATATATATGAAGTATTGTGTACATTATGTATATATAATAAATTACTTGAAATAATTAACAACTTTAGCAAAGTTGCAAGATATAAGATAAACCTAAAATAATCATTAGCATTTCTTTATATGACTAACAAAGTCCAGCAGAAAGAGATAGAAAGAGAAATTCCATTTAAAATGACTGCAAACAATATAAAATATTTAGGAGTCTACCTGCCAAGACAAACCCAGGAACTATATGAACACAATTACAAAACACTTTTCACACAAATAAAGGCAGATCTAAATCACTGGAAAAATATCAACTGTTCATAGGTAGGTTGAGCCAATCTAATAAAAATGACAACTCTGCCTAAACTAATTTACTTATTCGGTGCCATAATCAAATTATCTAAAAAATTACTTTATACAGCTAGAAAAAATAATAACAAAATTCATATGGAAGAATAAAAGGTCAAGAATATCAAGGAATTAATGGGAAGAAATACAAAGGAAGGTTGCCTAGCAATACCAGATCTCAAACTATATTATAAAGTAGTAATTATCAAAACAATCTGGTACTGGCTAAGAAATAAAGTGCTGGATCAGTGGAATACCGTAGGTACATAAGACACAGCAGGCAATGACCACAGTAACCTAGTAGTTGATAAAACCTGAAGACTATAGGCTTTAGGATAAGAACTCACTATTGGCAAAAACTTCTGGGAAAACTAGAAAACAACAGGACACAATGTAGGTATACAGCAAGATCTCATGGCATATAGCAAGTAAAGGTCTAAATGGCTACATGATTTAGACATAAAGGGAGACACCATAAGCAAATTAGAAGAACAAGAAATAGTCTAGCTATCAGACTATGGTGAAGGGAAGAATTCATGACAAAACAAGAGACAGCATGACAAAATACAAAATAGATAATTTTGATTATATTAAAATAAAAAGCTTTTGTACAAACAAAACCAATGCAAACAATATTAGAAGGAAAGCAGAAAGCTGGGAAATAATCTTTACACCAAATGTCTCTAATAAAGGCCTCATTTCTCAAAAATATAGGGAACTGAGTCAAATTTATAAGAATACAATCCATTCCTCAATTGATAAATGGCCAAAGGATATGAAAAGACAGTTTTCAGATGAAGAAATCAAAGCTCTCATTAATCACATAAAAAAATTTAAATCACTATTGATTAAAGAAATTAAAATGAAAACAACTCTAAAATATAACCTGACACCTATCAGATTGACTAACATGGTAGAAAAAGTAAATGACAAATGCTGGGGGATGTGGAAAAATTTGGGACACTAAGGTGGAGTTGTGGAATAGTCCAAACATTTTAGAGAACAATATGAGCTATTCCCTAAGAGCGTAAAACTCTGCATACACTTTGACCCAGCAATACCACTACCTGGTTTGTATGATAAAGAGATTAAAGAAAAAGGAAGAGCATCTTTTTATACAAAAATATTTATAACACCTCTTTTGTGGTGGCAAATAACTTTGAATTGAGGGAATGCTAATCAGTTGGGGAATGGATAACTAAATTGTGGTTTATAATTGTGGTGGAATACTATTGTCCTAGAAGAAATGATGAGCAGGGTGGTTTAAAAAATCTTGGGAAGGCTTATATGAACTGATGGAAAATGAAGTGAACAGAAACAGGAGACTATAGTACAAACATAGTAACAACAATATTTTAAGGATGATCAACCATGAAAGACTTAGGTACTTTGATCATGACAATGATCCAAGGCCACTCCAAAGGCACCATGATGAACAATGCTATCTATTTTCAGAGAGAGAAAATTTAATAATTCTAAGTGCATATTGAAGTATACTTTTTAAGCTTTCTTTATTTTCTTGTTTGTGTTTTCTTCTGCAACATAGCTAATATGGAAATATGTTTAGCATGATTTCACATTTATAATTCATATCAAATTGCTTTCCTTCTCAAGGAAGGGAAGGGAAGGAAAGGGTGGAGAGAATTTGGAACTCAATTTTTAAAATGAATATTAAATATTTTATATGTAATTGGGTAATATTTAACAAAATAAAATACATATTAAAACAAAATGTTCTTATTTTCACTATGGTATAAGGTAATGTGCATTTAAGACTCTGAGTTTGAATCCTCAGACATTTTCTAGGTGTGTGATAATGGCAATTCACTTAACCTGAGTCTCAGCTTCCTGATTTATTAAATGGGGATAGTAATTCCTACTTTACATGTTGGGTGTGAATTTCAAAAGAGGAAGAATGTAAATTACTTTGTAAATCTTAAAGTGCTCTTCAAATATTAGCTGTTTTTAAGGGTAAAGAATACACATTTATCATATTCATAAACCCAGACTTAGTTACAGGGTTTAATTTGGAAGGTTCTGTGACAGGGAGATTCTGTTTTCATATTTGAGTCACTAACAGATAAATATCAGTTATGAAGAATGATCTAACTTTAGCTTTCATATATTTTTTAAAATCATCTGATTGTCTTTTTTGACTCTATCTTAAGACTAATGAATTTTTACCTATCATTCTTTATTAAGATATCTTGTTACCAAGCAGAAATTGATGTAAGCTTTAAGCTTGCTTTTCACTTTCCCAACACTTGAAGTATCAGTAAAAGGAAAAATGTAAACCCCTATTTTGTTTAAGGTTTGCCAACAAATTTTGAAAATAAAAACTAATTTATATAGCAATCAAGTATGACTAGTGTAAATGGATACTTAGGTGTTTCTTGTTTTTATTTTTGTTTTTGTTTTTGTTTTTACTTTGTTTAAAAGTAACAAAAACCACAGAGAGGGAGAAAAGGAAGAGTTGGACAGATTTGCAGAGTAAACAAGTAGCAGAACAATTTGATTCAAAGCTACCTCAGTTTGCCTAGTTCAATCCGTCCTCATCAAGAATTCTCCCTACATTTCTAGCAATTAGCCATTCAGCCTCCACCAGAAAACCTTCAATGAGGGTAAATATGTTAACTCCACTCCTGCCGCACCCCTTGCCCATGACTGCCCATTCCACTTTTGGATAGCTCTAATTTTAGGAGTTTTGTTTTTTTTTTTAATGGCTTGAGACTAAATCTACTTCATTAACATTCTAGCTCTTGCCTGTATCCTTCAGGTACTAAGCAGAAGTCTAATCCCATCACCATGACAAGTTTTTCAAATACTTTAATCAAAATACCAGCACCTTCAAATGATCCTTATGTGTGACAATCTTAAATTGTTTTAATATGCTGTTTGCCTACTTTTCCTAGTCGATATCTGTTCTAATCTAACTTCAAGGTGCCACTTGGCTGGTCCTACAAAGGATGATTCACTGTCCTGCACCCATCCATGCAGTTTGAAACAGGTACAATCCCCAAATGATCTTGCCTCTGGGGAATTGTGAACTTTCAAAAATTATTTTGACTATTATATTTCACTGTATTGGTTTCCTTTCTAATCCTTGTTTTGTTGTTGTTTTTGCATCAAAAACCATTACTCTGAGAAGGATTTCACAGGCTTCACTAGTCTACCAAAGGTGTCATTGACACAAAAAAAGAATCAGGCCCTTGAATTAGAGCTGTTAGTTTCCCAGGTGGCAGCTGGTACTGAGAGCTGCAATTAGGTAATTTTGTATAGACATCTCTGTCCACCTTTGCTTCTTTTGTGTTTGTTGTATCCAAATATTAGATAAATGAGTTTACCAAGGTGACATGACTAGCACTAGAATTGTGCTCTTGTGAATTGAAGACTTTTTTTTTTGGCAGTGGGGGTTTCAAACTGAATAAAGTAAGTTGGGGAGTCCTTAGCAACTATTCCAAAAATCTTGAAGAAGATGTTTATTGACAAGAAAAGGACATACCATGGCCAATTTACAAGTTGAGTTGCAAAGATAGTGTTGAGTAGAGGTGAAATATAAAATGCCTAATTAAAAGTACCATAAACTTCTTTATGTTCTGATGAGGTTAAGTATCAGCCTCCCAGCAAATTCTAAGAGTAGTTATAAATTACTGAATTGTGCTTAATTCTTTTTGTTAATGAATACTCCATAAGGATCTATGTTGATCATTCCTTTTGTATGCATAAATAATTTCTGTCCTAAAACATGTGTACAATGAATACCTCTTCTTTTTTTTTTTTTTTTTTGCTGTAAGTCATTGGTTGAACCAGGGGACTTAAGAAGTCAACATCTGTGAAAAAATTAGGGTAGTCCCAGATTATTAAGGGACTGGAAATATACATTAAAAAGTTTAAGCTTTACTCAGTAGGCAATAGAGAGGCAGCAGAGCATTAGCATATCACAAACCTTGCATAAAGGACATTAATTTGGGAGTGGTGTAAGTTAAGAGTTAGGGATTTGAGAGTTCAGAGGTGAGTAGAGATGGAGAAACCTACGAGAAAAACAATTATATTAGTAGAGGCAGTTATTATTGAGTCCTGTACTTGGTTGTCCACAGTACAAATAGAGAAGAGGCTAGGAGTGTGAGAGATATTACAAAGGTGGAAGCAACAAGAATTAGTAGTTGGATTATGAGATGAGGGAGGAAAAGAATTATTAATAAAACTGAAGTTTCAGACATGAAAAACTGTTACTGATAGAAATAGCAGAACTATCATAACAAATTAATAATATAAGTGTCTTTCCAATATATTCATTGCTAAGTTTCTTTGCCATTAATAATCATGGACATTGTTTAGGGTCAGTCAATACCACTCACCTCTGGGGAGAATGCTAAAGAGTAGGAAAAGAACTATAGTACAGAACACAAATTTGAAATGTGTGCTCTGAGAACTCTCTCCTATTGGTTTCCCACAGTGCTTGAAAATTTTGCCATTATTATTTTGATGGGAGATTCTACAAAGGGTTTCTACAAAAAGCTTTTATATAAGTGCAAATATGTAACCAGAAGGGGTAAAACATTATGCCATTGATAACTATTATCACAAATTACTTTATCAGGAAAACAGAAGACCCTGAGGGAGTGGGACACAATTATGGGCAACATTTTATAAAAAAAAATGAAGCAATAAAAATCCCAGATCATGGGGCACTGTCAGTACCCAGACTAAGGTGAGAGAGGTTTCTGTATTGACAAAGTATCCTGAAGGTGCTAAAGTTATGGGGAGGAATATTGAAAGATCAAGTAGAGAAGGATCAAATATGTATTCCCCATACACTAGTGAACCAGTGAATAACCATAAACCTGAGAGTGACACATTGAACTTAGAAGTCAAAAAGATTTACTTTAGAATCATCTAACATGCATTAACTCTTTGATTAAGGGCTCTCTGGGTCTCCTTTTCTTCATCTATATGAGGAAAATCATAACATTAAACAGTCTAACAATTCACAGGATTGTTTTGAGAGATCTCTGTTCTATTTGTCCACATGTGGACTGTTTCCAGACTAGGTATACAAAAAGCAAGCAATAGAAGCATTTAATAGAGTTCAAATGAGGAGGGATTTTGGAGACTTTATTCAATCTCCTCATTATTCAGATGAGAAAACTGAGGTCTAAAAAGTAGAAGGAACTGGATCAAGTCTATACATGAATTAGTGTTATATTTGGAATTCAAATCCACATCCCTGGACTCCTAGAACAATGTCCTGTTGTCCTCTTATATCAAATTGTCTCTCTCACACACTCTGTTTTTACCCACTGCATTGATCATCTACCAAAAAAAAAATGCAAAAAGAAAACTGTAGAAGGCATTAAAAATAAGGCAAATAAATGAGTCTCATACTTGGGCAATCAGCTAATTAGAAATATTTTTTTTTCACATATGGTTGGCCTTCATTCACAACCAGGACTGAAACCATGGTCCATGTCCCTTTCTGCTGTACTCCAGCTGCCTAATTTATATAAAGATGTGGAAAGCATCAAACGAATGAATGAAAAAGCATTTTTACTTCCACAAGATTTTTGAGTTCCAAATTTTCTCCCCATCTCATCCTCCTCCCACCCCAAGATGGCATGCATTCTGAATACCCCTTCTCCTAATCTGCCATCACTTCTATCTCTCTCCCTCTTCTCTTATCCCCTTCCCTTTCAATTTTCCTTTAGGGCAGGATAGATTTCTATACCCCATTTCCTGTATATCTTCATTTCCCAGTTGCATGTGAAAACAATTTTCTTTTTAACTTTTGTTTTTAAAACTTTGGGTTCCAAATTTTCTCCCTTCCTCCCTCCCCACCCACCCTCATTGAGAAGGCAAGAAACTTGATACAGGTTATACATGTGTAGTCATGCAAAACACTTCCATCGCAGTCATGTTGTAAAAAACTAAGTGTATTTCACTTAATCCTATCCTGCCCTCCATTTATTCTATTCTCTCTTTTGACCCTGTCTCTCCTTAGAATTGTTTGCTTCTGATTACCCCCTCCCCCAAAGTGCCCTCCCCTTTATCATCCCCTTGCTCTCTTATTCCCTACCCCCCTATTTTCCTGTAGGGTAAGATAGATTTCCATACCCAATTGAGTATGTATGGTATTCCCTCCTTAAGCCAAATCTGATGAGAATAAGATTCACTCATTCCCTCTCACTTCCCCCTTCTTCCCCTCCACAGTAAGAGCCTTTTCTTGTCTGTTTTATGTGAGACAATTTACCACATTCTACTTTTTCCTTTCTCCTTCTCCCAGTATAATTCTCTCTCACTCCTTCATTTCATTTTTTAGACATCACCCCTTCATCTTCAACTCACCCTGTGCCCTCTATCTATCTATCTATCTATCTATCTATCTATCTATCTATCTATCTATCTATCTATCT
>NW_020954594.1:19716340-19722968 GCF_900497805.2 Vombatus ursinus | reverse complement strand
TCTATCTATCTATCTATCTATCTATCTATCTATCTATCTATCTATCTGTCTGTCTATCTACACATACATACATATAATTTTTCCCCTCTAACTACCCTAATACTGACAAAGGTCTCATGAGCTATAAATATCATCTTTCCAAGCAGGAATGTAAACAGTTCAACCTTAATATGTCCCTTATGATTTCTCTTTCCTGTTTATCTCTTCATGTTTTTCTTGAGTCTTATATTTTAAAGTCAAATTTTCTATTCAGCTCTGGTCTTTTCATCAGGAATGCTTGAAAGTCCTCTATTTTACTGAATATCCATTTTTTCCCCTGAAGGATTATGATCAGTTTTGTTGGGTTCTTGGTTGTAATCCTATCTCTTTTGCCCTATGGAATAACATATTCTAAGCCCTGTGGTCTCTTAATGTAGAAAATGGTAAATCTTGTGTTATCCTGATTGTGTTTGCACAATACTTGAATTGTTTCTTTCTGGCTGCTTGCAGTGTTTTCTCCTTCACCTGGGAACTCTGGAATTTGGCTACAATATTCCTAGGAGTTTTCCTTTGGGGATCTCTTTCAGGAGGTGATTGGTGGATTCTTTCCATTTCTATTTTGCACTCTGGTTCTAAAATATCAGGGCAGTTTTCCTTGATAATTTCTTGAAAGATGATATCTAGGCTCTTTTTTTGATCATGGCTTTCAGATAGTCCAATAATTTTTAAATTCTCTCTCCTGCATCTATTTTCCAGGTCAGTTGTTTTTCCGATGTGATATTTCACATTGTTTTCTACTTTTTCATTCTTTTGAATTTGTTTTACAGTATCTTGGTTTCTCATAAAGTCACTACCTTCCAATTGCTCCATTCTAATTTTTAAGGAAGAATTTTCTTCAGTAATGTTTTGGACTTCCTTTTCCATTTGGCCAATTTTGCTTTTTAGGGCATTCTTCTCCTTATTGGCTTTTTGGACTTCTTTTGCCATTTGAGTTAGGCTATTTTTAAGATGTTATTTTCTTCAGTTTCTTTTAGGTATCCTTTAGCAAGCTGTTGACTTGTTTTTTGTGATTTTCTTGCATCAATCTCGGTTTTTCCTCTACTTCTCTTACTTGCTTCTCAAAATTCTTTTTGAGTTTTTCCGTGTCCTGGGACCAATTGATATTTTTTCTTGGAAGCTTTGGATGTTGGAGCTTTGACTTTGTTGTCTTCTTCTGGTTGTATGTTTTTATCTTCTTTGTCACCAAAGTAAGATTCTGTGGTCTGACTCTTTTTGAGCTACTTGTTCATGATCCTAGTTATAAACTCTTTGTTAAGGTAAGGTTCTGCTTCCAGTGTGGAGAATGTACTGTCCCAAGCTTTGGGGGTTTTGTGCAGCTGTTTTCAGAGATACTCCTAGGGACCTGTAAATTTTCAGTTCTTCAAAGGTGCTATGTTCAGGGGTGAGATGTTTATTCCTTTCCTGGCCTGTGCTCTGGTCTCTGAGTAACCACAAGCACTCTTTTCTGCCTTGGAACTTTGAGGAGGATTTCCTCTCCACTGCCACTACAAGCTCCCCATGCCAGTGCTCCTCGTCTCACCAGAACTGTGACCCAGATCCAATAAAGGGCAAAGCAAGAGAATTCTGAACCAGCAAAGAGATCCCTGTAATCCCCCTCTGATCAGCCACTCAATTCTCCTTCAGTCAGTGGGCCAGAAGCTCAGGAGGCAGCCACTCCCCCAGGGTTGAGCTTGGGGACTGGGGCTGGGACCCCAGTGCTTCTCTCTCACCACAGACACAGACTTTTCCCACTGACCTTCTAAGCTGTCTTGGGCATTTATGGGTTGAGAAGTCTCGAAACCATCACAGCTGCCCGTGATTCAGTTCTCTGAGACCTGCTCCAAGTCTGCTGAGGCCTATGTGCCCACGCTGAACTATGCTTCTCTCCCCACCAGGCGCAATAGAACTTTCTGATCAACCATCCAGGTTGTCTTGGACTGGAAATTTGTTTCACTCTGTCTTTTTTGTGGGTTCTGCTGCTTTAGAATTTGTTCAGAGCCATTTTTTACAGGTATTTGGAGGGGTTTGGGGGAGAGCTCAAGCAAGTCACTGCTTTTGCTCTGCCATCTTGGCTCCACCCCCTGATTAGAAATATTTTAACTGGAAAACCTCAAATGTGAAAAAACAACCATTCCTCCTAACCAGAACTCCAAATCAAATGATCAGATGAAGTCACATTCTCCTAAAACAAACTGAATCTCTTGCTTCTTTTTCTTCTTGTTTTTCCTTTGGAATATTAGAAACAAACCCTAGCATAATGCCTTTCACATAGTAGGCACTTTAGAAATATTTAACAACTGACATTTATATAGTACTGTAAAATATTTTATATACATTGTCTCATTTGATCCCTAATGAAAGGATTCTAAGAAAGGAACTAAAATATGATATAATTATCCTTTTTTATGAGAGAAATGAAATTTAAAGGCATCAGTTAGTGAATGTTAGAGGTGAGATTTGAACCAACATCTCTCCTGACGGTTGACTAGAACTATTTTTTTTTCTTCTGGCACATCATGTTGTTGTTCAGTCATTTCCAATCATGTCTGAATCTTCATGACCCCATTTTAAGATTTTCTTGGCAAAGATACTGGAGTAGTTTGCCATTTTCTTCTCCTGCTCATTTTACAGGTGAGGAAACTGAGGCAAACAGGGTTAAGTGACTTGCCCAGTGTCAGGGAGATCCTGGCACTCTATACATCATGCCACCTAACTGCCCTTGATTAGTAATAGCTACAGATTAAAAGAACCTGTCTTTGTTTTATATCATCTTCCCCCACTCCCACCCCTAATCCCTAGGACTTTCTAGAAAATAAGAAATTCAGAACCCTCGTTTCAACCTGTGTTCAAGTTCTATTTTTCATTAAACCTACTCCATCCCAGCCATACACTCAATATACTAGCCAAATTTCACTTCCCTACACATAACATCTGGGGATGGGGAACCTACAGCCTTGAGGCCACATGACTGAGTCCAAGTTTTACAGAACAAATACTTTTATTAAGGGGATTTGTTCTGTCAAAGAGCCACACTTGAGGTCCTACAGGGCCATATGTGGCCTCAAGGCAGCAGGTTCCCCACCCTTGTAATATACCATTTCTCCCTTCTGTGGGATATTTTATCTTCCCCAAGATAGTATTTTATTGTACTTCTACTTCTCCTCTTCCACTTGAAATCCCTAGTTCCATTCAAGCCTCAAATGTTACCTCCTGCATAAAATCTTTCTTGATGCTTCGGAACTGTCAACACCCTCAACCAATTACTTCACATATACTTTGCTTCTATTTTATATTTACTTATCTGCATACATGTTGTTTCTTATCATTGAATTGTAAACTCCTTGAAGGCAGAGATTTTTGCATTTTAGCTTGGTATTCCCAGTGCTAACACAATACCGGGCACTTAACAAATTAGCATAGCATACACTTAAATTCTATTTGAATGGAATTTGATGTGAAACAGAATTTTCTTTTCTAAATAAAGTATAAGTTGACAGGCAACTGACACAAAATATGCTACCAATTAAGAACAAATTGCTTAACTATTTGTTTGCAACACGTTTTATCCTGTTAACATGATGGCATGGTAGTCTGGGTATTCATTTTGGCATGTACGTTGTTTCCTGTGGAAAAAGACAATGAAAAGTATCTGACAGTTGCAAAGTTGGAAACTGTTAAATGCTGCAAGAGATACCACTTTAACAAAGCAAATTATATCCATATGACTTCTTGATCAGTTAACAGCTGTCAGAAATAGGATGAAAACTTGGCTTTTGAAGACCCAGCCCAATTACATATTACAATCTTCATGTATTGAATTAGAATGTATCCTTATTTGTAGTTTTAAAACAAGAGTTGGTGATACTTCTGTTACTTTAGTCCATGAAGAGGAGAGAGAAGGTGTAGTTAACTGAGACTTGGGATGGTTCTGGAATATTTGAACCTTTCTAACCCTTTGGAATGAATATATGCACTTATAATTCAGGCTAGACAAAATGTAATTGATATATTAGTTTGTTATTGTTGTTCTTTAGTTGTTTTCACTCTTGTCCAATTTTTCATGACCTCTTTTGGATTTTTTCACAAAGTTACTGGAATGGTTTGCCATTTCTTTCTCCAGCTCATTTTACAGATGAGGAAACTGAGGGAAGTTAAGTGACTTGCACAGGGTCACACAGGTAGTAAGTGTCTGAGGCCAGATTTGAACTCAGGAAGATGACTCCAGGCTTGACACTCTATCCACTGTGCCACCTAGCTGTCAGCTTATAGTATATGAGTGGAATCTACTGGTATGGGCCCTTCAGAGCCTTCCTGTGCTCTGGAGTCCATGTGCCTTCTGATTAAGGGAAATATCACTAAATACTACTTGTTCTTAGAGAATAATGGAATTGTTTCTTAGAGGGGCACTGTGAAAATGAAACAACATAAAATGACAAACATACACAAGCCAAAACACATTCACATATGAAAATTCCTGTCAATTCTCAGTGTTATATGGTAATAGGGAATAGGCAGGCACTTAACTAAGAGGTTTGAAAGCTGGAAAGGGTAATTG
Organism: Vombatus ursinus; assembly: GCF_900497805.2. NCBI lineage: Eukaryota > Metazoa > Chordata > Mammalia > Diprotodontia > Vombatidae > Vombatus > Vombatus ursinus. Next base: position 19,718,395 of record NW_020954594.1, on the reverse strand, counting down.
GGGTCAAATACTGGCTGTGCCATTTGCTATGCCAATGATCTAGAGGGAAAATCATTTCACCTCTCTGGGTTTCAGTATCCTCATCTAAAAATTTGAGAAGATTGGACTCAATAATGCCTAAGGCCCCTTCTACCTCTAAATGTATGATCCCAATATCCTCATGATCCTACTTCAGTACCTCAAAGATCTGTGATTTCACTTATATTGATACGTCCACCAGCAACAAAGTTCATGTTCTCCCTATACCTCAGTAGATGGTCTTCAAGATTTTCTGTGACTAAAATATCCATTTGTCTGAAGAAAAATTAGTGATAAGCTTTTCTAAACTTAGTGGAGCTGGTCCTCATACAACAGGTACACAATCTCTTATGATGTCTCTATTGCTGGGTCATACTGGCTCATGGGAGCAGATTATAAAATTTTTATAGGAATATATACATCTAGAAATTTGCAAATACTATATATCAGGACTTTAATTGTTGCTGATTGTCTATATCTAAGAAAGTGATGGATAAAATGTATATGATGCAAATTAAACTTGTGTCTTCTGTTTATTTTTTTTTCTTTTTCAGAGATCTTGCTGTTAAACATTTACCAGCACCCCCTTGCCTTTATGTCAAGCTTGATAGGAACTTCCAGAGTTTATGCTCAACTAGAATAGCCCTTGAAAATTCAAGATCACTTCCATGAGGTTATGAAACATGAGGCTGTAACTTTAGTGCAGGTAGGGATGTAACATGGATAAATTAGTCAATTTGAGTCAGTGAAATCAGCCTCTTCCTCCATCTGTTTATTTTAAGAGATAAAAATCAAAATGAACTGTCATGATATAAATTTAATCTTTAATCTTGTTCTATCTGGAAAGCCTCACATGACCATGCCAGCTGGCATTGTTGTTTCTCTTCATTGATTTCCTATAGCACTATTATCCACAGTGTTTGTCCCCCCACCCACCCCAGTAACAATAATCAAATCAATAATACCATTTCTGGAAAGTTCATGTCAATTGATTGTCTTATGCCTCCAATAACCATTCCATCTTAATTCCTTGTCCAAAACATTCTTCTCTGGTGACCACTGCCCTATATGTTTGGTCTTCCCCTTTCAGAATATTAGCCCTTTGAGAGCAGGGACTGTCTTGTTTGCTTGCATTTGTGTCTCCAACACTTAGTACATAGCATATACTTAGTGCTTAATAAATGCTTTTACATTCATTCATTTTCCTTTGCTCCCTGTTCTCTTTCTTCCCTTTCATTTTCCCCTCCTGTCCCTCCTTCCTTGTTTGCATTCTTTTATTCTTTCTTCCCTTTCTGCTTTTTAAAAAATTTTTAATAAGTTATTAAACATCGACTGTGCAGAAGACATTATTATAGAGCCATGTATCAGGCAGATTTAGTCTCAATTCACCATCTGATTTCTTCCTCTTGATGTTTCCCCCTTGAATCTCTAATGCTAAGGAAACACAACTGTTGGGATACCTAAAAGAGAAAGACATGATTATCTGCTTTAATTGGCCTTATAGGCTAATAGACTTCAATTGAATCATTTGACACTTACCATATCCTACCTTGTACTGTAATTATTTTTATGCTTTCCCTAATATGGAAATGTCATAAAGAGATAAAAGCCAATACCCACACTCTCACTTTAACTTTTGGAAATACCATTATAACCATTAGTTAGGTCAGTAACTGGAGATTATCCCTGATCTGCCAATGCTTACTTCCACTGTGGTTAGTGCCATTCCTCCCATCATTCCAAGTACCTAGCAGCATCTTAGCTAGTCTATCTTACTTCCTGATGTCCTCAACTCCCACCATATCACTGATCATAAAGCAGTGCTATCAGGCTCTACTACAACACATTTAATCTATGTTCAGATGAACTCCAAACTATTCTTCATTACCTATACTTAAGTTTTCCACAAATACTTTTATCCTGCTTCTCACATATCTGATGATATAGAACTTGGCTCTTCTCAGCCTAACAGATCTCCATACATATAGGAATCTATCTATCTATCTATCTATCTATCTATCTATCTATCTATCTATC
>NW_020954594.1:19687495-19716330 GCF_900497805.2 Vombatus ursinus | reverse complement strand
ATCTATCTATCTATCTATCTATCTATCTATCTATCTATCTATCTATCTATCTATCTATCTTTCTATCTATATAGATATATGTATATATAGAGAAATAATGTACACACACACACACACACACACATACAAGTGTGTGTGAGTGTCTCAATGGCATCCATTCTTGAAATCTATACCCAGATATCCTAGCCTCTGAATCTACTGCTATCATACATACCCAAGCCCTCCCTTCTTCCATTTCCCTTCTACATACACATTCCATATATACTATGAATTCAATCTCCCCAGGAACATAACTTCTACTAGAATCATTCCTTCTATAATAGTAACTATCTTTGTAACATCATTTTCCCTAAAGTATTGTTTTCCTAAAACTAATTAATTAATGACTTTTTATGGTATTAAAGTACATTTTTTTTCTTCTATACAATCTGAATATATGACCTTTTTCTGTCAGAGATAGTGACTCAGGAGAAATTTTTATCCCTCTCAGTGACTAGTACAGTGTCTTGCACAGTGTAATTACATCATCATCATCACAATGATAATAATAATAATAATAACTTGGATTTATATAGTGCTTTAAGCTATTCAAACCTTAGACCTTGCATACATTACCTCACTGGAGTCTCACAACAAGCTAATGCAGTAGCAATTTTTATATTTTTAGATCAATTCAATCATTTTATTGGTGAAAGGAACTTCTGATAAGCAAATTCCTTCAACCAAAACAGATAGATGCCTACTTGGCAGTTTATACTCTTAGCCAGTTGCTTGGATACCTAGAGGTTAAGTCACTTTCCCAGGGTCATATAGCCAAAATGAGGCAAAAACGGCACTTATATCCAAGTCTTTCTGACTCCTAGGCCAGTACTATGTAGTATTGCCTATCAATATGCAAACCTATAGTTATTATTGTCACTATTTCACAGATGAAGACATTAAAGCTTGGAGATTAAGCGACCCCAATGGACACACAATTAACAAGAATCAAAGGTAGGATTTGAACTTTAATCTTTCTGGCAATTGATTCAACACTCTATCCACTAAAACATACTGCCTCTCAATATAAATGTGATTGTTGATGAAGTAGCAAAAGGTGATCTAAATGTATACTACAGGGCCTGAGGAAGAATGGGAAAAGGGAAGGAAACAAACATTTATTAAGCACTTATTATGTGCCAGGCACTTGCTATTTATAAATAGTAACTTCACACTTTACAAAGGCAATGCACTTTATAAATATTAACTCATTTAATCCTCACAATAATCCAAAGAGGTAGGTGCTATCATTATACTCATTTTACACTGAGGAAATTGAGGCAGACAGAAATTAAGTGACTTGCCCAGAGTCCCTTAGCTAGTAAGTGTCTGATTTGAACTTGTTTCCCTGACTCCAGGTCCAGCACTTTCTTCATTGTACCTACCACCTAGCTACAAGTGAACAGAGGTAAAGGTTATCCATTTATTCTCAGTATTGCAGAAACTCAACTGAAGAATAGAAAGCCAATTGTGGATGAAAGTATAATTGGTTAGGGCTTCTTATGACTCCATAGAATGACTGAATTAAAGGTTGCTGCTGTTTTACTCCTACTTGAAGATACATTCACCCAAGGAGAGAAGTGCCTCAGGTCTCCTGGTAGAATGTATGTGTCCTATATAATTCATTATATAGCGGTATTTTACTGAGAACTTGGAAGTGTCAGGATTTATGAGTACCTAAGCCCATTAGATTTGATTTTGTCTCTGGAGCATGTTTGCTAATGTACAAATATTATTCATTAATGTGCTAGAGGTGTTTGCTAAAGTCAAGCTTTAGAATTACCTAACTCCAGTAGAAAAGTCATCACTCTTCTCCAGCAGAGAATGCTGATGAGGAGAATTCCTCAGCAGAGCTGTGACACTGCAAAACACCCTCAACAAATAAAGTATAGTTTATAGCTTTTGCTAATGCACATGGGAGAATAATTAAATCTACATCTTTCCCATTAATCTGTTTGGATGATTTTATCTCTAATGGACATAGGGGAAGGAGAATTGTTTTCAAATGGATATCCATAGTCTGGTTATCTTTTAAAGCTCTATTTTCATTCCCAAATAATAGAAGATACATTTTAAGTCCAAGATACACAAATACACACGCACACATAGGTATATATACATATACATATATGTGTATGTATATGTTTGTATATATATACACACATGTGTATATATACCTTTGTGTGTGTGCTTGTGTGTGTGTATATATATATATACACACATACATAGACACATATGTGTGTGGTTGTATAAGTATTTATATGATATATATGTATCTTTATCTTTCCTATATATAATGATATATAAAATATATAATATCTAGAATCATATATATGCATATCTCTACTTTTCTACCATATATATTCTATTATATATGGTTTTCTGTATATATAAGTATATACATTATAAAGATAGTGATACATCAGCACACATACACATATACATATATTATATATAGTATGTAGTATTATATATAGTATTTAGCATATGTGTATGTTGTTTTTGACTTGACAATTTTCATCATGTCACTCCCCTGCTCAAAAAAAAAGTTATGCCTTATTTCCCATCATAACAATACCCGAACTTTGATACACATTCGAGATTTTCCACAGTTGTTTTATTTTTTCTCATTTATCTTTACATGGCCTTTCTGCTCTAGCTGACCCATCATGAGAAATTAACAATGGAACATTTTAGGCCAGAATCATGGTTCCTTCAGGTGAGTAGTTACTATGACAAAAGGAGGCTATAGTTTTCTTCTTTAATATCTAATTTAGAAATTTGGGATGTTTCCTTCAAACATTCTTAAGAGTCCATTTTGGATCATTTTGTCAACTTCAGAAGTTTTAAAGATGTTATAGTGGTGGTGATGGGGGAAGGGAAGAACTTAGTCCCATCCAATAGCTAGTTGATGTAATCCAATAACAGCATAAGGAACACATTAGGGCACTCGCAAGGCATTACTGATGGCTAATGAATTGAAAGGCACAAATATGTATGTATCATAGTGATCTTTGTATATAGTACTTTAAAGTTTGGAAAACACTTTACAAACATTATCTCATGTGATCCTTAAAAGTACCCTGGGAGTTAGGTACTATTATTATAATCCCCATTTTAAATATAGGGAAACTAAGGCAGGTAGCCATTAAGAAACTTGCCCAGGGTCACACAACTAGTAAATATCTGAGGCCAGATTTTTAAAAAATTTAGTCTAACTACTGCCCTGCTTAGCAGTATGTCATTTTCTAAGTGATTTGAAAAGGCAATTGTCTAAGGAGTAGATTTGCTCCATCAACTGCAGACGTTTAAAAGAACTGAACCTGTTAAGTCCTAGAGACAATTGGACAGTTTTGAGAGTTTGTGGCACAAATGAGATATACACAGGAAGAAGCAGAAAACACCCTTTCTATGGTGACACAGACATAGAAGAGCAGCATTACAGACTCTAAGCAGCTTCAAGACACTTGACCTCTTGCAGCAGAGAAGTAAGCCACCTAGATTTCAAAGACAACTAACTGAAACCATTAAGAGCAAATAGAGAGAAGCAGGCACAGGGACCCCAAGGGAGTGTTCCATCCAGTGGAAATGCTGCCTCCAGCAGAGAGCAGTATAAGGATTCCATGAGGAGAAAAAAAGATTTCGGGTCATTGTAAGCACATGTCATCTTGGTTATATGTGTTCCTTTTGTGTGTGCCTTACTATCACTATATTCTAAGTTTGTTCCTACCTTTCTGGAAATGTTACGTGTGTTTGTAAAAGAATATGCCCCAAGTTTGTGGGGAAAGTATTTTATAGCTATTGTTCTTATTTGCAATAAATATTTAATTTGAGATAATTGTACCAGTTGACTACTCACTACTTGAGGATTGTGAGCTACAATTGTAGGAGAGGGAGCAACAGTATAACTCTTGAACCTGAGAGGATTCACCCCTATTCACAGACCCAACAAGCAAACCTATTAGTGCTCAGTTGGGGAAGTAACTGAAAACTGGTGGTAGAAAGATATCGTTTTCATCCGTAACATATACAACTTTCTTACTCCCATCTCTTCTCCTTTGTATAGATTACATTCTTTGCAATGAATATTTTTCTTCTGTCATTCCTCTGCTGATTTACAGCTTTCCTACACTCTACCTTTTGATTTTTCATTAATGTGGTAAACTCCCAGTGCAGAAAATCCCTCCATTTCTCCCAACTGGCAAGTTATCTGCAATTTAAACTCTGCAAATTGCAAGGGAACACTGAACAATTAAATGACTTACCCATAATCACACAGCTAGTATGTGTATGAAACAAACTCAAACTCAGGTTTTCCTGCCTCTAAGGTTGGCCTACTCTTCTTCATTCCAGCCTGCCACCTTTTATTTCCTCCAAAACATGTCTCCTATATCCAACTATTCAGACATCTAATGGGGATCTTGTGGGGCATAGTGGCATGCTTATTTCATTTATTGATTTGTTGTTCTCTGGTTGTTGTTGTTTTTCTGTATCTAACCTGTGAACTACTTGAGAACAAGAAGAACCATGTCCTTTATTTTGTCAACATGGTGTATGGATGGAGTAGATATTCAATAAATATTAATCTTTACTTGCCATACTAATTCTTATACTTTACTACTAGAGTGACCTTGGTCAAGTTATTTAAGACTTCAGCTTCTTCATCTTTAAATCAGAGTGTGGGTGGCCCACTGTAGATGACCTCTAAATTCATTTTCATGCCTCCTCCTCTCTCTCCCCAATCATTTAAGTATAATCTGTTTTCACGTACTGGTTTAAAACTAAATTGATCAAAAGAATTTAATTGAACTTACTATTTAATGTAATTCAAGAATAAGTGCAAACTATTTTCTTTGTTTCTGAAGTGCGTTTAATGACCCAATCAATTTGGGGTTTCTTTTGTGATAACTGCTAGAGCTCTGCTTCTACTAATCTGTGCTTCATTTTTGCCTTTTAGGTGACAGCTTTATCAAATCTGATGGAAAGGAATACTCGGTATTCAGAATTGAGCATGCAGTTAATTGAACATACAGCTAACCATTTGTGCTGTCAAATAAAGGGGCAAGTGGCCAATCACACTGATAATTGGATACATACAAGCACAATTAGGCAATTGTGAAAGCAATTGATTGCACAATACACTTTTGGCATACCTATCCAATTATTTTTGCAACAAGAGATGCTACCATATGCAAATACAGTTCTTGAAAATGAAGACTGACTGTTATATCCTATGTGACTGAACCTGAAAATCACATCCTTTGGAGCACAATATTATTCAGTGGCAGCAAACCTGAAAGCAGGTTTAGTACCAAATTTTAGTGATCACTTATGTTGGAATTAAGGAAGTTTTAGGTTATGATGTATTATTGCAATAAGAGGCATTGGTTGATAAATTCTATTTCCATTTCATAATATAAAAAATTAGTTAAGGTTTTGAGTTCCAAATTCTATCCCTTCTTCCCTTCCTCCCCTCCCCCTCCTTTAGAGAGTAAGCAATCAGATATGGGTTATACATGTGCAATTATGTAAAATATTTCCATATTAGTCATTCTGTCCAAGATGATCCAAACAGAAGAAAGAAAGAAAGTTAAAAATAGCATGCTTCAGTCTATATTCAATCACTATCAGTTCTTTCTCTCGAGGCAGATAGTATGCTTCATTATTAGTCCTTTGGGATTGTCTTGGATCATTCTATTTCTGAGAATCGCTAAGTTATTCACATTTCTTCATTGAACAGTATTGCTTTCACAGTGTACAATGTTCTCCTGGTTCTGTTCAGTTCACTATGCATCAGTTCATATAAATCTTTCCAAGTTTTTCCTAAAATCATCCTGCTTGTTATTTCTTTTTTTAATAGTATTTTCCAATGACAAGTAAAGATAGTTTTAACATTAATTTTTGTGAGATTTTTCCCCTTCCTCCCTTCCCTTCCCAAGACAGCAAGCAATCTAATATATGTTATTCATGTACAATCATGTTAAACATATTTCCACATTAGTCATGTTGTGAAGGAAGAATCAGAACAAAATGGGAAAAAACAAGAGAAAAACAAAAAAAAAACAAAAGTGAAAATAATATGCTTTGCTCTGCATTCAGACTCCATAGTACTTTCTCTGGATGTAGTTAGCATTTTCCATCACAAGTCTTTTGGAATTGTCTTGGATCATTATATTGCTGAAAAGATCTAAGTCTATCAGAGCTGATCATCGCACACAGCTGCTGTCACTGTTTACAATGTTCTCCTGGTTCTTCTCACTTCAGTCAGAGTCAGTTCATTTAAGTCTTTCCAGATTTTTTTTTTCTGAAATGCACCTGATCATCATTTCATATAGTAAAGTAGTATTCCATTACATTCATATACCACAACTTGTCCAGCCATTCCCCAACTGAATGTCATTCCCTCAAATTCTAATTCTTTCCCACCACAAAAAGAGATGCTATAAATGTTTTTGTACATGTAAGTCCTTTTCCCTTTTTATGATCTCTTTGGGATACAGATCTAGCAATGGTATTGCTGAATCAAAGGGTATGCACAGTTTTATAGCCCTTTGGGCATTGTTCCAAGTTGCTTTCCAGAATGGTTGGATCAGTTCACAACTCCATCAACAATTCATTAGTGTTTGAATTTTCCTACATCTTTTCCAATATTCATCATTTTCATGTTCTGTCATATTCAGTGATTGGTTGGTGTGCAATGGTACCTCAGAGTTGTTTTAATGTGCATTTCTCTAATCAATTGTTATTTACAGAATTTTTTCATATGACTTTAGATAGCTTTAAATTCTTCATCTAAAAATTGCCTGTTTATATCCTTTGCCCATTTATCAGCTGGGGAACACTACTTGTCATTTCTTACAGCACAATAATATTCCATTACAATCATATATCATAGCTTGTTTAGCCATTCCCCCGTTGATGGGCATACATTAGATTTCTAATTCTTAGGCACCACAAAAAAGCTGCTATAAATGTTTTAATATGAATAAATCATTTTCCCTTTATTGGGGTGTCTTTGGGATATAGATCTAGCAGTCATATTGCTAGATCAAAAGGTATACACAGTTTTTATAATCCTTTAGGCATAGTTCCAAATTGTTCTCTAAAATGTTTGGATAAATTCACAACTCCAACAACAGTGCATCAGTATCTTAGTTTTCCAATATCTCCTCGGACATCCAGCTTTCTTTTTCTGTCACATTAGTCACTCTGATGGGTATAAGGTTATATGTCAGAATTGTTTTAATTTGCATTTCTCTGATCAATAGTGAACTTGAGCATTTTTATATCACTACATGTAACTTCGATTTCTTTCTCTGAAAACTGCCTGTTCACATCCTTTGACCATTTATATATTGGGGAATGACTTCAATTTTTTATAAAATTGACTCAGTTTTCTATATATTTGAGAAATTAGTGCTTTATCACAGATACTTATTGCAAATATTTTGCCAGTTTTCCTGATAATTTTGGTTGAATTGATTTTGTTTGTGCAAAACCTTTCTAATGCTATATAATCCAAATTATCTATTTTACATTTTCTAATGCTCTCTATATCTTCTTTGGTCTTAATTCTTCCCTTATCCAAAATCTGACAGAAAAACTATACCATGCTCTCTTAATTTGCTTATGGTATCACCCTTTATGTGTAAATAAAGTACCCATTTTATGTTGGCTTGGGATACAGTGTGAGATGTTGGCCTGTACCTAGTTTCTGCCACACTGTTTTTCAGTTTTCCTAGCAGTTTTTGTCAAATAAAGAGTTTTTTTTTTCCAAAAGCTTGGATCTTTGGGTTTATCATTCACTACATTCATATGGTAATTTACTATAATGCAATTTGTACCTGATCTAGTCCGCTGGTCCACCACTTCATTTCTCATCCAGTACCAGATTGTTTTGATAATTAACACTTTCTAATACAGTTTGAGAGCTGATATGTCTAGACTATCATCTTTTGCATTTTTTTCATTGATTCCTTTGATATACTTGCGTTCTTCCAGATGAATTTTGTTATTCTTTTTTCTAGCTTTATAAGATCATTATTGATAGTATGATTGGCATGGCATTGAATAAATGATTAATTTAGGTAGAATTATTATTTTTTATTATATTTGCTTGGTCTTCCCATGGGCAATTAGTATTTTTCCAATTGTCTAGATTTGACTTTATTTGTGTGAAAAGTGTTTTATAATTGTTTTCTTTCTCTGTTTTGGTTCTTTCTGGTTTGGGTGTCAGCATCATATTTGTATCATAAAAGGAATTTGGTAGGACTCTTTCTTTGGCTATTTTTCCAAATAGTTTATATAGTATTAAGATTAATTGTTTAAATATTAGGGAGAATTTGTTTGCGAATCCATCTGGTCCTACTGATTTTTTGTGAGAAGTTCATTGAAGGCTTGTTCAATTTCTTCTTCTAAGATTGGGTTATTAAAGCATTTTATTTCTTCTTCTGTTAATCAGGGTATTTATATTTTTGTAAATATATATTCATTTCATTTAATATGTTGAATTTATTTGCATATAATTGGGCAAAATAGCTCCTAAAATTGTCTCAATTTCCTCTTACTTGGTGGTGAGTTCACTCCTTTCATTTTTATGCTAGTAATTTGGTTTTCTTCTTTCCTTTTTTAAAAAATAAAATTAACTAATTGTTTATCTATTTTATTGTTGTTTTTACTTCATAAATCCAGCTTCTTGTTTAATTTATTAGCTCAATAATTTTCTTGCTTTCAATTTCATTAATCCTTCCTTTGATTTCCAGGTTTTCCAATTTGGTTTTTAAATGGGAATTTTAAATTTGTTCTTTTTTAGCTTTTTTTTATTTGCATGCCCAAGTCATTGCTCTTCTCTTTCTCTATTTTATTGAAGTAAGCCATGAGAGATATAAATTTTCTCCTCAGTACCACTTTGGCTGCATTTCATAACTTTTAGTTTGTTTTCCCACTATTGTAATTTTCTTAAATGAAATTATGAATTGTTTCTATGATTTGTTCTTTGATCCACTTTTTTTAGGAATAGATTATTTAATTTCCAATTAATTTTAATCTATCTTTCATTGCCCTTTATTATATGCCATTTTATTATATCATGACATGAAAAGGATGCATTTAATAGTTCTGGCTTTCCACATTTGATCGCAAGATTTTTTAATGCCTTAATACATAGTCACTTTTGGCATAGATGCAATGTACCACTAGAAAGGTACCACATGTACCAATAGAAAGGTATATCCCTTCTGATTCCCATTCTGTCTTCTGCAGATATCTATCATAACTAACTTTTCCAGAACTTTATTCAGCTCCTTAACTTCTTTCTTGTTTATTTTTGTTAGATTTATCTTGTTCTGAGAAAGTAAATTTGAGGTCCTCCAATAGTATAATTTTATTATCTATTTCATCCTGTGACTCTCTTATTTCTTTTTTTTCCTCCCATTTTATGTTTATCTTGAGTCTTGTATTTGGAGGTCAATTTTTTTTATTCAGCTCTGGTCTTTTAATTAGAAATGCTCAAAAGCCCTCTATTTCATTAAATATCATTTTTTTTCCTGGAAAGATTATATTCAATTTTGTTGAGTAGGTGGTTCTTGGTTGTAATCCTAACTCCTTTGTCTTCTGGGAAATCACATTCCAATCCTTCTTATTCTTTAATATGAAACCTGCCAAATACTGTGTAATCCTGACTATGGCTCCACAATGTCACAATGTTTAAATCATTTCTTTTTGGCTGCTTGCAATACTTTCTCCTTCATCTGTGAGCCCTGGAATTTGGCTATGATGTTCCTGGGAGTTTTCATTTTGTGATCTCTTCCATGTTGTGATTGGTGGATTCTTTCAATTTCTATTTTGCCTTCTGGTTCTAATACATCGGGGCAGTTTTCTTTGATAATTTGTTTTCTTTATTTATTTTTAGCTTTCAACATTCACTTCCTTCCATAAGATTTTGAGTTTCTCCCCCTCCAATTTCTCCCCCCCCAACATCATACAATCTGATATAGGTTATACAAATACAGTCATGTTAAGCATATTTTTCCATTAGTCATGATGTAAAGAACAATTAGAATGAATGGAAGGAACCACAAGAATGAAGCAATAAAACAAAACAACAAAGGAAAAGGAGAGCAAATAGTACACTTCCACCTGTATGCAGACTCCATATTTCTTTCTCTGGTTGTAGGTAGCAATTTCCATCATGAATCTTTTATAGTTGTCTTAGATTCTTGTGTTGCTGTGAAGCAGTAAGTCTATCAAAGTCAGTCATCCCATAATGGGGCTGTTACTGTGTACAATGTTCTCCTGGTCCTGCTCATTTCACTCTGTATCAGTTCATGTACATCTTTCCAAGTTTGTTTGAATTCTGCCTGCTTATCATTTCTTATAGCACAATAGTATTCCATTACATTCATATATCACAATTTGTTCAGCCATTCCCCAATTGATGGGCATCCTCTCAATTTCCAATTCGTTGCAACCACAAAAAAGAGCTGCCATAAATATTTTTGTACATGTGGGTCCTTTTCCCATTTGTATGATCTCTTTGGGATACGGACCTAGAATTGGTACTGCTGGGTCAAAGGGTATACAAAATTTTATAGCCCTTTGGGCATAGCTCCAAATTGCTCTCCAAAATGGTTGGATCATTTCACAACTCCACCAACAATGTATTGGTGTTTGTATTAGTTGTTGATAATTTCTTTGACAATGTGGTAATTTCTTGAAAGATGTTTTTCAGGCTTTTTATTTGATCATGGCTTTCAGGTAATCCAATAATTTTTATATTCTCTGTCCTAGATCTATTTTCTAAGTCAATTGTTTTTCCAATGAGAAATTTCACATTTTCTTCTAATATTTACTTTTTTATTTTGTTTTATCATATCTTGATGTCTCATAGAGTCATATTCCACTTGTTCAATTCTAAGTTTTGAGGAATTATTTTCTTCAGTGAGCTTTTGTACTTCCTTTTCCATTTATCCAATTCTGTTTTTTCAGGGAGTTTTTTTTTCACTTGGTAATTTTTGTATATCTTTTCCCATGCTATTGACTTTTTTTTAAATACCTTTCTTGCATTACTCTCATTTTTCCCCAATTTTTTCTTCTACTCCTCTAATTTGCTTTTAAAAATTCTTTTTAAGCTCTTTCAGGAATGCTTTTTAGGCCTGAGACCAAATTAAATTTTTCTTTGAGCTTCACATGTAACCATTTTGACATAATTGTCCTCCTCTAAATTAATGCTTTGCTCCACTACAGTAACTTTCTATAGTCAAGATCTTTTTTGTTTGTTTGTTTTTGGCTCATTTTTTTGTGCCTTTTTCTCTTATTTGGTGTTTTTATGTGAGAGTTGGGCTCTAATCCTGCACTGTCCTAAGCTTTTTTCTTTTTTTCTAGTTCTTATTGCTGACTTTAACTGAGCTTCAGGAATTACTTGCTTGCTTTCTCTGGAGGGAAGTCTTCCCTTCTTGCTTGCACTGTGAGGTGGGGCCTCTCTGTTGATCACCACTGGGTTTGAGATTTAGCTTTTGGCCTGCTCCATGGGTGAGCCCTGCTACTGGATTGCCATGGAAACAGGGTCTCTGCTGGTATGCTCCAGGGGTAGGGTCTTACTGTTAGCCAGCCCCAGGGGCTGAGCTTCACTGCTAGTCAGCAACTGTGTCAAAGCCTTGCTTGTGCTGAGGGTGTGGTACCAGGGGTGGTGCCTTGCTGTGCTGCACAGACTGCTCACTTGCCTAGGGGGTTTCTGGTTTGAAGGAGGGTGGGGCCTCACTGGTGGATTGCCCCTGCTTGGACTCCTTCTACAGGCCCCCTACTGGTGAGGCTGGCTCTGATGCTGCTCTTGAACCTCTCTCCCTTTTCACTCCAGTGAGACAGACCTTTCCTGCCAGACTGGTAATCTGCTTCCCTGCTCCTTGACCAATTTTGGGGTGGTTTTCTAGTTGTTTGGAGCTAAATTTTGGAGGCTTCAGAGAGTTCCTTCCTTATTCCTCCATCATGTCACTGGAAGTCCTCTGTTTCAATTTTGATCACTGCTGAGCTTATGGGTGGGACATTGTACAGACTTCTGGTGATTTTACTTTTTTCTGTTGCTCTCTTTAAATATGCTCATAGGATCCTAGATTTAAAACCAGAATGGACCTTGGATGTCATTGAGTTGAACTTCCTCATTTTACAGATTAGGGAACTGAAGCATTGAGAGGGTAGCTGTCATGCCCATGGCCACATAGCTAGTTTCTGAAATGGGATTTGAACCTAGCTCCTCCTGACTTTAAGTCTAGTGGCCTCTGCACTCTACCATACTGCCTCACTTACAGAAGAACTAACCTTTCTATCATTTTTTTTTCCAGTAATACAAAATTGGAAAGTATACTTATTTTAAACCCAGACCCATAATGCAATGCCCTTTTGTCTCACAGGAATATCTCATCACTTATCATCTCTTATCCACCTACTCACTTCTAAAACTTTTTTTTAAATTTTTGAAAACTAGAAAGAAGATGTATATACTTTAAAGAGATAATTTAAAATAACAGAGTAAATTATTAATAGTCAATAGATATTGCCAATCATAATTACTATGGGATTTAAGAGGAGGGAGAAATCATTTTGACTTTATATGATCAGAGAAGTCTTCACAGAGGAGATAACACTCAAGCTAGTATTAAAAGTTGGCTAAAATTTAAAATTATTACAATTCTCTAGATTCCATCCTTAAAAGAATCAAATAGACTACACATTTGCAGATAGTTCAAAGATCAGAAAAATGACTCTGATAAAGCAGTTAATTGGCCTCTCTCAAGACCAAAAGTACATTTGGAATTTAAATTGAGTTTCCCAGAGATCTTTTAAAAGCAGCAATTAGTATGAAAAGATATATGTAAGTCTCCAGAGTCACTTTTCCCAAATGTGATCACATCACTTATAGGGCTCCTCATCTCCATTTTGGCACCATTTCAAATGGCTAACTGACTCCTGCTAGTTGAAGGGGTGGGAATGATTGACTTTTTATTCGGTTTTTCTCCCAAATTTCATCAACACTCTCCAACTTGCATGGCACTGTCATTTGCTCAACTAGTTTTTCAGGCAACTTTTATCTTTTTTCCCCCATGCAAGAAAGAAGACAAAACCCTACAGAATCTTTCTCTTGTCCTCTAGTTGCTACCCTCTTACTCTTCAGGTACTTCCCTTCTCACCTGTTTTTAGTTTCTTATATTTACCAGCCCTAATCATCACCTTGCATATCTTGAGTGCATTTTATTTTACCTAGTTACTCAAATCAAATTCATAGGAAGGGGAAGATTATCTAGAACTTCCTTCATTTCTCCCCCAGGTTAAAAATTTTGAAATCCCTGAAAATTCACCAGATGTCCTTTATTATTCAGATAAAATGGTTGTGGATCTTAAGAATGTGTTGTCTTCAACTATCAGATCATAAACTACCTATGGCTTGCAATCTCTCAATGTACTAGGAGCATTACTCTTTTCCTCTCGAAGTCATGAGGATACCAATGGAGTATACAGGCTGTATAATGGTCAATCCTAACTGTTGTAATTTGACCAATACATCTTCATTCATACTTTTGATAATATTTAAATATTTATGCATATTTATGTACATATACTACATGTGTATATACATATGCATATATGAATATGTATGTGTATATCATCCTTAATTCTGTGCACATAATATACTCAAATATAGATGCATGGACATAAATATGTATATTCCTTCCCATGATACAGATTCCAATGTATATACATGTCTGAGTATCCTTTCTGACTCTTGTCCATGTTTGCCTATAAAAATTCACCAAAGGATATTCACACAGGAAGGGAACCTTCCTTTTTTTCTTCTGGTACTATAATAATGATTAATAACATAATGAAGATAGCAGCTAGCATTTGTTAAATGCCTTCTATGTGCCACGGATTGTGCTAGGTCCTTGCAACAAGCCTGGGAGGTAGGTGTTATTATTGCCCATTTTGCAATTGAAGAAACTAAGAAAAACAGAGGTTAAATGACTTACCCAAGTTACACAGCTAGTAAATGTCTCGGGCTATACTTGGAATCAGATCTTCCTGATTGCAGGCCCAGTGCTCTATCCAATGCCCGTCTAGCTGCCCCAATACCAATGGTGCACATAAATTGTACACTAGTTACCTCCTACTCTTGTCATAAGACTAGCCCATGTTTGTCAGTCATACATTTCCCCAATGACATCCCTTCCTCCGATTTTCCTCAAACTTTTTATTTGCTACATGTTGTAGTATATTCATACCCACCATATGTCCCTACATTGTCTTCTGAGTATGCTCATTTCTAATTTTCATGGACTTGCATGTTTCAAGTCTCATAAGTATATAGTACTGATAAAATATTTGTATTAAAATGATAAATCTTTGTTTCTGGAAGAAGTTTGGAGTCATTAAGTGAGTTTCACACTTCCCAAAGTGCTATACTTTACCATTCTCCTCTTGTTCAATTATAGGCCCTTATCAGTTTTTACTTCTACTGTGTAATATGTAATTAAACATATGTAATCATGCATATGTAATTATGATTTGTATTGTTATATACATATATATCATTTATATTAATGTATATTAATAGCTCACAGAGATGGAATTTAAAGATGGAATGCAACTTGAAAGTTTTCTAATCATAGAATCATAGATTTATAACTTCAAGGAACATTAGAGGCTGTCTAATTCACAAATCCACACATGCAAACATGAGTATGTGCACACATACACAAATACCAATTTTAATTATGAGTAAACTGAGGGCCGGATAGATTGAATGACTTGCCCAAGATTACAGAGTGTCAAAGTCATAATCTGATCCCAGATCTGACTCTTAATCAATAGTCGTTCCATTGTTTGTACTCTGTACCAATATTTATGCTCAGGCAAAACTCATGGATCTTTTCCTGAAAGTTCTACAATGTTCTAGGATTAGACACAACCCAGCATGATTTTATCCACCCCCATTATCATCTGGAGTGAATGTATATGCCTATAGAATATCTTTCCAACTGGTAGCATGGGTTAGTTATCCACCATCATAATAGTGAACACCTCTGTTGATGAATTCATCTCACATTGCACATTTATGATCAGAATGTTATTTAGTAGGCTTTTCTTTCTTGTTTCATCTTTCAAGGAAACAAACAATTTCACTGTACAGACAGCCATTTTGTTACAAGAGAATCTTTAAGGCTGCATTTTATTATGCCGGATATAGTTTGGGGTTTTTTAATAATCAATAAACAATAAGCAAAGTTTGATCTCTTGTCATCTATAATTTTCAGTCAAGTATGTGATGGCAAAGATGTAGTGTCTTATGGAACATAATTTGTAAAACTCTACTTGTTCCATACTACCAACTTCTGAGAGTGTCTTCTGTTTATATATAGTTAATTCTTTTGAAAATTTCCTTTAGATGGGAAAGTAGACATGTTAGTTGAAAGTTTTTGATAGTCTCTCAATAACTTTTTTTTGTTTTAATAACGTCTACATTTTTTTCAATTCTTCAAGAATGTTGCAGATCAATCCCCTGGTGCCATATTGTCTGTGCTACTACTAGAATGAATTTTCTCTATGGCCCAATTAGTCTACTCCATCTGTTTTTGTTCAACTTAATATCAACCTGTTCTTAAATAGAAACATCTAGGCGGTGCAATGTATGAAATATCTCAGTTTTAATCAGGGGAAAAACTGATTTTAAACCTTAAACCAGATACTTATTGGCTGTATGACCCTGGCAAGTCATTAAATCTTTTTTGGCCTTAATTTCCTGAGAGTTGGACTTGATGGCTTCTAAGATTATTTCTAGTTCTAAATCTATGATCATACATATGAGATTGAAATTTAAATCCAAGTACAATGGATCTACTGTCTCTAGTGGTGAAAAAAATTTTATTTTATAAAAATATTTGCAAATCTTTTCAAATTCTCTTCTGTATCTTATCCTTATATTTTCATTAGGTGCCTTTGTGATAACTTTGTTTAGTTGAATGTCTCACCACACTTCCTGTATCTTATATCTATACCAGATCTAGTTTTGCTCTTGACCTAGGGGCCCACAATAAACAATTGTGAACTTTTGAAAACATTGATAAGTAGGCTTTGAATGAAACTAGTTGACTTCATATGCCTTGTAAGTCATGATCATGTTGCCTGGGTCCTGAATTCTTTCTTACTGCTTATATTATTCAGCAAGTACTCTAAAGAAGCTTCAGTATATCCCAATATGAATAACAACAGATGTATCTCCCTCTCTTTGAGTTCTAGATAAGCTATGATATATCTCTCATATGGATAATCCTTTTTATTCAGATTTCAAGGGCCTCATACTCATAGAATTATTAACATATGTGCCTCAGATTTTGTTCACAGAGCAATCAAAATATGAAGATCACTAAATAATCAAATAAGACACACTCAATCATTATAGTACTTTAGCCAGAGGGCCTATGAGTGTAAATAAAAAAAATGCAAAGAGAATTATTGGTTGTGATAGCCCCTGACTCTAGTCCCATTGTTTATCACCAATTACTTACACCTTTCCACTTACTGTAATTTCTAGAATCTCAAGGTTTAGTCCCCCTTTCAAATTTGCTAATATATGTGTTTATCTTGTAAAAATAGATAATAATGATATATAAAAATAGTCAGCTATTTCTGGAAACCAAGTTGGTGGAGTAAGTAGTAAATCATGACAACTCTTCCATACTCACCTTCAAACAACCATAACATAGTGCCCCAAGATGCCAATCAATTGAAGAATGGCTGAACAAGTTGTAGTATATGAATGTAATGGAATACTATAGTACTATAAGAAATGATGAGCAGGCAGACTTCAGAAAAACCTGGAAAGAATTGTATGGACTGATGCTGAGTGAAGGGAGCAGAACCAGGAAAATGTACACAGTAGCAGCCATGCTGTGTGATGACTAACATTGATAGACTTAGCCCTTATCAGCAATGCAAGAATCTTAGACATCTCCAAAGGTCTCATGATAAACAATACTATCCACATCCAAAGAAAGAACTATGGAGGAGAGAAGGGATGGGGAGAAAAATTTAAAACTCAAACATTTACGGAAGTAATTGTTGATAAATCAAAATAAATTAATTAAAATTTTTAAAAAAAGAGAGTGCCCCCAAACAAACCCTAGGACAGCAGAACCAGAAAAAAAGATGAGGAGATACAATCTTTAAGCCCAAGAAACTTTGAAGATTGGCAACATATATCTGTATCACTCAGGTAAAAGGGGATTGTAGTACAGGACAGGAAGTTTCCCAGAAGCCAACAATAAATGTCACTCCAGGAAACCAGTGGTAGATCCTGGGCCCTAGTGCAGTGGAGCAGGCAAACATCAACACCAGGACCCCTCCATGTGCCTCAGCAAAGCCAGGAGAAGTGACAGATTCCAGCTCTGAAAACCTCCACATGCTTCAGCATAGCCCTGGGAAGAGACATCGTCCAGAGGCCACACCTCCATGTACTTCAGTGTAGTCCTGGGCAAACAGATAACCACCCACCCTACAGGTGCCTAAATAAACAGGCAGCCACTAGTGTAGGGCCTCTGCCATGTGCTTCAGTATATCCCAGGGGAAACAGGCAGCCACCAATAGCCAGAACAATACATGCCTCGGTGTAGCCCCTGGGAAACACAGAAACACCCCATAGAGCCTGAAGCAGAACCAGCCATCCTCAAAACAACCCCCTCAACACAACACCAGATATAAGGGTCCTGAGTGAGCTCCAGGGCAGCACCAGGTAAACAACCAGGGCCTGTAGTCCTGGACACAAGAAGTCTGAAACAGTATCCCTGCCAACTGGGGAGCAAAGCTCAATTTTTTTTTTAGAAAGGTAAAAGGCCAACAAAGATGTGCAAAACAACAACAAAGAATGTGACCATAGAAAGTATTATGGTGACAGGGAAAATCAAGACAAAAAGTCAGAAAAGGACAACAATGTCAAAATACTTATGGGCAAAACCCCAAGGAAAAACAGGAAGTGATCTCAAGCCCAGAAACAGCTTATGGAAGAGCTCAAAATGGAGGTTAAAAATTATATCACAGAAGTAGGAAAAAATTGGGAAAAGAAATACAAGAGAATTATGGGGAAAGAGTCAACAGCATAGAAAAAAAAAACAGTTGCTTAAAAAGTAAAATTGGTCAAATGGAAAAGGAGATACAAAGATCCAAGGAAGAAAACAACTCCTTAAAGAGTACAATTTGTCAAATGCAAAAGAAAGTGCAAAAACTAATTGAGAAAAACAACACCTTAAAAATTAGAATTGAGCAAGCAGAAGCTAATGACTCTATGAAACATCGAGGTAAATCAAACACATTCAAAATGATTAAAAATGAAAGAAAATATAAAATACCTCATGGGAAAAATAACTGACCTGGAAAATAGATCCAGAAGAAACAATATCAGAATCATGGGACTACCTGAAAGTCATAACAAAAGGAGAATTTAGACAGCATCTTTCAAGGAAAATTGCCATTATGTCCTGGAACCAAATTGCAAAATAGGCATTGAAAGAATTTACCTATTACCTCAGGAAAGAAATCCCAAGATAAAAACTCCAAGGAACATTATAGACAAATTTCAGAACTATCAAGTCAAGGAAAAAATACTACAAGTGAAAGAAACAATTCAAATATCAGGGAGTCACAATCAGGATTACACAAGACTTGGCAGATGCAGCATCAAAAGATCAGAGGTCATGAAATGATATTGTGTAAGGCAAAGGAGCTAGGACTACAAACAAAAATCACTTACCAGGCAAAATTGAGTATAATACATCAAGGGGGGAAATGGCTATTCAATGAAATAGAAGGATTTCAAGCTTTCATAAGAAGACCAGCATTAAACTGAAATTTTGATTTCCAATATCAAGATCCAACAGAAGCATAAACAGGTAAAAAGGGAAAAGAAAAAAATAAGGGATTCAATAGAGCTAAACAGTTTACATCCCACCATAGAAAGATGATACTTGCAATTCTTAAAAAATGCATCACTAAGAGTACAACTAGAAGGAACATAAATAGACAGAGAGGAGGAGTATAAGGGAATATGAGGGAATGACATAAAAATAAAGAATGAGAAATAGAACTACAATGGATGCAGAAGAAAGGGAAAGGTAGAATGGAGTAAATTATTTCACATGAAGAGGCATGAAAGACCTATTACAGTGGAGGGAAAGAAGGGGGACAATAGTAAGGCTTGAGCCTTAATCTCATCAGAATAGGCTCAAAGAGAGAACAATCTTCTACACACATAGTTTAATATAGAAATCTATCTTACCTAGCAGGGAAGTAGATGGGGAGGGGATTAATTAAAGGGGTGAAGGGGATGGGGACTCACAGAAAGGAGGGCAGATCAGAGATGGGGTTAAAAAGAATCCAAACACTTGTGAGGAAGGAAAGGGTGAAAGGAGAGAGAAGACAAACAGGAGGAAGAATGGGATGGAAGGAAATACACAGGGTGTAATCATAACTGTGAATGTGAATGGGACAAAAGCAGATAGCAGAGTGGGTCACAAACCAGACTCCTACAATAGGTTGTTTATAAGAAACACACATGAAATAGGGAGACACACACAGAGTAAAAGTAAGGGGCTGGAGCAGAATCTATTACGCTTAAGATGAAGTAAATAAAAAGCAGAGATAGCAATCCTGATATCAGACAAAGTAAAAGCAAAAATAAGCCTAATTAAAAGAGACAAGGAAGGAAACTGTATCATGCTTAAAGGTACTATAGACAATGAAGAAATATCAATACTAAACATATATGCATCAAGTGGGAAAGCATCCACATTCTTTTTTTTAAAATTTTATTAATTTATTTTGATTCATTACCCATCACTTCCATACACTTTTGAGTTTTAAATTTTTCCCCTCCTCCCTCCCCAAGATGGTGTGCAATTTGATATAGGCTATACGTATACATTCCTATTAAACATATTTTCACATTAGTGATGTTGTAAGGAAGAATTAGAACCAATAGGAGGAACCACCAGAAAGAGGAAACAAAACACAACAGAAGAAAAAAATAGCAAATAGTATGCTTCGATCTGCATTCAAACTCCATAGTTCTTTCTTTGGATGTGGATAGCATTGTCCATCATGAGACTTTTGGAGATGTCTTAGATCCTTGCATTTCTGAGAAAGGCTAAGTCTATCAAAGTTAGTCATCACATAATGTGCCTGGTACTATGTATAACATTCTCCTTGTTCTGCTCACTTCACTCAGCATCAGTCCATACAAGTCTTCCCAGATTTTTCTGAAGTTCACCTGTTCATCATTTCTTATAGCACAATAGTATTCCATTACATTCATATACCACAACTTGTTCAGCCGTTCCCCAAATGATGGGCATCCTTTCAATTTTCAATTCTTTGCCACCACAAAAAGAGCTGCTATAAATATTTTTGTACATGTGGGTCCTTTTCCCATTTCTATGATCTCTTTGGGATACAGTGTTAGAAGTGCTATTGCTGGGTCAAAGGGTATGCATATTTTTATAGCCCTTTGGACATAGTTCCAAATTGCTCTCCAAAATGGTTGGATCTTTTCACAACTCCACCAAAAATGCATTAGTGTTCCAATGTCCCCACATCTTCTCCAACATTTATCATTTTCCTGTTTTGCCATGTTGGCCAATCTGATAGGTGTGATGTGGTACCTCAGAGTTGTTTTGATTTGCATTTCTCTAATCAATAGTGATTTAGAGCATTTTTTCATATGACTATAGATGGCTTTAATTTCTTCACCTGAGAACTGCCTGTTCATATCCTTTGACCATTTATCAATTGGGCAATGATTTGTATTCTTATAAATTTGACTTAATTCTCTATGTATTTTAGAAATGAGGCCCTTATCAGAGAGACTGGTTGTAAAAATTCTTTCCCAGTTTTCTATTTTCCTCCTAATCTTTGTTATATTGGCTTTGTTTGTGCAAAAACATTTCAATTTAATGTAATCAAAGTTGTCCATTTTGCATTTCATAATGTTCTCTATCTCCTGTTTGGTCATGAATTCTTCCATTCTCCATAAGTCTGATAGGTAAACTATTCCTTGCTCTCCCAGTTTGCTTACAGTATCAGCCTTTATATCTAAATCATGAACCCATTTTGACTTTATTTTGGTATATGGTGTGAGATTTTGATCAATGCCTAGTTTGCAGAAACTCTTTTCCAGTTTTCCCAGCAGTTTTTGTCAAAGAGCAAGTTCATATCCCAGAAGCTGGAATCTTTGGGTTTATCAAATAATAGATTACTATGGTCATTGACTACTGTGTCTTGCATACTTAACCTATTCCACTGATCCACCACTATTTCTTAGCTGGTACCAAGTAGTTTTGATCATTGCTGCTTTATAATACAATTTAAGATCTGGGATGGCTAGGCCACTTTCCCCTGAATTTCTTTTCATCAGTTCCCTTGATATTCTGGACCTTTTATTCTTCCAAATGAATCTTGTTATTATTTTTTCCAGGTCTATAAAATAATTTTTGGGAGTTTGATTGGTATGGCACTGAATAAGTCACTTAGCTTAGGTAGAATTGTCATTTTTATTATATTAGCTCAGCCTACTTGTGAGCACCTGATGTTTTTCTAATTATTGTCTCTACCTGGGGCAGATAGGTTTCCTAATATTGAACCAGCCCTGCCTTCCTGGTATAAATCCTACCTGGTCATAGTGCATTATTCTTGTGATAAGTTACTGTAATCTATTTGCTAATATTTTGGTTAAAATTTTTGCATCTATATTCATTAGGAAAATTGGTCTACAATTTTCTTTCTCTGTTTTGACTCTTCCTGGTTTAGGTATCAGCACCATATTTGTATCATAAAAAGAATTTGGTAAGACTCCTTTTTCACCTATTTTCCTCAACAGTCTATATAGTATTGGAATTAATTCTTCTTTAAATGTTTGATAAAATTCACTTGTAAATCCATCTGGCCCTGGAGATTTTTTTCCTAGGGAGTTAAACAATAGCTTGTTCAATTTCTTTTTCTGAGATGGGGTTATATAAGTATTTTATTTCCTCTTCTGTTAATCTAGGCAACTTACAATTTTGTAAATATTTATCCATTTCACTAAGATAGTCAAATTTATTGGAATACAGTTGGGCAAAATAGTTCCTAATTATTGTTTTAATTTCCTCTTCCTTGGTGGAGGATTAACCCTTTACATTTTTGATACTGGCAATTTGGTTTTCTTCTTTTTTTAAATTAAATTAGCCAAAGGTTTATCTATTTTATTATTTGTTTCCATAAAACCACCTCTTAGTTTTATTTATTAGTTTAATAGTTTTCTTAATTTCACTTGTCTTAATTTCTCCTTTGGTTTTCAGTATTTCTAATTTGGTGTTTAATTAAGGATTTTTAATTTGTTCTTTTTCTAGTTTTTTTTAGTTGTGTGCCCAATTCATTGATCTCCTCTTTTTCTATTTTATTCATGTAAACATTTAGAGATATAAAACTTCCCCTAAGGACTGCTTTGCTGCATCCCGTAAGTTTTGGTATGTTGTCTCATTATTGTCATTCTCTTGAATGAAGTCATTGATTGTTTCTATGATTTGTTTTTGACCCAATCATTTTAATATTAAATTATTTAATTTCCAATTATTTTTAGTCTATCTTTCCATGGCCCTTTATTACATATAATTATTTTTGCATCATGATCTGAAAAGAATGTGTTTATTTCTGCCTTTCTGCATTGGATTGTGAGTTTTTTATGCCCTAGTTCATGGTCAATTTTTGTGTATGTGCCATGTACTCCCAAGAAAAAAAGAATATTCCTTTCTATCTGCATTCAATTTTCTCCAGAGCTCTATCATACCTAATTTTTCTAATATTCTATTCACCTCCTTAACTTCTTTCTTGCTTATTTTGTGGTTAGATTTATTTAGTTCAGAAAAGGAGAGGTTGAGGTCCCCCACTAGTATAGTTTTGCTGTCTATTTCTTCCAGTAACTCCCTGAACTTCTTCTCTAGGAATTTGGATGCTATACCATTTGGTGCATATATGTTTAGTAATGATATTACTTAATTGTTTATGATGCTTTTTAGCAGGATGTAGTTTCCTTCCTTATCACTTTTGATAAGATATATTTTTTGATTTGCTTTGTCTGAGATCACAATTGCTATCCCTGCTTTTTTTTTACTTCAGCTAAAGCATAATGTATTCTACTCCAGTCTCTCACTTTTATCCTGTGTGTGTAGCTCTCTTTCAAATGTGTTCCCTGTAAACAACATATTGTAGGATTATGGTTTTTAATCCATTCTGCTAACCACTTCCATTTTATAAGGGAGTTCATCTCATTCACATTCACTGTTATGATTACTATCTGTGTCTTTCTCTCTATGCTTTCCCCCCATTTATATTTTTCTTTCTCCTTTCTCCCTTTCCCTCCTCACTAGTGTTTTGCTTTTGACCACCACCTCCCTTAGTCCTACCTCCTTTTTATTAGCCCCCTCCCTTTTCTTCTCCTTCACCCTTACTACTTTTTCCCTCTCTTTTATTAACCCTCTCCCTGTTCTTTCCCCTTTCGCTTCCTACTGCCTATAGGGCAAGTTAGATTTCTATACCTAATTAATTATGTTATTCCCTTTTTGAGCCAAATCTGATGAGAGTAAGGTTCAAACAATGCTCCTTTCCCTCCCTTCTTTCCCTCTACTGTAATATGTTTTTGTGCATTTTCCTATAATGTTATTTACCCTTGTCTACCTCCTCCTTTCCTTTTCTCTTGGTACAATTTTTTTTAGTTAGATCAGATTAATCCACTTACTTGGATCCATTTAACCCACTTGATTAGATTTTTTTTATCATTACATCAAAGTCAACTTATCCCCACCCTCTCCATGTATACACCTTTAACATGATATAATAACAATACAGTTCTCAAGAGTTATAAGTGTCATCTTCACTTGTATGGATGTAAACAGTTTACCCTTATGAATAACATATTGTTTCTGTTCTGTTTACCTTTTTATGTCTCTCTTGAGTCTTGTATTTGAAGATCAACTTTTCTGTTGAGCTCTGGTCTTTTTATCAGGAAGGTTTGGAAGTCCCCTATTTCATTGATCCATCTCCTCCCTAAAAGATCATGCTCACTTTTGCTGGGTAGTTGATCCTTGGTTGTAATCCAAACTCCTCTGCCTTATGGAATATCATGTTCCATGACCTACAGTGTTTTAATGTAGAAGCTGCAAGGTCCTGTGTAATCCTGACTATGGTTCCATGATATTTAAATTGTTTCTTTCTGGCTGCTTGCAGTATTTTCTCTTTGACCAGGTAATTTTGGAATTTGGCTACTATATTCCTTGGCGTTTTCAATTTGGGATCTCTTTCAGAAGGTGATTGGTGTATTCTTTCTATGGCTATTTTGCCCTCTGGTTCTAGGAAATCAGGGTAGTTTTCCTTGATGGCTTCTTAAAACATAAGGTCCAGACTCTTTTTTTCATCATGATTTTCAGGTAGACCAATATTTTTTAAATTGTCTCTCCTGGATCAATTTTCTAGGTCAGTTGTTTTACCAATAAGATATTTTACATTCTCATCATTTTTTTTTCATTCTTTTGTTTCTGTTTGACTGATTCTTACTCTCTCATAGAGTCATTAGCTTCTAATTCTAATTTTTAACAATTTTTTTTTCCTATTAGATTTTGTACTTCCTTCTCCAGTTGGGCAATTGTATTTTTTAAGGACTTGTTTTCTTCAATTAATTTTTGGCCTTCCTTTCCAAGTTATTGACTCTCTCTTACATACCTCTCAGTTCTTTTCCCAATTTTTCTTCTACCTCTCTCATTTGACTTTTAAAATCCTTCTTGAGCTCTTCCAAGAAGACTTTTTGGGTTTCAAACCTCTTCATATTCCCTTTTGAGGTTCCAGATATGGGTTTGTTGACAATGTTGTCCTCGTCAGAATTTCTGACTTGATCTTCACTGTTCCCATAATAAGAATCTATAGCACATTTCTTTTTGCTCATGGTTTTTGCTTATTTCCTGGCCTTTAAAGAGATTGAGCTCTCCTGTTGGGGAACAGGGGGCACTGACCCAAGCTTCTTGTGTTGGGAGCCTGTGGCTTCATCACTGGCTTTGTGTGCTGGGGCCTCTGATGCTGGTAGTTGGAGGCTGTAGGATTCTGGCAGCTTACCTGGTATTGGGCTGGAATAAGCAACACTGGAGCTTTTGGGGTAGGGTTGGGTAGTCTGGCCCCTGGAGGTTGCCTGCTCACCTGGTCCTTTCCTTCCTTTCACTTTCTTCAGCTCCTTTCAGATGGATGTTGCAGGATATTTATCCACCTGGGACCCCTTGGAGCACTTCCCAGAGTTTTGTTGAGGCACTGGAAGAACCAGTAGCTGTAGAATGCCAAGGCATCTGGTGGTTTTCCAAGGTGGTTTCCACCAGTTCCCCTGCCCTCACTGAGGCACTCAGGGGTCTTGGTGTTAGTGTCTGAGTGCTCCATCACCTAGGTTTCAGGATCTCTTCCAGTTATGCTGAAGTGGGGCTTTCTGCTAGCCTGCTGGGTCACCTCCTGTTCTGTACTGCTCCCCTTCCCCCCAGGGCAAGAAGGGCTTTTCCCATTAATCTCTCAAACTACCTGGGCTACTGGACTGCTGCACCCCATCTTTCTTCTGGTTCAGCTATCTCAGGGTTTTTCTTGGGGTGATATTTTCTGGGCTTTCAGAGTTTAATAAGGGAGGGTAAGAGCAACTTACTTCTTACTCTGCCATGTTGCCTCCCAGAAGAGAAAGAGTAATTCTAGGCCTTAATGAAAATTCCCTAGGGAAAAAATATCCATGGCCAGATGAGTTCATGAGTGAATTCTACCAAACATTTAAAGAACAATTAATTCTAATACTATATGCAATATTTGGAAAAAATAGGTGGAGTCTACCAACCTGCTTTTATGACACAAATATGGTGCTGATATCTAAACCAGGAAGAGCTAAAACTGAGAAAGAAAATTATAGGCAAATTTACCTAATGAATAACAATATGAATTTAATAAAATACTAGCAAAATGATTACAACATTATGAGGATTATATATTATGACTAGGTAGAATTTACACCTAGAAAGCAGGATTGGTTCCATATTAGGAAAGCTATCAACATAACTGACCCTATCAATAACTAAGTCAACAGAAATTACATGATTATCCCAACATGTGCTGAAAAAAGTTTTAACAAAATACAGCACTCAGTCCAATTAAAAACACTAGAGAGTATATGAATAAAGAAAACATTCCTTACAATGATAAGCAGTATCTAAAACCATCAGTAAATATTACCTGTAATAGGGACAAGCTAGAAGAGTATCAGTGAAGCAAAGGTGCCCATTATCACCCCTACTATTCAACATAGTACTAGAAATATTAACTATGGCAGTAAAAGAAGAACAAGAAATTGAAGGAATTATAGTAGACAATGAGGAAACAAATCATCACTCTTTGAAGATGATATGATACACTTAGAGGAATCTAGAGAATCGACTGAAAAACTAAGCAATTAGAAAAATATTAATTGTTCATGGGTAGGTCTAGCCAATATAATAAAAATGACAATTATACCTAATTTACCTACTCAGTGCCATAGCAATCAAAATACCAAAAAAATTTTTGATAGAGCTAGAAAAAAATCACAAAATTCATCTTGAAGAACAAAAGGTCAAGAATAACAAAGGAAATAATTTAAAAAAACACAAAGGAATGTGGCCTAGCAATATCAGATCTCAAACTATATTATAAGTCAGTAATCATCCTGACTATCTGGTATTGACTAAGAAATAGAGTAGTGGATCAGTGGAATAGATTAGGTACACAAGACACTATAGTCAATGACCATATTAACCTACTGTTTGATAAATCCCAAAACACTAGTTTTGGGGATAAAATCTTACTTTGCTTGGGGAAAAAAATACTTCTGGGAAAACTGGAAAATGATAGGACACAAAGTAGGTATAGATCAACATCTTACACCATATATCAAGTTAAGGTCAAAATGTATACATGATTTAGACATAAAGGGTGACACCATATGTGAATTAGAAGAGGAAGGAATAGTCTATCTTCAAATCTATGAAGAGGGGAAGAATCCATGACCAAACAAAAGATAGAGAGCATTATGAAATGTATAAATTTGATTATATTAAATTTTAAAAAGCTTTTGTACAAAGAAAAATAATGCAACAAAGATTAGAAGGAAAGCAAAAATCTGGGACACAATCTTCACAGCAAGTGTCTCTGAAAAAGGCCTCATTTCTCAAATATATAGAGAACTAAGTCAAATTTGTAAGAATACAAGTCATTCCCCAATTGATAAATGATCAAAGGCTATGAACAGGCAATTTTTAGATGAAGAAATCAAAGCTATCTATAGGCATATGTAGAAGCGCTCTAAATAATTTTTGATTAGAGAAATACAAATTAAAACAGCTCTAAGGTACTTAGACCTTAGTACCTTAGAGCTATCAGATTGGCTAACATTAGAAAAAAGGGAAAATGATAAATATTGGAAAGGATGTTGGAAAATTGAGACAATAAGGCACTGTTGGTGGAGTTGTGAACTGATGCAACCATTTTGGAGAGTAATTTGGAAATTTACACAAAGGTCAACCAAACTGTGCTTACCCTTTGATCCAACAATACTACTACTTACTAAGTCTGTATCCCAAAGAGATCATAAAAAAGGGGAAAGGACCAACATGTGCAAAAATATTTATGGCAGCCTTTTCCATGGTGGCAAAATATTAGAAATTGAAGGGCTGCCTATTAATTGGGGAATGGCTGAACAATTTGTGGTTTATGAATGTAATGGAATACTGTTGTGCAATAAGAAATGATAAACAGGCAGATTTCAGAAAAACTTGGAAAGATTTGTATGGACTGGTGGAAAGTGAGTGAAATGAGCAGAACTATGAAAACATTGTACAAAGTATCAGCAACATTGTGTGATGATCAGCTGTGAGTAACTCAGCTCTTCTCAGCAAGACAACGATCCAAGACGTACACAGGATTCACAAAGGAAAATGCTATCCACATCCAGATAAAGAACTGATGGATTCTGAATGCAGATCAAAGGATATGTTTTTTATTTACTTTATTCTTTTTTGTAGTTTTTATCCTTTTGATCTGTTTCTTCTTTCACAACTCTGACTAATATGAAAAAAACATGTAAAATCTACATCAAATTGCCTACCATTTTTAGAAGGTGAGGGAGGGAAAAATTGTCTTTACATATAATTAGGAAGCAAAATAAAATACCATTAAAGAAACAAAGAGGTAATCCTTGGGCTTCCAGGAGCCAAGATGGCAGAGTAAGAAGTAAGTTGCTTTCACCCTCCCTCATTAACCTCTGGAAGTCCAGAAAATATAGCCACAGGAAAAATGCTGAAAGAGTTGAACCAGTAAAAAGATAGGATACAGCAGTTCTATAGGCCAGGAAGCTTGAGGGATTAATGGGAAAGGATCCTTTTGCCCTGGGGGGAGGAGGAGTAGTCCAGAACAGGAGACTTCCCTGCAAGTTATGGAAAGTCCCACCTTCCCATACCAGAAGGAGATCCTGAATGCCAGATGGTGGAGAAGGAAAGCACCAACACCAGGACCCCTAAGTGCCTCCGTACTGTCAGGGGAACCAGGAAAACTCTGGGAAGCACAACTCCAAGAGGAAAAGCCCGAGGCAGAGAAAATAATTGGAAAAAAATCAGATGCTCCACAGGTAGGCTGAGGTAATATAATAAAAATGACAATTCTACCTAAGCTAAGTGACTTATTCA